>NC_134830.1:159073037-159412735 GCF_004210375.1 Tachypleus tridentatus
CTTAATGTTTCTTTACACCCTTGTACGTTATATAACTTGTTGTAGGCCTACGTTTAAAGCCGTGCTACTCTGTTACTTGCAAATTTTTGAATTTCCAGATCTTTATTTGTATTGTTTGGTGTTTTTTTTTTTGTGTGTTCAACTAAGGGTAAAGTATTACTTGATATAGTGGGTAGTCTTATACAGTGTAATGATAATAAACGTTACTGGTAGCTAACTGATAAGGTTCGTGATGATTTACTGTAGCTATTGAGTATTTGATCGCAGGTGAAGTTGCAGATGAAGACTGTCACGAAAATTTGTTTGAGAATACAGCGAGCATTTATAGTTCCTGTGTAACCAAATGCTCTATATAAAATGGATAATAACAAGCAAATATATGCGCCTAGACGGAGACACGACACCAGTAAACGCGTATAAAAATTTATCTGTGGAAAAGCAGTCTTTTGAAATGGAACATACGTCTAAAACATCGCTCTGAATACATTTTCATGTCTTAAGATAATTATTTTGTGAATGTGTGTAATAAAGTTTAAAATTATATAGAGTGATTTCTTTTACTTCTACGTTTCATACATAATACGGGTGTTGGCTGCCTAAAGTTATTTGTTGTATAGTGTACAAAGCATTGAGTGTATAAATGTTACAGTTATCTGATGTTCACCTATTTTGGTTCGTAATTTCTGTGTCACTGTGTACTTTAGCCTCTTTGAGGAATAATTATAGCATCGTTTACACTACAATTATGATGTTTTTAGCTTATGTACAAATACATACTAAATAAATCGACTTTTAAATGCACTACGGACTTTGCGATACTTTATTTTTTTACTCGATAATATACCAAGCTGTTTTCATCAAGGCTGACAAGAAAATAATAATAATTAGTGGCCCACTTTGAGTGAATTTTGTTTTCCTTGCAAGTCTAACATATGTGCTTTTTTTTTTTTTTGGAAAATGTTACACGTGTACAGCCTTAGTAGTCAATAGTAAAGGTAATAAAGTATAGTTTTAACGGAATCTTTACTGTTTAAGGTGCTTTTTGCCTGGAAGTTGTATTAGGGTTTTATGCAGTTCCATGCGATACCTGTTATGAACCATTATTGTGGTCCGTGATTAAAACAGAAATGCGTGAATGGATAGATTTTTAAAAAATGTAGAACAAAATTTAAAGTTCATCAAATAATTCATCGGGTTTCTAGTGAGAATAAAATTGCTTACTGAGTCGAGCGCCCTAACCACCTGGTCATACCGGGCCGTTAGGGTGTAAGAAAAAGGAACCAATAAAGCATGGTTCGGTGGTTCCATCTTGTCTCATCCACTTTGATATATAGATATTAGAATTAGCTTTATTAATATATGCTATTTTTGCTTTTACTTCTGACCGCATCTTTCAAAGGGGTTGTGTAAGTGAGTGTCGGAATGTAGAGGGCGGTGTTAGATGTTTGAATATATAATTTTATATTATTTATTTTATTATATTTAATATAGGTATAAAGGTGTTCCTTTGTATTGGTTTATTTTGGGTTTAAGTTGTTGTATAAGTAAGGTCAGCTTCCGGTCAGTTACCTCTTTCTTTCTTTGTGAACCTGAGACCGAAGAAGGTCGAAACGTTGTTCGCTCCTTTACGTAAAATATTTTTTCAAACCAAACGAGCCGTTTTTACGTATATATATTTCTCTACAAGTGGGTTTTCTCGACATCACTGATTAACAAATACACTACTTTTTCTTCAACCGATCTTCTTAAAACTTTAAGCGTTCAACACAATTTTGAATTCAGATGTTTGATAAAATAGAAAAGAAATGGTTTTACCACCACCTACCGTCTAGATCCACCATAAACATCATGTTACGCAACTCTTTCTCTGTCGGCTGTTGCCCTAATGATCTCATCACTATTCCTAGTTCTGCCGCTGTAATAGCGCCATCTGAATCTTTGTCAAATGTCATAAAGGCTTCTTTAAATTCTTTAAAAAAATAAGAAAAAATATTAAATCATTATTGTACGCTTACAATCAGAGCATTACAATAACATGAAACATATCACGTTAGACTATCCTGTTTAAAATAAAAAGAGTAAACCAGATTTTTATATGCAAGGATTTAAATTATTACTTAATCGAGGCTTAGTTGTTTATTTTTTTAAATGAAATATGTACAGTATCATACCACTGAAACATTTCTTTTACTAGGGTGCTGAAAATCACTGAGCAGAATATATGATGAAAACTGTGCACTCGGTAACTATGAGAGCATGTTACTAACACAAAGCCGTAAATGAAAAATGCGTTGACAACAGATTCCACTAGGATGTTTAACGGCGTGCTTAATGTAAGACATTGAAAGCAAACAAACGAAAAGAAAACCATTCGACTTTACACTGCAAATTTTTAACTCCAATATTTAAAAGAAGCTTTTTTCCCTAAATGGTTGACGTCATATTTGCTTACAGTAGACTGCTATTACTAAAGTGTAATGGCGATACAAGACTAGTAAAATATATATTTACTTAATCTATGTATTAAAACAAATCCACTTACACCAACATAACTTATCGTGAATTGTCAAATAAAATGTAAAACAAAAAAGTGTAAATCAACTATTTATCTAACACAGAAACCTAAGTCCCGCATTCTTATATTAAGTCTACTGATAGTAACGTCTGTAATTACTAAGGCGGGTTTCAAAGTGTTGTTTTTTTTTTACACTTATATCTCTGAAACTACAGACTCATTCCACGGAAAACATTAGTTTCAATCATTTTTCTTCTAAGACACACCGCAGTGGTTCGGCAGTAAATTTACAGGTTTATAAAGCTAAAAATTGGGTTTCGATACCAATTGTAAGCACAGAATATATAGCACATTGTGTAGCTTTGAGCTCAATAACTGATACACACAGAAATACGAATATATCATTCAAAGAAAAGACCGTTTGCACCATAAAGTTTCCCTCTCATTGAAACCTCAAGCTTTAAATCTTCTTGACTCGATTTTTCTAAGATATGCAGCAGTTGAACATAATGGACTAATCCAAGTAATTCTGTAAGTACAAATACAAAGGACATGTTTTAAAAAACTGTAAACATCATCATCATTGTGTGATATCTGCTTGAAGCAGATTGACTGTCATGGGCGCCATTGTTCTCTTCTTTATACCGTTCTAACACAGTTACTATATGATGTTCCTACCTATTATTCATTCACGCATTTCTTGGTCTGTCTTTCCTCTTTTTTTCAAACTATTCATGCATGGACGACAGAGTGTAAGGCCTAAAATAAAAATGTTTGTTTCTTATTAGCCAACGCCAATTCACTTTGTCTCCTTGTTCAGCGGATATAATATGAATTTGCTTGAAGACGAAAAAGAAATCTAGGCATTGTCTCTCCAAACCCAATTCCGGTTACAAATAAACCCAAAAGTGCAAGGCATAATAACAAATATCAGAAGTTTGAAAGCACTAAATATATGAATAGTGAAATTCTGCATGTTTTTAAAATATAAATGAAAATTGTTCATAAGAAATATCAGACTTAGTGTGCAAAGATATATAAAAAGGTGATTTTTCAGACTGAGAAAATACTACGTATAGTTTTTAAGTTTAGCTAGTAATAAACGACTCTGGAACATTAGATTTGTTATATTTCTTTAATTGGACATTCAACATTTCGCTTTACAGCTTCTTTGGTTCAGTGTGATCCTCCATTCCTATAAATTACACTAAAAAGTTAAATTATAAAAATAAAATTTACAATTTTAAAATAGAATAAACTCTTAAAAACGTCACTGAAATACATTCTATGTCAACAAGTCTCACAAAACCCAATATTTACAAATCCAATTGAAAACGTACAATAAAATCCAAATATATTCTGCTCCACCTGACACTGGAGAACCTGGCTTTAAGTACCAAAATACAATAATGCTACTTAATACAGGCTTCTCATGACATTCACCTTGTCTAGATGACTTCAAGTCACTCCTCCGTCCCAGCATCTTCAGGTGAATCGCGTAAAGAAAAGACAATTGTATAATTTTGTACATCGTGAGTAATATCACAGTTATATTTTCTTGAAGAGAACATGCGTAATGACCAATTGGTGGATTATTGTCTCGTGCACAATAGAGTAAGTAAAACCTGAGTCATTTACTTGAATCATTCTCTGTGTCTAATCTGAACTGGAGTAAAATAGAAATTTCAAAACTTGCATATTAATTAAACGTTAGTATACATAAGGTACAGCTTATAACCACCAAAGAAGACAGTGTTATATGTTGAAATATTCAGCAAGAAGCAAAGTATTGACTTACTATTATAGAAGCTTGAAAAAGTAAAAGGACAGTACTAAGTTTAAAAGAAAAGACTGAAATGAAAAATATACGCAAATATACACGAATAAAGCACTACAACCACACTATGTATGAGTGCGTGCATATACATACATCATACCAAGGGTTTAACCAATACTACAAGATATATGAGGAATCTTTAAAAAGAAACACACAAAGAATTTAAATTATTTAGGTGAAAGTTGGGAACTTACAAAAAATCTTAAGATAATGGACCTTTTATAATATTGGGACTGTCATTCGACAGTCCACCCCTCCCAGCAACCCTCTGCATACACATACAAATACATACGTACTTTGTACACAGAGGAATTATCGGCAGTAACGGTTACGTTAAAACAATAAATAAATAAGGAGGCAATGCCTACCTACCTAACCCTTAGAGTGATGAGTGACCAACAGCAAACAGATTTTAAGTCTAACTTGGTCTAACTTGCGAAATGTGTTATATTACATTCTGTCCATAGATTATTTTAAATTATGTTGTAATCAAACTTCAAAAAGTTACTTATTGCCATAATGTTGTACAAGATATTAATAAGGTAAAAAAATCCTTAAATAAACGTGCATGAATTCAAAATTTCTGATATTTTCAAAAAAATTTGACTAGCGAAAGCCACAAAGGGTGGCGAATTTGAATAAAGTGAAAAGTTAATATTATTTTAAAATAAAACGGAATCTTAAGATTTCGTTAACTTGGTTTTCTTTACTTGTGTTTTAGTTTATTTTATTGTTATCTTATAAATGTGTACATACTTATAGTGTTATACAGAACAAATGAATTAGTAAATATAGCAATTAATTTTTATTTATCTATTATAATTAATGATGGCAGGTAGCATTTTCGCACTATTGCAGATAAAATTATTTTTAACAAAAACCTGTATTTTTTTATCATTGTAGTATACGTTAACACAATGGAGAAAAAAATGGGAAGAGCATCAACTGAATTTCTGTTAATGTGTAATTTAATTCATATTTATTTATCCACCAACAAGTTTTGTTTAATTAAATGGATTTCATTATTAGCCTTAGGCCTACTTCTTACCTGCTATTTGTTCCTCTGTAAGCCCGTGCTCTATCTGCTATAAAGAAAAGGTAAGTTAATTGTTCAACTCTATATTGTAAAATATGACATATTTTATTTTACCAACAACTTTGTAATGTAGTGACAACACTATTCAAAGAGGATCCACAAATTATTGGCACTGGGATTTTTCATCAGGCACCAGTGAAACTTATCACGCATACAGAATTTTATAATTCTTAAAATATCGCACAAAGCGTTGATTTGTATTTTTCTAATACTTATTGATGCTTCTTAAAATGTTCCTTTTTAGACACTGTTCACACGTGTTTTTTATTATTATCACACAGATTGAATAATTTAGACTTACATCAATAATTTTTAGCCAGTGTATTATTACAAACACATATTATCATACGTGGGTTGCGAAGTTTGGTTATTTTATTTTATCGTATATGTAATGACTTTTAAAATAACGGTATTGCACAACTTTCAAAAGAAGCCGATGGTAAAATACTGATTTTAAATTATTTTTTCAAACTTGACTGAGATATATATACGTAAACATCTCCAAGACTAAGTAAAAAAAAAACAACAACACATAATTAAAGTTTTTCTTAAATTTTCCAACATTAAATAAATGCACATTATTCACGTAAATTTAGCAAGTTTGACTGTCTTGAAGTTCTACTTTTCTACCTTTATTGATAACAACAGTCACCATATAAATAATAATAGGGCAGTACCCCTATATTACATGTGATTAAAAAAAAGTGACGAACCCAATAAGCGTTTCCATGTATATGGGCGGTAGTTATTTCTTTTTTACTTAGAACATGTTAGTTTTCGCGTTTGTTTTCTTTCCAGTTTTCATTAAACAATTAAAAAAGCCATGTTTGTTAGCTGAATTTTGTGCTAACTCACTTTGGGTCTATAGTGTACCAGTCTTTCCTAATTTCAAAAGGGATACACAACGACGAAGGTAACTTGTCAGTATTACTCACTGTTAACGTCTGGACTATTCCACTGGACTAGTGAGATTGACCGTAACATTATAATGTCCTCCCGGCTAAAAGCGCATGTTTGATAATGGGACTCGAACATACAGACTGCAAGTCCAGCGCTATAAAGTCCAGGCCAAAAAGATATCGTGTAAACAAAAAACATGAGATATTCGATTGTATTCGCTATCTCTTCCAGTTGTCATATGTTTAGACCTTGAACTGTTTATAAAATTAATATTTATAAAACTGAATCAATGGTTAAGCAAGAAAACAAATAAACATTATTTTATTGTTAAAACAAACAAATGTAACTTCGTCCTCAAGTGGTCTTTTTATCTTGTGTTAATAACATCTATGAAAGAAGATGAGGTTTATATAATATCAAAAATGTAATACTGATCAGAAAAAAGTGTAGTCAGGACAAACCACCCGTGACGAAAGAAAAAGTAATATTTAAAAAACAACACGAAAAGATCTACAACGAAAAAGGCAAACAAATATGAAAACCTGTATCTCAGAACGGCTGAAGATGACCTAGAAAGGTCAAAATGTTTTTCTCTCCTTATCAATAAAAGTTTCAATACCCATACCAGCTGTTCTGGGATACATTTTTATTTCAAGTGGGTTTCTTGTCATCAAGAAATATGAAAACCGGTTTTTGTTTTATCTAGTCTTTAAAAACAAAATGTTTTATTAACTCTTATCAGCTTTCCGAATATTATGTTTTGTTTCACGTGATAGTACCGAATTCTGAATGTATGTGCAGCCGAAACTCACTGAGACTATATGTTTCCCACGGATCTACATTTCTCTCTTGGTGTCTGCATATACATACTTGAGTTTGTCAAATATCCAAAGATACGTAGTTATTAGTTTTTCAGAAATCCTGCGGTAATCCTTTCCAATTCTTACATTGATATAAGAAGGAAAACGAATCCCAAAATGATATTTTAAAGCCACAAGTGTTAAGTAGTTTAACTGCCTTTTTCAAAACTTAGAGGCAGCATTACAACATCAAAAAAAAAATATATATATATACTAGTATAATACTTTAAACCACCATTTACAACCACGAAAAAAATGAATGAACGATTTTGAATTTTATAATCCCATTGACATAGACCAATAGTTCTGCAAAGTTATATCCACTGAAGTAAAGACTAAAACTAGGTTTCGCATCCAGTTTGGTTTCAGTTCTTCAAGTATCCCGCTAGTACAGCGGTAAGTCTACAGATTTACAACACTAAAATTAGGGGTTCGATTCCCATAGGTGGACTCAACAGATAGCCTAATGTGGCTTTGCTATAAGACAAACAAACAATCAGTTCTTCAAACAAGTTTCGAACTCTGCAGAGGTGCACCACACTAAAGATAGTATGTTTTTAAAATGTTGATAATCTAAAAGATTTCTGGTTTATATATTCGCATTGCCCCACATTACAGTTTATTTGCTATTCGGGGTGATAAGGCTGACATTTATAATGTTTGTATGGTAATAGTGGTACAATAGTCAAGTAAGGTAATTTTAAGAATTTTGTCAAATGTAAAGAAAAAACTGCTTCACTGCAAATAAACGATTTATCAGGGGGTGAATAAATGTGTTGCTTACTTCAATGTCCTCATGAGATCTCCATAAACTAATCGAATTCTTAACCAGTTTGTGGTCACCATCACTTGAACATAAATCAGTTTACAAGTGTCAGTAGTTACATAATTGTTTTTGTATTAATTTTAATTTCCTTAAGTTACTATTGCAAACTAACTTATGCACAACAGATTTCTGATGTAATAAGAACAGTTATACGGGTGTCTATGTTATGCGCGTGCAACCTTGGAAGAACATTTATGCTGTTTCACTTTCATTATTTTTTATTGCACAGGTTCGTCTAGTATCTCCGTGGTTGGTTGTATAAACACCATTACTAATGACAGAACGTGACGCGTGAAGAAATTATATTTTAATACAAGGCCACTTAATGATTGTGACACAACTACGAATAAACTGACTTGCATGTTTATTACTGCAGAAAAAATACACACGCGTAATACCTTATATGTTTCTGTATTGGGTCGTAAACGAAGTAACCATGTAAAGGTTTTGTGTCAGAAACGCTATCCTTACGTTCGAAATTCTGGTGGCTTAACGGTAAGTCAGTGGGTTTTATAACTATAAAATTCTGGTTTCTATACTTCCGGCGTGCAAAGTACAGTTTTTTTTGTGTAGTTTTGTTTGTGCTTTATGACAAACAAATCATACTTTTTATATGATATTCTATAACGCGCGGGTTGTCCTGTTGAACGACGGTTATGCATACAGTAAATAAATCGTGGATAAGATTTCATTCACTTCCCCGCCATATTACTGCCACCTGGGTCATGGACTGAATCAATTATCTTTTTTATTCCTTTTTTTTGTATCAGGAAACAATTTCGTTGTGTTCTTGTTGGAAATGAGATGTGGTTCCATAATATTTTTTATCAATTTTGTTTTTAGTAAATAGTACATTTTAGTAAAGTGACATGATGTGTGACTGTTTAAACTGACTTTTGTTGCTTGTTTGAAGCACAAAGCAACACAATGGGCTTTTTTTTTAATTTCGCGCAAAGCTACACGAGGGCTATCTGCGCTAGTCGTCCCTAATTTAGCAGTGTAAGGCCAGAGGGAAGGCAGCTAGTCATCACCACTCACCGCCAATTCTTGGGCTATTCTTTTACCAACGAATAGTGGGATTGACCGTAACATTATAACACCCCCACGGCTGAAAGGGCGAAGAACTTTGATGCGACCGGTATTCGAACCCGCGACCCTCAGATTACGAGTCGAACGTCTTAACCCACCTGGCCATGTCAGGCCTTCTGTGCTCTGATCAACACGGGTATCGAAACCCGGATTTGCACATTGAAGTCCGCAGACATACCGCTGTGCCACTGTGCGTGGGGGGAAAATGTTTTGTATAGTACAAGGTTTGGTTTTTCTTAGCACAGGTCTGTAGTGTTACACACATACTACCGTCAACGAGTAGACATATACTCCAAACATAATGCAGTTTTATTAAACGGTCAAACATGAATCCACTGGTACAAGTTCATGGATATTTGTTGGTTCTGCCTTTTACAATATGCAAGATAACTGCGCATTTTATTTACAAGATTTGAAATTCATATCTGTGGGATTGCACTCCGCCGCTTTTTGTGAAGAGCGTGGATGAAGCTGTTCCTAGAAGTTGTTTGTTTGGGACACTTTCTAAAGGAACAGTCAAGGATGAATTACACTTTTCTACTGAGTTCGTATTTGACCACGAAGGAGCGGTAATGCTCTAATATTCAAGCCTGCATTCGTTTTATGACTCGGGCATAATTGAGCATACACCCTATCTTGCAAGAAAACACTTCCTTATCTGGTAACCTGGTCACTGGTGTAAACAGCTGAGCCATGAAAACACCTCCTTTGTCTGGTAGCCTAGTCACTGGTGTAAACAGGTGAGCCATGAAAACACTTCCTTTGTCTGGTAGCCTAGTCACTGGTGTAAACAGGTGAGCCATGAAAACACTTCTTTGTCTGGTCATTGGTGCAGAAGGGTGAGCTATGAAAACATCTACTGGTCATTTCTCATCCAACTTTTTGACCCTCTGAAAATACAGTTAATTGCTAACGTTGGAGTAACTACAAAATATGCACTCACCACAGAAAAAGTAATTAGATCCCCAATAAATTTATTACTCTGTAATTGTAGTTATGTGGTTACATTGTAGATCCTCTTTCTGACTTGGAAACCACCCGTAATTGCGAGGGATGCTTGGTTTGATTTGTTTTGAATTTTGTGCAAAGTTACACGAGGGCTATCTGCGCTAGCCGTCCTTAGTTCAGCAGTGTAAGACTAGAGGGAATGCAGCTAGTCATCACCACCCACCGCCAACTCTTGGGCTACTCTTTTACCAACGAATAGTAGGACTGACCGTCACATTATAACGCCCCTACGATTGAAAGGGCATGTTTGGTATGACGGGGATTCGGATCCGCGACCTCCACTCGGATTGCGAGTCGAGCGCCCTAGTCCATGGCTATGCCAGATCTGTTTTTTTGTTTGTTTGTTTGGAAATTTCGCACAAAGCTACTCGAGGGCTATCTGTCTGCCGTCCCTAAAGCAATAAGACTAGATTCCCCATTCTTGGGCTACTCTTTTACCAACGAATATTGGGACACAATACACCCCACGGCTGGGAATCGTATGATAGCCTTACGTTCTGAAACAATAACAATTCCCATTGAAGATTACACAAAGTAATCGTATGATAGACGTTCATCTGGTTAAAACTGAAACACTTCAATCTTCTTAGTTTTCCTGGTCGTGAATTATTATACAATAATCAACAACTAACTTAATATTAATTTCCCATCTGCCACACAGGTATAAAATATATTATTACTAAAGAATAAGGTATTACAATATCTCACAATATATGTAAAGAAAATCTCACGATTATAGTTTAAATGATTGTATCAACATTAAAGAAGTGGGGCGGAATAAAGATTATATAATTTTTATAACCACCTGCACACGGTTATTATTTACAAAAATTAGAAAATTATGTTTGATTGTTAGTACACAGTATGTGTGTGACACGCGACCCTCCAACAAACACAAAACAAGTAAAGAAACTTGAAAACGCATTTTTTGTTTAAATATATATTGAGTCATTTTAACAAAGCACCAACCCCGTTCAATAGGTTTTTCAATAAGTTTTGGAGAACTGTATTTTTAGATACCAAGTCAAATGGTGTATGCTATTTAAACTTTATAAAATTCTGGTGATAATTATCTAACCCTCGTTTGCAGTATCGTGGCTTGTGTTATTCTTACATAATACTCTATTATGTATTTTTATTTGTTTTTAATGATACTTAGTTACAAAAAGACCACAAAGTTACGTCTTAAATAAAAACTATGTTCTATCAGGACATGCAAGACATCATCGGATTGTGAAAACGGACATTAATAAAAACAATCTGTCGATCACAATGTTTTTGAAACTATATATTACAAGGAAAAGCAACAACAACAATTACTGGAAATCATCCACCAGCGAAATTAATCATAAGTATAACCTTTGTCTATGCATAAAAGGCTTACGTAACAATGAAGTTTACACGTTACCTTTGAACTAGTTTTGCTTCTAAGACTTAGAATTTTCGGGCACAGTTTATCCAGGGAGAGCTTAACAAATTTCATTGCACTTGCCATACTGGTTAGGCTTAGTGACACTCCAATAAATTTGTAATTGTTATTTTATTTAATATATCAGTAAAATTAAACAAGTAATTACACACTTGTGCCTAATAACCTCCATTTGAATAAAACTACTTAACGTCCACCGTTACTACCGTTGAAATATGCTACTAAACTTGTTAGTATTAGTTCAGAAGTACAATGATGAACCTGCAAATTATTACAAATAAAACGTATAAACTGATAATAAGATGCTGCGCGAAACTGACGTCATACACATTGCGCGTTTTTTATTGGTTAGCCTTGTACTTCAATTTTATTTACTGTAGAAGGATGCCTTTAACGTGTTTGTAGGACACTATTGATTTCATCAAGACTCTATTATAATTATTAATAAAAAGCTATTCTGGAAATTCCACTTAGTCAGTTGAGAGAACCTACAATATTTCCATGAACATATAATTATTGTATTTTTATTGAAATCACATTAAAAAGGAAGAGATAAATTTGCCTAGTCATTGTGGTTAATTTGATAAATAAGACATAATAAATCAACACTCCAGAGAGAAGGTATAGATCCAGTGTCGTTTAGATTATACCATAAATGAGATTTCTTCCTGTCTTCCAATAGTCTATCGGTAAACGCTAAGAGATAGAACAACCTATCAAAACAGCCAACGTTTTTAAATACTACCTAGCTAATTCATACTATATAAAGACTTTAGGTTTATTTGTTTTTTGAATTTCACGCAAAGCTACACGAGGGCTATCTGCGCTAGCTATCCCTAATTTAGCAGTGTAAGACAGCTAGTTATCACCACCCACCGCCAACTCTTGGGATACTCTTTTACCAACGAATAGTGGGATTGACCGTAATATTATAACGCTCCTACGACTGAAAGGGTGAGTATGTTTGGTATGACGGGGATTCGAACCCGCGACCCTCAGACTACGAATATTTCAGGGGTTGGCGAAGGATGGTGGTGATTAGCTGCATTTTTTCTAACCTTCGAATAACTTTGTGCGAAATCCAGCAAAACAAAGAACGTTTATAATTTTTTTAGATCACCATGAATGAGAACAAAGACAGAGTAATAACTTTTTCAGTATACGTTTTCTACTTTTCTCTATGAACTTTAACCTTTAACCAGGGGCCTTCATTGATTGATGCTGTTACCCTACAACATCCTCGCTGTTTAAGGGTTAAAAATAATTTCTCTTCTTCTTGGACCCATGTTTCAAGCAAAGCTCGAATGTTGTTGTTTACTGTTGCAAACCATAAAGCAAAGTTTGGTGTCATAGAAAAAAAAAATCTAAAAATACACACACATCTGAGTACACCAAATGGTTCTACAACAATGAGTGAGCGTATGATTTCGCCGAAAATAGTTCTCATCTGAATTCCCGTATCAGATTTTAACGCCAAGGCTTTTTCTTCTTCCCAACACCCTCTAGTAGCGAGTTTTCTCAACTAGCGACTACATCAACTAGAATAAAACCAAGCCACCGGGACAAGTTATTCCCTGAAATATTTTTCTCTGGAACAGAGTTGTTTGTGAGATTTACTTGTTCGCTTGCTTGAAAGTTGAACAGGAATATCTGAAATGGTATGCAATGAATAAACAAAAGTATTTAAACATACAGATTGTGTAGTAGATTTAGTTTTAATAAAGTATACTTGTGAACAGATCTATATTTTTATTTTTTCGTCTTTCTAACAGGCCGAAGACTTAACTAAAGAACAAGTCCAAAGTAAGTTAGAAAACATCATTTGTGTCTACAGGTTTAACTAAAGAACAAGTCCAAAGTAAGTTAAAAAACATCGTTTGTGTCTACAGGTTTAACTAAAGAACAAGTACAAAGTAAGTTAAAAAACATCGTTTGTGTCTACAGGTTTAACTAAAGAACAAGTACAAAGTAAGTTAAAAAACATCGTTTGTGTCTACAGGTTTAACTAAAGAACAAGTACAAAGTAAGTTAAAAACATCGTTTGTGTCTATATGTTTAACTAAAGAACAAGTCTAAAGTAAGTCAAAAAACATCGTTTGTATCTGTAGGTTTAACTAAAGAACAAGTACAAAGTAAGTTAAAAAACATCGTTTGTGTCTTTCTGTAGCTACTGAAACTTACAAATATATATTTTAGTGTGCGGATGACAATAAGTCTACTGATTTAAAACGCTAAAATATGGAGTTTGATTCTCTACGGTGAACAATTAATAACTTTATATATTCTCTAGTTATGGTGTTGTGTGTTTTAGTCTGAAACTGCCCTAAATCATGAACTTTTCTATAAACTGTCTTTTTGTGTTTTCAATCAGAATGCTGCTTGATGCTAAATATTTAGCTAAGCGGCCATGCGACAGACTTCTAAGACTTAGTCATGGCTATCCCTATGTGAAGTTTTATCAGATGGAGTGCGAACTGTGAGCAACATCCATCGTCTACACAGTTACTTTTAAGCGAGTAGTGGAGTTGAATGCCACATTTGTAAAGCTGAACGTGCACTGCGTTTTCATTAGTGTATCACGGTTCGAACCTTGGTCTTGTCTGATCCCATAGAGAAACTCTTGCAGAAAATTTGATCACTCAGCTAACATACATTAGCTACATCTTAACAGCTTTTTCCTCTCTGTATGTTAATTGCGTTTAAGTTTAACTACAATCTGGCAAGAACTATATACAAGATTTCAGGGAAAACTTCGTATTGTTTGCTTCAAAACCCGAAGTTCCATTAGTAGAATCCAATAATAACGTTGCTGTATTTTATTTGCTCACGGAGGAGAGAAAACAATGTGAAATCAATAGCATTGACAGTAATGTTCTTTAAGATATCTGTTTTTGATGATTATGATGTCGCATACCCAAACAACGTAGATATGGTCAGTTATCACAATGTCATATCGGTCAGTCTACGCTTGTTATTGTGGTGTAGTGAGCTTAGTGTTGTGGAGTTAATGTTATTTTTATAGCCTCTAGTAATTTTCAACGCACCAGAATGATACAAAATATCGATGACGGGTTTGTCGAAAGGAGTGTAGACAACACTTAGTTTGGTTTGTTTGGAGTGTAGACAACACTTAGTTTGGTTTGTTTGGAATTCGTACAGCATTAAACGAGGGTTATATACGCTACCCGTCTGTAATTCATTTAGTGATAGACAAGTCGGAAGGCAGCTGGTCAAAACCGTTCACAGCCAACTCTTTGACTACTTCTTTACCAACAAATTATAGGATGGACCGTTACATTATAATGCTCCCACAACTGAAAGGGCGAGCATGTTCGATGACGGGGATTCGAATCCTCAACTCTCAAATTACGAGATGTGCACCTTAACCGACAACAGTTAACATAAACTAGTTTTAATGACTTTTTTGTTTATGTTCTTAGAAACATGTTTAAACAATATTAGATTTGCTCGTGGAGGTCATAGGTGTTTACAAAATGTATAAATATTGTGGTAGGCTATATTTTTTTAGATCTTTGCTAGAAGGCGCATGAAGTTAAAATCAAGTAAGCTTATAAAAGTAATTCTAGAATACCTAACATGTTTGTGAATGTTAATGATCGAAATACTATGCGAAATATCTAGAAACAAGTTGCAGTATAAGTTAGAAAATTAGTGAAATATTGAGTTAAGTATTCACTTAGTAGAGTGCCAGTCAATATAGATTATTCAAATCCACACACAAATATAATTTATCAAACTTCACTCCTTTCAGAGGTAAGGCTTAATAGTGCATTCGTTTCTTTTAATAGGAAAGTAAGTAGAATAAGCACAGGCGATAATCGAAGTTTATTTAGGATTATATTGTAGTTAACAATCAACTCTCGCTGTATATAAACATATCTATTCCATATAACTTCAAGCTGTTCGTTCTCATTATATTCTGATGTTTATGTTTCAGAATATATTGACAATTTCTAGGACTTAAAACAAAATCAAATATAAATATAGGAAAATGTTACTACCTACGTAGATTAGGGCAACAGCGTAAATTTGGTGTTTCTAAATTTTCAGAAATCACTTGACAACGTGTCACATAAAAACCTTGCACAAAAAAATTGTCTCTATAAGCGTGGGAGATACGTTACCTAAGATGGTCAGAAGAGTGGATGGATAAAAGACAACAACAACAGAGGGTTATTATAAATGGAGTTCAGTCATACTGGATTAATGTCACAAGTGGAACACAAGTCTAATTAGGTTATAATTTCATTGTATAAGTAACTGGTTAGGCCACATTAGGAGTATTATGTTCTGTCTTGGGCTTCTTACCATAGGAAAGACATTGGATTGTTGGAAAGGGTTCAGAGGAGGGTTACTAGAATGGTATCTGGGATGGAGGGGTTATCGTACGAGGAAAGGTAAAGATATCTTAAATTGTTTTCTTTTGAAAATAAATAGCTAGAGGAGGTCTAACTAAGGTGTTTACGATTGGTGCATAATGAAAATGATAGAATCAGATTCGTATTCTGTATTTACAACCCACACTCCTCGTTCCCTACTGTTAGCAACAACACACTGCTTAGATGGCTTTAGAAGCTGATCGGTTATTACATCAAGGTACCTTTCTTTCATAACACTGTTAAGGTTATTCCCATCGAATTATACTTGATATTTAAATATGATAATCCACGTGCATTATCTTACATTTATTGTAGTTTAAACCCATATAGCGTTTATTTGTCCAATTCACTAAATGATCTAAATCCTTTTGTATATCAGCAGCATCCTTTTCACAGCCAGCAACATCCAAGGTCTTGATGTTATCTATAAATGTAATTAATTTATTGACCATTCTTTCATCTATGTCACTGATGTAAATCAAAAAGAGCAAAGGTCCTAGACTGAACTCTGAGGTACCCCACTT
The DNA here is from genome assembly GCF_004210375.1 of Tachypleus tridentatus. NCBI lineage: Eukaryota > Metazoa > Arthropoda > Merostomata > Xiphosura > Limulidae > Tachypleus > Tachypleus tridentatus. Next base: position 159,089,522 of record NC_134830.1, read on the forward strand.
GTGACATTATACCAGTTTGACTGAACTCTGAGGTACCCCACTTGTGACATTATACCAGTTTGACTGAACTCTGAGGTACCCCACTTGTGACATTATACCAGTTTGACTGAACTCTGAGGTACCCCACTTGTGACATTTTACCAGTTTGACTGAACTCTGAGGTACCACATTTGTGACATTATACCAGTTTGACTGAACTCTGAGGTACCCCACTTGTGACATTATACCAGTTTGACTGAACTCTGAGGTACCCCACTTGTGACATTATACCAGTTTGACTGAACTCTGAGGTACCCCACTTGTGACATTATACCAGTTTGACTGAACTCTGAGGTACCCACTTGTGATATTATACCAGTTTGACTGAACTCTGAGGTACCCACTTGTGACATTATACCAGTTTGACTGAACTCTGAGGTACCCCACTTGTGACATTATACCAGTTTGACTGAACTCTGAGGTACCACACTTGTGATATTATACCAGTTTGACTGAACTCTGAGGTACCCCACTTGTGATATTATACCAGCTTGACTGAACTCTGAGGTACCCCACTTGTGATATTATACCAGCTTGACTGAACTCTGAGGTACCCCACTTGTGATATTATACCAGTTTGACTGAACTCTGAGGTACCCCACTTGTGATATTATACCAGCTTGACTGAACTCTGAGGTATCCCACTTGTGATATTATACCAGTTTGACTGAACTCTGAGGTACCACACTTGTGATATTATACCAGTTTGACTGAACTCTGAGGTACCACACTTGTGACATTATACCAGTTTGACTGAACTCTGAGGTACCCCACTTGTGACATTATACCAGTTTGACTGAACTCTGAGGTACCCCACTTGTGATATTATACCAGTTTGACTGAACTCTGAGGTACCCCACTTGTGACATTATACCAGTTTGACTGAACTCTGAGGTACCCCACTTGTGACATTATACCAGTTTGACTGAACTCTGAGGTACCCCACTTGTGACATTATACCAGTTTGACTGAACTCTGAGGTACCCCACTTGTGATATTATACCAGCTTGACTGAACTCTGAGGTACCACACTTGTGATATTATACCAGCTTGACTGAACTCTGAGGTACCCCACTTGTGATATTATACCAGTTTGACTGAACTCTGAGGTACCCTACTTGTGACATTATACCAGTTTGACTGAACTCTGAGGTACCCCACTTGTGACATTATACCAGTTTGACTGAACTCTGAGGTACCCACTTGTGACATTATACCAGTTTGACTGAACTCTGAGGTACCCACTTGTGACATTATACCAGTTTGACTGAACTCTGAGGTACCCACTTGTGATATTATACCAGTTTGACTGAACTCTGAGGTACCCACTTGTGAGATTATACCAGTTTGACTGAACTCTGAGGTACCCACTTGTGACATTATACCAGTTTGACTGAACTCTGAGGTACCCACTTGTGACATTATACCAGTTTGACTGAACTCTGAGGTACCCACTTGTGACATTATACCAGTTTGACTGAACTCTGAGGTACCCCACTTGTGACATTATACCAGTTTGACTGAACTCTGAGGTACCCCACTTGTGACATTATACCAGTTTGACTGAACTCTGAGGTACCCCACTTGTGACATTATACCAGTTTGACTGAACTCTGAGGTACCCCACTTGTGACATTATACCAGTTTGACTGAACTCTGAGGTACCCCACTTGTGACATTATACCAGTTTGACTGAACTCTGAGGTACCCCACTTGTGACATTATACCAGTTTGACTGAACTCTGAGGTACCCCACTTGTGACATTATACCAGTTTGACTGAACTCTGAGGTACCCACTTGTGACATTATACCAGTTTGACTGAACTCTGAGGTACCCACTTGTGACATTATACCAGTTTGACTGAACTCTGAGGTACCCACTTGTGACATTATACCAGTTTGACTGAACTCTGAGGTACCCCACTTGTGACATTATACCAGTTTGACTGAACTATGAGGTACCCACTTGTGACATTATACCAGTTTGACTGAACTATGAGGTACCCCACTTGTGACATTATACCAGTTTGACTGAACTCTGAGGTACCCCACTTGTGATATTATACCAGCTTGACTGAACTCTGAGGTATCCCACTTGTGATATTATACCAGTTTGACTGAACTCTGAGGTACCACACTTGTGATATTATACCAGTTTGACTGAATTCTGAGGTACCACACTTGTGACATTATACCAGTTTGACTGAACTCTGAGGTACCCCACTTGTGACATTATACCAGTTTGACTGAACTCTGAGGTACCCACTTGTGACATTATACCAGTTTGACTGAACTCTGAGGTACCCCACTTGTGACATTATACCAGTTTGACTGAACTCTGAGGTACCCCACTTGTGACATTATACCAGTTTGACTGAACTCTGAGGTACCCCACTTGTGACATTATACCAGTTTGACTGAACTATGAGGTACCCCACTTGTGACATTATACCAGTTTGACTGAACTATGAGGTACCCCACTTGTGACATTATACCAGTTTGACTGAACTCTGAGGTACCACACTTGTGACATTATACCAGTTTGACTGAACTCTGAGGTACCCACTTGTGACATTATACCAGTTTGACTGAACTCTGAGGTACCCACTTGTGACATTATACCAGTTTGACTGAACTATGAGGTACCCACTTGTGACATTATACCAGTTTGACTGAACTATGAGGTACCCACTTGTGACATTATACCAGTTTGACTGAACTCTGAGGTACCCCACTTGTGACATTATACCAGTTTGACTGAACTCTGAGGTACCCCACTTGTGACATTATACCAGTTTGACTGAACTCTGAGGTACCCCACTTGTGACATTATACCAGTTTGACTGAACTCTGAGGTACCCCACTTGTGACATTATACCAGTTTGACTGAACTATGAGGTACCCCACTTGTGACATTATACCAGTTTGACTGAACTATGAGGTACCCCACTTGTGACATTATACCAGTTTGACTGAACTCTGAGGTACCCCACTTGTGACATTATACCAGTTTGACTGAACTCTGAGGTACCCCACTTGTGACATTATACCAGTTTGACTGAACTCTGAGGTACCCCACTTGTGAGATTATACCAGTTTGACTGAACTCTGAGGTACCCCACTTGTGATATTAAACCAGCTTGACTGAACTCCATTTATTACAATATTCTATTTTATTCTCTACAGCCATTCATCTTTCCAATTTTCTAACTTATCCCCCAGACTTAGAGATAATTTTACAAGCCTTTTATGTGACACCTTGTCAAATTCTTTCTGAAAATTCAAATACAACAAATGTACACCCTTACTCTCATCTACATAAGCAGAAATTTTTTCAAAAAACGTTGAAAGATTTGTAAAGAAAGATTTTCCATCAGTGAAACCACGTTAATGATTCAATCATACATTCCAAAACTTTTCCCACACATAATATAAGACTAATAGGCCTATAATTGCTGGATGATAATATGGTGTAACTGGTGATTATTGGCTTCAATGCTTTGTTATTATAACTACTCTATAAAGTTAATTAAAAAATAACATTTTTAAAAATAATTTAACACAACACACTGACTTGAAGGCATACAGATGGGAATTTAACATTTTAACCACCTTCACCGTACGCAGTCAAAAGCAACGTTTATTTACTCGTCAAAATAAAGTGGAATAATATGGCCAGCCGAGCCGAGTCTGTGTGTACACCTACGATCTAAGTCTGAATTATTATAGACCTTAAACTCTTGCGCGCTCTACCAAACGTCTAATTTAAACCACTGTAAATATAGCTTATGAAAGTATTAATAATCTTAGAATAAAATAACGCTTTAGCTGGTGAAAGATGAAATTTTCTAGCAAATATATGCGTGATTTTATATCACAAATAACTGTGGTTCAAAAGAGTACAAAACTCTCGCCGCTATGTATCACTGAGCATGCTCTTCTTTTTAAACCGTGAAGTGAAAGTGTTATAACTGCAACAGTTCCATTTTTTATTTATAGTTGCTGCGTAAGCATCAGTGTTTTCTGAGTGGCTTTCCTCTATATGGTTAGCAGCTCAAAGTTAAGAATGAGTTTGCCTGAACCTCAGGGGATTATGATTGGCTGTTTAGTCCTTGTGTCGCATAAGGTGCCGTTGAGGTTCAAAATGCCAGTGGTAATAGCATCACGACAAAGATTAATAACCTATTTCACATCAACCTTGGTTGACCCAGTTGGTCCCTATTTAACAAGTAAAGACTGGTGAGTTTGAGATCATTAGCACTATTCTTGCAGTTTTAAGTTACACACGTTAATACTAAAAATCATTAATACTATCCTTGGAGTTTTAAGTTACACACGTTACTACTAAAAATCATTAACACTATTCTTGGGATGTTGTGTCACACATGTTACTACTAAAAATCATTAGCACTATTCTTGGAATGTTGTGTCACACACGTTACTACTAAAAATCATTAGCACTATTCTTGGAATGTTGTGTTAGACACGTTACTACTAAAAATCTTAAGCACTATTCTTGGGATGTTGCGTTACACACGTTACTACTAAAATTGAAGATTATAAAGCTAGTTCTCAACCCAAACGTTTACTATAGTGCTAACAATTTTAAAATATACCCTCACATAAAGCTTTAAATATTTAATGAAACATATATATATATCCTCACACATACATATATACTAAATATATAAATACTTCTTGACATCCAGCTGACGAAACAGTGTACGTGTGCACGCATTATACAGTTTACTTAATAGGGTTTTAAAAAAAAAAAGCGCCTGTGCTACGCGTGGCATCAAACATTACTTCGCGTGACATTGGCTTCACGTGATAAAATTTGAAATAGACACCAAACTTGAACCGTTTGTCCGATTATGTGCCTCTTTAGAGACCAGTTTTTGGTGGGTTCGTTTGAGTTTCTCTGTGAAATTCTGCCACAATTAGTTGAGTCAGTTTCCTTACAACATCTTGTGAAGTTAACACACCAAACAAACACTGCTCTATATTTACTTGTACAAACACGTTATTAAAAGATATTAGTGAAGTTCAGAAACCTGCAATCTACGTATTTTCACATTAATACTTAAGTATACATTCATGGACCTTGGGTTGGTTGTGTTTTAATTTCGCGCAAAGCTACAAGAGGGCTATCTGCGCTAGCCGTCCTTAATTTAGCAATATAAGACTAGAGGGAAGGCAGCTAGTCATCACCACCCACCGCCAACTTTTGGGCTACTCTTTTACCAACGAATAGTGGGATTGACCGTAACATTGTAACGTCCCCACGGCTGAAAGAGCGAGCATGTTTGGTGTGTGTGGCAGACAGACCTTGGGAATGCAATGTTAGGTGGGGACGGGGCCCAAAACCCAAGTATTTGCCCAAAGGAGCAACGGATTCTCAATATATCAAAATGATTTACAGTGTGTACCACGTGACCAGTGATTTTTTGTATTTTGATCAAGTCATAGGACCAATCTGGAAAAAAATCTCCAATAAACTTAGTTTGTTTCAACGTTTGTCTCTGTCACAAGAACAATGGGACCTGGAGAATGAAGACATAATATGTATATTAAACCTCCAGTTTGAAGATGTCCGCTTGTCCGAACCTCAGAGCAGTTCTCGTGCTTTTATGTGCCTATTAAATTTTGATTTACAATCTTCAGACTCATAAAACGTAATAACAACTTTTTAAAATTGTCATCCTATTAAGACGTGTTTTGAACCCCCGATTTTAGCGTTGCTTTTTTTTGTTTGTTTGGAATTTCGCACAAAGCTACTCGAGGGCTATCTGTGCTAGCCGTCCCTAATTTAGCAGTGTAAGACTAGAGGGAAGGCAGCTAGTCATCACCACCCACCGCCAACTCTTGGGATACTCTTTTACCAACGAAAAGTGGGATTGACCGTCACATTATACGCCCCCACGGCTGGGAGGGCGAGCATGTTTAGCGCGACGCGGGCGCGAACCCGCGACCCTCGGATTACGAGTCGCACGCCTTACGCGCTTGGCCATGCCGGGCTATTTTAGCGTTGCTAAGTCCATAAGTTTACCGCTGTTCCACCGGGGAGCTCCTGTGATGATAATAAACCGCTAGTAACAGTGAACGTGCTACACTCGTTTTAGTCGCGTTTATTTGAGCAATCATGCCATTGTTTAAATGACAATGGGTAGTTAAATAAAGCAGTACAAGGCTTGGAAAAGAAAGCACTCGTTCGTTTACTGTACCAGTTTTAGACATGAGTTGACACGTTTTCCTGGGACTCTTCATGGATTGAAAAATAAAACTGATGCGGATCAAATACAATGCGAAATAGGTCACCTCACAGGTTCTGAAATTATCTCATGACACGTGAGCACTTTTTATTATCAACTAATCGTGACTCGACATTTAAAAAAAAAAAGGAGACCAGTTGGCACGTGTCCTGCGATAGAGCTCGAAGCTGGTGAATCGGGTTCGATTCCATGCAATGTCGCCAAATATTACCCGCACTTTAAGTGATAGTTATGTTAAAATTCAATGTGGTAGTCAGTCTTTTTAGTGTCGAAAGTGTCTGTAGGGCTCTATTCACGGGATGGTTAGTAGTTCAAAATTAGAGATGGCGGAAGATAGTATAAGGATATTTACGAATTATACCAATCTTTGGGAAAAAAAAATCTAACCCATTAATAAAAGACATTTGTTCAGAAACATATTTTACTTTATTTTTTAAATGTAGCTGAAATTTAATTCATTACAAGAATCTAGCAGTGAACTGTCGAAACTATGACAAAAAGGAATCCTCAACAGCTGCGGCTGTAATTAAATCTCAAATCGGTCAAGAGATGGCGCTAAAAGCTAAAGTTTGTACTTGGGAAAAAAACAAAACCAAAATCTCAAAACCGTTCCTTGAACCGCTATACCACGGCTGAAAATGAGCACAGCAAATTGAAAGTTTTAGCAGGTGTGTAAATAAACCTTTTTTTATATCTATCTGTTTGTTGTATCTTGCCCAAAATATGCTGTTGTTTCTTACTAAACACAAACTTATACAGAGGATTATCTGTGCTCTGCCCATCGTGGGTATCGAAATGCGATTTCCAGTATTGTGAGTTTGTAGACATACCGTTGTACCACTGGGGAGCCCCAAAATATGCTCAAGTGTTTATACAGTAATGACAGTAAGTGGAATGTAACCTCCTTCTCTGAAAGTTGTGTGCTTTCCCTAAAGCATTTAATAAAAAGTACGTTCCCCAGTACAACATTTTCAGTTATAAGGCAACTGTACAAGACTCTTCCCACCCCCCACCGACAAAACACTATTTAGTGTTTGGTTAGCGAAAAATTACTTCGGAACATAACTGTATTATGAGCTTGTACTAGCTATTATGTAGCGTTACATTTATATTTAACGTGTTCATTGAGTTAAAGAATTTTATATTAAAATATATTACCTCCCAATTATTTAATTAATTTGTAGAGTCAGTACGATAACAAAGTGACAAAAACAACGTGTCGAACCTTTCAGAACATACGCGCCATGGTTATACAAGCTCTTCACCCCTTCTCTTGTTCACAATACTTGTGTTATGAGTTCATGTTCACCCCTTCTCTTGTTCACAGTACTTGTGTTATGAGTTCATGTTCACCCCTTCTCTTGTTTACAGTACTTGTGTGATGAGTTCATGTTCACCCCCTTATTTTGTTTACAGTACTTGTATTATGAGTTCATGGACGGATAATTTTCTGGTAAAACTGGCTTAGTGAGGAATGGGTATAACGTACGTTATAGTTGTTTGTTTTACAACAAAGCCACATGGGACTATTTCTGTCGTGGGGAATCGAACCATAGATTTTTGTGTCTGTAAACTTACCGCTGCACCACGGGGAATATTTATGTTCTACTGTGTAACAGTTTAGGAGGGGCCGGCATGACCAGATAGTTAGGACGCTCGACTCGTAATCTGAGGGTCGCGGGTTCAAATCCCCGTCACACTAAACATGGTCACCGTTTCAGCCGTGGGGGCATTATAATGTTACAGTCAATCCCACTATTCGTTGGTAAAAGAGTATTCCAATAGTTAGCGGTAGGTGGTGATGATTAATCGCCTTCCCTCTAGTCTTACACTACTAAATTAGGGATGGCTAACGCATATAACCCTCGTGTAGCGTTTCGAGAAATTTAAAAACAAACAAACCGAACAGTTTAGGAACACCACAAATAAACTTATTTGTAAATATAATTACAAATTTCATGACAAACGTTTTAGCCGAATGCACAAAACCCTCACAAACAACAAATTGCCTTGACACAGCAAAACAAAACAAAACACATCATACCTTACGTACCACAAATATTAACAACACTTACAGGATACCTGCTATCAACTTAAATTCACTGTTGTATATATCAACATCCAAGGTGCACTGGCTTCCAAGAAACATGAGGTCGAAGACGTAATTCAACAAACTAACCCAGAAATTGTAATATTAAATGAAACCTTGCTATACAAAACCAATAGATATAAAATACCATACTACACAACTATAAGGAAAGACCGACTAACTAAACAAGATAAAAACAGAGGAATGTTGCTACTATATAAAACGAATCTATCAGTTACTGAAATTCAAATCAACAACAACAACGAACATATTACTACCGATATCCTGTTAAATTAGCCAGCACATGCAACCACATTTCATGGACTGTCACTGTTATATATATCCTAAGATGAGTTAAATGTTGTTTGGCAAATCTCACTTTAGACTTTACGAAACGCATTCTTGTAAACTAACCATAGTGTCCATGCCTGACCTCCAAGGCCAGATTAAAGGTTTTATTGGCCCTAGGCTTTTCAACTTATTGAGGCCTCCTAATTAGTGTGAATTCCTGGTCTTTGGCCATGCCTTAATCCAGGGTTGCGCTGACCTCCAACTTCCAAAGAAGGACAGGTATCAAAATATGAAACTTCAATGATTTTTTCCCAACTATGCATCCAACATTACTTAGACGTTGAGTGTTGGAAGCTGGATAAAGTTTGGAAATCAATAGGCCTAATTTGATTTTAATGAAATCTTGTCTTATAACGAGCGCCCACACCAGAGCAGAACTAACACGGTTTTGAAAGAATAATTTTGTGGAGTGAGTTAGCCTGTGTAATATTATTTAACATAGCCTTTCATAAGCGTTATTAAGAAATCATTATATTTTATAATAAATATTGAATTAGTTATTCTCCTCTGTGATAGGTTATCGTCTGGTGCCAGCTTTTCCCAGATAAGTGGCGGGCCAAACAGAATGTTTAGGGACTTTGCTTTCGAGATGTATAGGTGTGCCCAATATGCTGACTGGGGTGGCTAAGGCAAATCTTAAGGTGTTTATAGTCTGCATTTAGCGTTGCTCCAATCTGACGCAACTCCAAAGCTTTTCAAACTCCTGCTACGTTAGCACCTGTGTTATTCATAAAGTCTGATCGTCCATCCCAAACGTATAAAAACAATTAAATATTCTACACCAGTATATTTGTGAGTTTTCATATAAATATTTATATAAATACATAATACTCTCCAGGGGCGTAGATCCTTGGGGAATGGGGTATACATCTCTCCCTTCATTTTAAGTAGTGTTATGGTGCATACAATCACCCCCCTTACAGTTTGGTCTGTTGAATTGTTTTATTGCATCACAGGCCTACAAATTGTGTGTTTGTTCTTGTGATTCTCGTGTTCTTACCAATCGAATTACATAATTAGGCCTAGATGTAGGCTCTTTCAGTAGCCGAAATGTACATCTTTAATATAGGCGTGCTTCTAAGCTTTTCGATCTAAGCGATAGTTCATAAGTATCAGGCAGTAAGCCTAAGTATACATGCAAGTATCGTGGCAACAAGATTACTCTGTGACTGCATGTTTACAGCTTCCAGGTTCACGTAATCAGAGATTACCAATTTGTAAATTGAACAGTCCACATAAGTGGTAGCAAAAATCTACGCCCCTGATACACTGATCTTTCTCTGAAGAAACATAACATCATGTCAACAAAACCTTTGTATAAAATTACCTTCCGAACAAACTGACATTAAAAAATAATAGCACAAACTGTTTCAACATTCTTTTGTTTTCTAATATCTTTAAAACTTCTTTCATACAGTGCTGAGGAAAGCCTTTGACATGTTTGACAGAGAAAAGAAAGGAGTCATCCACACCAACATGGTGTCCACCATTCTTAGAACCTTGGGCCAAACCTTTGAAGAAAAGGATTTGAAAGACCTGATAAGCGAAATCGATCAAGATGGTTTGTGTTTAGAAATAAAGTTATAATTTTCTCGTTTAAGGGAAAAAATATATATTAAGAAGGTTTGATAAAACGCTGATGTAACATAAATAGGATGATTACATACAATGTATTTCAAATGTAATAACATAAATAGGATGATTACATACAATGTATTTCAAATGTAATAACATAAGTAGGATGATTACATACAATGTATTTCAAATGTAATGACATAAATAGGATGATTACATACAATGTATTTCAAATGTAATGACATAAATAGGATGATTACATACAATGTATTTCAAATGTAATAACATAAGTAGGATGATTACATACAATGTATTTCAAATGTAATAACATAAATAGGATGATTACATACAATGTATTTCAAATGTAATGACATAAGTAGGATGATTACATACAATGTATTTCAAATGTAAGTAGGATGATTACATGCAATGTATTTCAAATGTAATGACATAAATAGGATGATTACATACAATGTATTTCAAATGTAAGTAAGATGATTACATGCAATGTATTTCAAATGTAATAACATAAGTAGGATGATTACATACAATGTATTTCAAATGTAAGTAAGATGATTACATGCAATGTATTTCAAATGTAATAACATAAGTAGGATGATTACATACAATGTATTTCAAATGTAATAACATAAGTAGGATGATTACATACAATGTATTTCAAATGTAATAACATAAATAGGATGATTACATACAATATATTTCAAATGTAATAACATAAATAAGATGATTACATACAATGTATTTCAAATGTAATGACATAAGTAGGATGATTACATACAATGTATTTCAAATGTAATGACATAAGTAGGATGATTACATACAATGTATTTCAAATGTAAGTAGGATGATTAGATACAATGTATTTCAAATGTAATGACGTAACTAGGATGATTACATACAATGTATTTTATATGTAATAACATAAGTAGGATGATTACATACAATGTATTTCAAATGTAATAACATAAATAGGATGATTACATACAATGTATTTCAAATGTAATAACATAAGTAGGATGATTACATGCAATGTATTTCAAATGTAATAACATAAATAGGATGATTACATACAATGTATTTCAAATGTAATAACATAAATAGGATGATTACATGCAATGTATTTCAAATGTAATAACATAAGTAGGATGATTACATACAATGTATTTCAAATGTAATAACATAAGTAGGATGATTACATACAATGTATTTCAAATGTAAGCAGGATGATTACATACAATGTATTTCAAATGTAAGCAGGATGATTACATACAATGTATTTCAAATGTAAGTAGGATGATTACATACAATGTATTTCAAATGTAATAACATAAATAGGATGATTACATACAATGTATTTTAACTTGGATAACTTTATATTCATAGATGTCTGAATTAAAAAATAATACAACGTATAAACTAAGAAAGATGATTCTTGATTTACTGTAATCCAAGACAGTTAAAAACCTCATGTAATTAGCACAACATCTTTCTACAGAAATACGAAATATAACTAAAGTACTCTCCATGGCAGAAAACAATTCTTAATTTGCGTTAAAAAACTGCGCATGAAATTGATACTTTTTTGTTTGTTTGTTTGTTTGTTTGGGAATTTCGCACAAAGCTACTCGAGGGCTATCTGCGCTAGCCGTCCCTAATTTAGCAGTGTAAGACTAGAGGGAAGGCAGCTAGTCATCACCACCCACCGCCAACTTTTGAGCTCATCTTCTACCAACGAATAGTGGGATTGACCGTCACATTATAACATCCTCACGGCTGAAAAGGCGAGCATGTTTGGCGCGAAGGGGATTCGAACCCGCGACCCTCGGATTAAGAGTCCAACGCCTCAACCCACCTGGCCATGTCGGGCCGCTAATCACGAAAGAGAGAGCTTTCTAGGAAGTGTCGTTGTAGAAATATGCCATTTTAAATGTATTTGTTATTATTGCAACACTAAGAAATATACGACCATTGTACAAGAATGTTTACTATAAATTATGTTGTTTTTTCTCCTGAAACTGTGACAACGATGAACAGATGAACTAATCTACGAGTGCAGCACAGGCCTAATCCTTTAAGTTCGCTGTTACTGTCAGTAGGCTAGTGTTTCCAAAGGACTTAACAAACTGATGCAGCTATTATGCAAACTGTTTTGCATAATTAGATTGTTGTCGATGAGATTAATCTGTCGTTATTTGAAGAATGATTGATGAATTAATTTGTGTTTAAACTAGTGTTAGATGTTTCATAGCGCCATCATGAATATCATAAAGTATTTATAAAAAAATAAAAAACGAGAATAAATAGTGTAATTACATTTGAAGTACACTGTATGTAATCATCCTATTTATGTCATTACATTTGAAGTACACTGTATGTAATCATCCTATTTATGTTATTACATTTGAAATACATTGTATGTAATCATCCTATTTATGTTATTACATTTGAAATACATTGTATGTAATCATCCTACTTATGTTATTACATTTGAAATACATTGTATGTAATCATCCTACTTATGTTATTACATTTGAAATACACTGTATGTAATCATCCTACTTATGTTATTACATTTGAAATACATTGTATGTAATCATCCTATTTATGTTATTACATTTGAAATACATTGTATGTAATCATCCTACTTATGTTATTACATTTGAAATACATTGTATGTAATCATCCTACTTATGTTATTACATATAAAATACATTGTATGTAATCATCCTATTTACGTCATTACATTTGAAATACATTGTATGTAATCATCCTACTTACATTTGAAATACATTGTATGTAATCATCCTACTTACATTTGAAATACATTGTATGTAATCATCCTACTTATGTCATTACATTTGAAATACATTGTATGTAATCATCCTATTTATGTTATTACATTTGAAATACATTGTATGTAATCATCCTATTTATGTTATTACATTTGAAATACATTGTATGTAATCATCCTACTTATGTTATTACATTTGAAATACATTGTATGTAATCATCCTATTTATGTTATTACATTTGAAATACATTGTATGTAATCATTCTACTTATGTTATTACATTTGAAATACATTGTATGTAATCATCCTACTTATGCTTTTACATTTGAAATACATTGTATGTAATCATCCTACTTATGCTTTTACATTTGAAATACATTGTATGCAATCATCCTACTTATGTTATTACATAACATAATATCCTGGTAGTGAAAGTTTTAACTAGATTTGCATAACGTTTCTACAGGAAGTGGCGAACTTGAATTCGAAGAATTCATGGCTCTGGCAGCTAGATTTTTGGTTGAAGAGGACGCTGAGGCTATGCAAGAGGAACTGCGTGAAGCGTTTCGGTTGTATGACAAACAAGGACAAGGTTATATTAATGTGTCTGATCTGCGGGACATCTTGAGGGCCTTGGATGACAAGTTGACAGAAGATGAATTGGACGAAATGATTGCTGAAATTGACACAGATGGAAGCGGTACCGTTGACTTCGACGGTAGGTGTAGTTGTTAACTTTCACCCTATTAAAGAATTGTAACTTAATTAATCAGGGAATTGCATTCGTATAGTAAACTTCTATACCCGCAATAATCATCTATCGATGCAAAGGGCGTGTGTATTTGTGTGTATTTCTTATAGCAAAGCCACATCGGGCTGTCTGCTGAGCTTACCGAGGGGAATCGAACCCTTGATTTTAGCGTTGTAAATCCGTAGACTTACCGCTGTACTAGTGGAGGGTAGATACGTCGGAACACTGGAATTTAACGTTTCAAGTCTTCAGACTTACCGTTGTCTCACGTGGAGTAACGTTTATATTTCAGAAACATAGTTGTATTGTATAATTGTTAAAGTTTGATATGCACATGACAACGATTGTTGTCTAAAGTGTTTCCATTTTAACTACGTTAACAGTTTCTCAGTGTAAGCCACACACACATTTAGTATTAACCTCTAACAGATTAAAACGTTCTGTTTCTACCACTTTTTCATGCACAGGGCACTTTCTGTTTTTACTGCTTCGTCTCACTTGGCCCGGCAGGGCCAGGTGGTTAAAGCACTCGACTCGTAATCCGAGGGTCACGGGTTTGAATCCCCGTTACACCAAACATGCTCGCCCCTTTTAGCCGTGGGTACGTTATAATGTGACGATCAATCCCACAATTCGTTGGAAAAAGAGTAGCCCAAGAGCTGGTCTTGGGTGGTGGTGACTAGCTGCCTCCCCTCTAGTCCACTAATAAATTAGGGACGGCTAGCGCAGATAGCCCTCTTGTAGCTTTGCGTGAAATTCAAAACAAACCAAATTGTCTTTTTTCATATTTTCTTTCCTTTCACCAGAGTTTATGGAGATGATGACAGGAGAATAAAACTACATGAAGAAACTTGTCAACGATTGTCAACAAAGTTAATCCTCAACGTATATTGTGGCCATATTACGTATATTTACCTAAGCAATCGGTTGGTCTAGCAGACGCCATGTGTTTGATTATGCAGTTGGAAATAAGCAATTATTTTGATTTGTGCCCATAAATTATTGTATTCATTTCGTAACTTTAGTCAAATAAAAGAAAGTTGAAACAGTTTCTGTTTTATGATTTCAAAAACAAGTCGAATTAATGAAATATTTGCCGTTTTATTGTTGTAGTTGTTTTTGTTTTTCATAGAATTTTAATATTTGAAAACACGCATCTGACCAAAAAGCTACGGTAATTAGGAATAATAAAAACTATTAAAATACACATGAAATACAGACTAAAGAAGTATCATTTCTTAGGTGAGTTTGAGGGTTGTGGGTTCGAATCCCCGTCATACGAAACATGCTTGCCCTTTCAGCCGTGGGTACGTTATTATGTGACGGTCAATCCCTATCTTCGTTAACAAAAGAGTAACCCCATAGTTGGCGGTGGGTGGTAATTACTAGTTGCCTTCCCTCTAGTCTTACTTTACTAAATTAGGGATGGCTAGCGCAGATAGCCCTCGTGTAGCTTTGCAAGAAATTCAAAACAAACAAATCTTAAGTGACGTTGTACATTGTGTTCGTATATGTGGCCTGGCATGGTCAGGTGGGTAAGACACTCGAATCGTAACCCGCAGGTTTGAACCTCCGTGACACAAACATGCTCGCCCTTTCAGCCGTGGAGGCGTTATAATGTTACGATCAGTCCCACTATTCGTTGGTAAAAGAGTAACCCAAGAGTTGGTGGTGGATGGTGATGACTAGCTGTCTTGTCTCTAGTCTTACACTGCTAAATTATGGACGGCTGATGCAGATAGTCCTTGTGTAGCTTTGCGCGAACTTCAAAACAAACAAATCATATACGTAGCATAGATAAGAGCTCATTAAGAGCTGTAAAGGTAAGCAAAACAAATTTATACTTGTTGAAAAGTATATAGAAAAGACATATATCATCTTGGAAATAGTAATCTGTACAAAGGTGTTAGAACGAAACTAACAGATTGTTTTAATTTTCTCAAATATAGTTTTTATGATGTCTTATAAATTTCTCATCTCAATAATTTGACTGAAAATACAGTAACTCTAAAATTATAAACTCAGTGACTTTGTGGTCAGCCTGCAAACTTATGATGCTGAAATTCGAGTTTAGCTACCCATATTGGGCAAAGCACGGATAGCCCACAACTAAACCAAATTTATAAATTGGAAAACTGACATTTCTTTACACTTTTATAACACAAAACATATGTGGTTATTATGGTTAATTTATCAATTTTCTGTGTAGATGTTCTGTATTTAGGCCGTACTCTCGTGAACGATGGTAAACTTGAAGTAATCTTGCCATTGGCTAATTGTTTCCCAAACCAACTGTTGTTTGGTGTTTATACTTGCCTGACTATGTCTATTTATCGCTCCCCTCTGTGTTTTCTTTTGTTTTGTTTGTTTGTGTTTTAGTCCAAAGTTATTCAATGGACCACATGCTGACTGTTCATTGCAAGGAATCTAACCCCGATTTTGGTGTTGTACGTCTGTAAACTCACTGCTTATTCAATAGTGGACAGGGGTTGTTTCATACCCGACTCTAAGGTCGGTATCGCACAATTTAATATAAATTGAGGAAGGTTTGTCTTTGTTTGAATGTATACTATTCAAAAGTAACAAACGTCGGTAATTTAAAATTGGGAATATTTCGGTTCTTACTTACCAGTGCAACGTACAATGATTATTTTATTAACTTTAAGACAAGCAACATACAATGATTATTGTATTAACTTCAAGACAAGCAACGTACAATGATTATTTTATTAACTTTAAGACAAGCAACACACAATGATTATTGTATTAACTTCAAGACAAGCAACATACAATGATTATTGTATTAACTTTAAGACATGCAACATACAATGATTATTGTATTAACTTTAAGACAAACAACATACAATGATTATTGTATTAACTTTAAGACAAACAACATACAATGATTATTGTATTAACTTTAAGACAATATGGATTTTTTTTCTGTAACTTCAGAAGCCAGAGAAGCTGATCAGTAGTTGATGAACAACTATCATAATAACTGTTGATTTACGACTGTGTGGAGTAACTAGTTTTGTTATTACTTGTAATAATAACTGTTGATTTAAGACTGTATGGAGTAACTAGTCTTGTTATCACTTGTAATAATAACTGTTGATTTTAGACTATGTGGAGTAACTAGTTTTGTTATCACTTATAATAATAACTGTTGATTTAAGACTGTGTGGAGTAACTAGTTTTGTTATCACTTGTAATAATAACTGTTGATTTAAGACTGTATGGAGTAACTAGTTTTATTATAACTTGTAATAATAACTGTTGATTTAAGACTGTGTGGAGTAACTAGTTTTGTTATCACTTGTAATAATAACTGTTGATTTAAGACTGTGTGGAGTAACTAGTTTTGTTATCACTTGTAATAATAACTGTTGATTTAAGACTGTGTGGAGTAACTAGTTTTGTTATCACTTGTAATAATAACTGTTGATTTAAGACTGCGTGGAGTAACTAGTTTTGTTATCACTTGTAATAATAACTGTTGATTTAAGACTGTATGGAGTAACTAGTTTTGTTATCACTTGTAATAATAACTGTTAATTTAAGACTGTATGGAGTAACTAGTTTTGTTATCACTTGTAATAATAACTGTTAATTTAAGACTGTATGGAGTAACTAGTTTTGATATTACTTGTAATAATAACTGTTGATTTAAGACTGTATGGAGTAACTAGTTTTGTTATCACTTGTAATAATAACTATTGATTTAAGACTGTATGGAGTAACTAGTTTTGTTATCACTTGTAATAATAACTGTTGATTTAAGACTGTGTGGAGTAACTAGTTTTGTTATTACTTGTAATAATAACTGTTGATTTAAGACTATGGAGTAACTAGTTTTGTTATCACTTGTAATAATAACTGTTGATTTAAGACTGTATGGAGTAACTAGTTTTGTTATCACTTGTAATAATAACTATTGATTTAAGACTGTATGGAGTAACTAGTTTTGTTATCACTTGTAATAATAACTGTTGATTTAAGACTGTGTGGAGTAACTAGTTTTGTTATCACTTGTAATAATAACTGTTGATTTAAGACTGTGTGGAGTAACTAGTTTTGTTATCACTTGTAATAATAACTGTTGATTTAAGACTGTATGGAGTAACTAGTTTTATTATAACTTGTAATAATAACTGTTGATTTAAGATTGTGTGGAGTAACTAGTTTTGTTATCACTTGTAATAATAACTGTTGATTTAAGACTGCATGGAGTAACTAGTTTTGTTATCACTTGTAATAATAACTGTTGATTTAAGACTGTGTGGAGTAACTAGTTTTGTTATTACTTGTAATAATAACTGCTGATTTAAGACTGTGTGGAGTAACTACTTTTGTTATCACTTGTAATAATAACTGTTGATTTGAGACTGTATGGAGTAACTAGTTTTGTTATTACTTGCAATAATAACTGTTGATTTAAGACTGTATGGAGTAACTAGTTTTGTTATCACTTGTAATAATAACTGTTGATTTAAGACTGCATGGAGTAACTAGTTTTGTTATCACTTGTAATAATAACTGTTGATTTAAGACTGTGTGGAGTAACTAGTTTTGTTATTACTTGTAATAATAACTGTTGATTTAAGACTGTGTGGAGTAACTACTTTTGTTATCACTTGTAATAATAACTGTTGATTTGAGACTGTATGGAGTAACTAGTTTTGTTATTACTTGCAATAATAACTGTTGATTTAAGACTGTATGGAGTAACTAGTTTTGTTATCACTTGTATTAATAACTGTTAATTTAAGACTGTATGGAGTAACTAGTTTTTATATTACTTGTAATAATAACTGTTGATTTAGGACTGTATGGAGTAACTAGTTTTGTTATCATTTGTAATAATAACTATTGATTTAAGACTGTATGGAGTAACTAGTTTTGTTATTACTTGTAATAATAACTATTGATTTAAGACTGTATGGAGTAACTAGTTTTGTTATTACTTGTAATAATAACTATTGATTTAAGACTGTATGGAGTAACTAGTTTTGTTATCACTTGTAATAATAACTGTTAATTTAAGACTGTATGGAGTAACTAGTTTTGATATTACTTGTAATAATAACTGTTGATTTAAGACTGTATGGAGTAACTAGTTTTGTTATCACTTGTAATAATAACTATTGATTTAAGACTGTATGGAGTAACTAATTTTGTTATTACTTGTAATAATAACTATTGATTTAAGACTGTATGGAGTAACTAGTTTTGTTATCACTTGTAATAATAACTGTTGATTTAAGACTGTGTGGAGTAATTAGTTTTGTTATCACTTGTAATAATAACTATTGATTTAAGACTGTGTGGAGTAACTAGTTTTGTTATCACTTGTAATAATAACTGTTGATTTAAGACTGTGTGGAGTAACTAGTTTTGTTATCACTTGTAATAATAACTGTTAATTTAAGACTGTATGGAGTAACTAGTTTTGATAATACTTGTGATAATAACTGTTGATTTAAGACTGTATGGAGTAACTAGTTTTGTTATCACTTGTAATAATAACTGTTGATTTAAGACTGTATGGAGTAACTAGTTTTGTTATTACTTGTAATAATAACTATTGATTTAAGACTGTATGGAGTAACTAGTTTTGTTATCACTTGTAATAATAACTGTTGATTTAAGACTGTGTGGAGTAATTAGTTTTGTTATCACTTGTAATAATAACTGTTGATTTAAGACTGTGTGGAGTAACTAGTTTTGTTATCACTTGTAATAATAACTGTTGATTTAAGACTGTGTGGAGTAACTAGTTTTGTTATCACTTGTAATAATAACTGTTAATTTAAGACTGTATGGAGTAACTAGTTTTGATAATACTTGTGATAATAACTGTTGATTTAAGACTGTATGGAGTAACTAGTTTTGTTATCACTTGTAATAATAACTGTTGATTTAAGACTGTATGGAGTAACTAGTTTTGTTATTACTTGTAATAATAACTATTGATTTAAGACTGTATGGAGTAACTAGTTTTGTTATCACTTGTAATAATAACTGTTGATTTAAGACTGTGTGGAGTAATTAGTTTTGTTATCACTTGTAATAATAGCTGTTGATTTAAGACTGTATGGAGTAACTAGTTTTGTTGTCACTTGTAATAATAACTGTTGATTTAAGACTGTGTGGAGTAACTAGTTTTGTTATTACTTGTAATAATAACTGTTGATTTAAGACTGTATGGAGTAACTAGTTTTGTTATCACTTGTAATAATAACTGTTGATTTAAGACTGTATGGAGTAACTAGTTTTGTTATCACTTGTAATAATAACTATTGATTTAAGACTATGGAGTAACTAGTTTTGTTATCACTTGTAATAATAACTGTTGATTTAAGACTATGGAGTAACTAGTTTTGTTATCACTTGTAATAATAACTGTTGATTTAAGACTGTATGGAGTAACTAGTTTTGTTATCACTTGTAATAATAACTGTTGATTTAAGACTGTGTGGAGTAACTAGTTTTGTTATCACTTGTAATAATAACTGTTGATTTAAGACTGTGTGGAGTAACTAGTTTTGTTATCACTTGTAATAATAACTGTTGATTTAAGACTGTATGGAGTAACTAGTTTTATTATAACTTGTAATAATAACTGTTGATTTAAGATTGTGTGGAGTAACTAGTTTTGTTATCACTTGTAATAATAACTGTTGATTTAAGACTGCATGGAGTAACTAGTTTTGTTATCACTTGTAATAATAACTGTTGATTTAAGACTGTGTGGAGTAACTAGTTTTGTTATCACTTGTAATAATAACTGTTGATTTGAGACTGTATGGAGTAACTAGTTTTGTTATTACTTGCAATAATAACTGTTGATTTAAGACTGTATGGAGTAACTAGTTTTGTTATCACTTGTATTAATAACTGTTAATTTAAGACTGTATGGAGTAACTAGTTTTTATATTACTTGTAATAATAACTGTTGATTTAGGACTGTATGGAGTAACTAGTTTTGTTATCATTTGTAATAATAACTATTGATTTAAGACTGTATGGAGTAACTAGTTTTGTTATTACTTGTAATAATAACTATTGATTTAAGACTGTATGGAGTAACTAGTTTTGTTATTACTTGTAATAATAACTATTGATTTAAGACTGTATGGAGTAACTAGTTTTGTTATCACTTGTAATAATAACTGTTGATTTAAGACTGTATGGAGTAACTAGTTTTGTTATCACTTGTAATAATAACTGTTGATTTAAGACTGTATGGAGTAACTAGTTTTGTTATTACTTGCAATAATAACTGTTAATTTAAGACTGTATGGAGAAACTAGTTTTGTTATTACTTGTAATAATAACTGTTGATTTAAGACTGTGTGGAGTAACTACTTTTGTTATCACTTGTAATAATAACTGTTGATTTAAGACTGCGTGGAGTAACTAGTTTTGTTATCACTTGTAATAATATCTGTTGATTTAAGACTGTGTGGAGTAACTAGTTTTGTTATCACTTGTAATAATAACTGTTGATTTAAGACTGTGTGGAGTATCTTGTTTTGTTATCACTTGTAATAATAACTGTTGATTTAAGACTGTGTGGAGCAACTAGTTTTGTTATCACTTGTAATAATAACTGTTGATTTAAGACTGTATGGAGTAACTAGTTTTATTATAACTTGTAATAATAACTGTTGATTTAAGACTGTGTGGAGTAACTAGTTTTGTTATCACTTGTAATAATAACTGTTGATTTAAGACTGTATGGAGTAACTAGTTTTGTTATCACTTGTAATAATAACTATTGATTTAAGACTGTGTGGAGTAACTAGTTTTGTTATCACTTGTAATAATAACTGTTGATTTAAGACTGTATGGAGTAACTAGTTTTATTATAACTTGTAATAATTACTGTTGATTTAAGACTGTGTGGAGTAACTAGTTTTGTTATCACTTGTAATAATAACTGTTGATTTAAGATTGTATGGAGTAACTAGTTTTGTTATCACTTGTAATAATAACTGTTGATTTAAGACTGTGTGGAGTAACTAGTTTTGTTATCACTTGTAATAATAACTGTTGATTTAAGACTGTGTGGAGTAACTAGTTTTGTTATCACTTGTAATAATAACTGTTGATTTAAGACTGTATGGAGTAACTAGTTTTGTTATTACTTGAAATAATAACTGTTGATTTAAGACTGTGTGGAGTAACTAGTTTTGTTATTACTTGTAATAATAACTGTTGATTTAAGACTGTGTGGAGTAACTAGTTTTGTTATCACTTGTAATAATAACTGTTGATTTAAGACTGTATGGAGTAATTAGTTTTGTTATTACTTGCAATAATAACTGTTAATTTAAGACTGTATGGAGTAACTAGTTTTGTTATTACTTGTAATAATAACTGTTGATTTAAGACTGTGTGGAGTAACTACTTTTGTTATCACTTGTAATAATAACTGTTGATTTAAGACTGTGTGGAGTAACTAGTTTTGTTATCACTTGTAATAATATCTGTTGATTTAAGACTGTGTGGAATAACTAGTTTTGTTATCACTTGTAATAATAACTGTTGATTTAAGACTGTGTGGAGTATCTTGTTTTGTTATCACTTGTAATAATAACTGTTGATTTAAGACTGTGTGGAGTAACTAGTTTTGTTATCACTTTTAATAATAACTGTTGATTTAAGACTGTATGGAGTAACTAGTTTTGTTATCACCTGTACGCATTTTTCAGGTCCTTTTCCCATTCCTATTTACCCATTTTATTTCTTTGCTAAACAATTACCGACCATCTGGCTTATTGTAAAGCTTAACCTTGAATATTTAACAACAGTATACCTGAATAACACAACAGTAGTTAACACTGATTCACAGATTACAAATCCAACTTTAAAACAAAAAACAAAATGAAGCAGTCTAAAAGTGTTGTAGTGACATCTCACTTTCTTTATAGAAAATCGTTAACTTTTTTATTGTCAGTCAGTTCTAATTCGTTCTTTTTAAATTGATTACCGTTGGTACAATTTTTATTATAAACTCTTATCTTGAAGAAACAAACCATTCACAGAAAATATGAATGTCATAATGGGAAAAAAACCTTTAAAATGTATTTCAAAAATGTTATTCTAAAATAACTCAAAGATCTCAACAAAAGTATAGAACTAGTTTCAAGAATAGATTTAAAGTAGTTTTACATATATTTCAACGAAGGAAATGATTTAATTCCAATATAGTTTCACTGCAGACGGAAAAGCTCAGTTATGTATTTAAATGACACTTCAAAGTTTTGGCACTATAGTTTTTAGTATACACAATGTGGTTTCTTCTAAAAATAACGCTAGAAACTTGCGTTTGATACCCATCGTGGACAGAGCACAGATAGCCCATTTTTCAGCTTTGTGATTAATTTCAAACAAACTAATTTCACTTTCCACAAGTTAATTTTATGAGGAATTTTTTTGTGACAAAGAACTTATCAGTTTTACAAAATATGGAAGTATTACTTCGTTTTTCAATCTTTCCATTTCTCTGTTCTATTAAGTGAAAATCTTTTCGATGGCTATCTTCACTAGCCATCCCGTAGTCTCCCTACGGGACAGTAGTAATTCTACTGACTTACAACGCTAACATTTAGGGTTTGATTCATTGCTATGGATACTACGAATCGTCCAATGTTGATTTGTTCTGGAACAAACAAAAAAACCATTTGTGGTTTTGAAATGACAGACTATAGGGAAGGCAGCTAGTCAATATTAGTCACTGACAACTCTCGAACTACTGTTTGTCACATTATAACGACCAGTCGTTTGAAAGAACAAATATGTTTAGTGACGAGATTTAAACCTACGACATGCAGATTGTGTGTCGAGCGTCGTAACTACCAGGCCATAGCTGTTCTTGGAAGTCGTACTGAAAACCTGTTGAAACAAATAACAACAACAGTAGTTCAGGGAAGAGTTGCAAAGTAGAGGAGTTGGTAAGACATGGAGGTTTTACATTGAGAGTTTGGTAAGACATGAAGGTTTTACATTGAGAGTTTGATAAGACATGAAGGCTTTACATTGAGAGTTTGATAAGACATGAAGGCTTTACATTGAGAGTTTGATAAGACATGAAGGCTTTACATTGAGAGTTTGATAAGACATGAAGGCTTTACATTGAGAGTTTGATAAGACATGAAGGCTTTACATTGAGAGTTTGATAAGACATGAAGGCTTTACATTGATAGTTTGAAAGTATAAGTAGCTGATTTGGCAGCTCCTTCGGTAAAAGTCACCTCAGTCGAGAGAGGGATCTGGGGACATGTCTCCCAGAAAACTAATATAAGTCAAATATGTAAATGTGGGGTTCCGATGCCTCTGAAGAACAAGTGCTGAAGGTAAAATAAATATGTCTACATCAGATTTAATAATATCGAGTAATGAATTTTAGAAACAATTAGTACAGTGTTTTACAAACTTACAATTGTGTAGAAACTTTTCATAGAGTGGAATTCCTACTTCCGTATGTAGTTTGTATGAAACGTTTAAATGTGGTGTATATATGTATGGTTCTTTTACGAAAAAACACTTATAAGCTCATATCAGATCTCAATTGTTTTCCCAAATATTGTTAGAAGTAAAAAGTCTAATTGTCAGTCTACATGTACATTTAACCTAGGAATTAAATATTAATTCGGATCGTTGTTATCTAAAGAGCATCTTTATTGTCGGGAAAGCGCTCCTACTGACTGCTATTAAATATAATATTCATTTAGATGCCTCTTCATTCTTTTATGTGTGTATATATATTCACACAAGCGGCACCTACACAAAAGTCACAAATAACAGATATGGGCAAATGAATGCTGAACTTAATAATAGCAAAAAACTTTATAACAAAAAGTTCAAAATTAAGTGAAATAAGCTGTACACGTAAGTCCTGAAATATCATTTTATTAACACCATATAGGTTACAAGACCACTGATGAAAACTCTACTCGAAACCCATATCACTGAAATAATTGGTCAATCATAACTTCTTATATTATCTTGTGACTACAAAGGAAATGTTTCACCACAAATACATATGATACAATAAAAAATAAAAATGAAAACAGTGCTGTTCGATAAACGTTCCAACAACTTAATTTTAATGTATGTAACTTATTTTATTTTGTGACTACAAAGGAAAGGTTTCGCCACAAATACATATGATACAATAAAAAATAAAAATGAAAACAGTGGTATTCGATAAACTTTCCAACAACTTAATTTTAATGTATGCGACTTATTTTACTGTTAATAAACACATGAATAATGAGGCAGCGGAAATCTAACAATAAATACAAATTATTTTTGTTTTCACCTCTTCCTTTGCAGTTTTAATCGTACTTTATTGTAGATTTGAAATACTTAATTTAATATTTATCAAAGTTCAATGGCAAACCAAAATGGCATTGCATCTTTAAACCATATCCAGCTATAAATTATTAGTCGACACAATAAGGCCTGACATGAACAAGGGGTTAGGGCGCTTGATTAGTAATCTGAGGGTCACGGGTTCGAATCCCCGTCGTACCAAGCATGCTTGCCATTTCAGCCATGGGTACGTTGTAATGTGGTGGTCAATCTCACTATTCGTCGGTAAAAGAGTAACCTAAGAGTTGGTGGTGGGTGGGTGTTGATGACTAGCTGCTTTCCTTCTAGTCTTACACTGCTAAATTAGAGGCGGCTAGCACGGATAGCCCAAGTATAGATTTGCTCGAAATTAAAAAACAAACAATTATTGTAAATCTAATTTGGGGAAGGAAAAGAAACTGTAAAAAAGTCAGAAATTATTAATTATCAAATGATTTAGATTTAGTTAAAATAACTTAATGACAGGTACGTAGCAAAATCACTTTATCCTTTATTTGTTTTTACATGTAAAAAAAGAAGAAACTGTGCGTATGTGGTTTTCCATTCGGGAAATCGGTTCATATTAATTAATAATGTTATCCATGATATGGAAATAAGACATAAAGATATTTTTTTTAAATATAAACTACAGTGTTAAAACATGAAAAAATAGAGTTATGATACTGATTATTGTTAAGGTATTAATCCATTAAGGTACCAATAATGGTACTGATGCTTTAAATTTAACTGATGCTAAACAGGTTTTTAACAACAAATTTTTAAGGATGCTTTTGTTAGCATGTTTGTAGTTAAGCACAAAGCTACACAACAGGCTATCTGTACTGCCGATATTTAGTGTTCTAAGTCTGCAGACATGTCGCTGTGTTTCTGGGGGTGTTTTAAGGATGATAAAAAAGGCTATGTGGTACTTCAGTTATTGTGCGGCATACTTAAAAAAAATTAAGAAATGTTTTAAAATGAAAAAAAAATATATAGTTATTACACAGCAGGGGGAACTACTGTCTAAAAATAGCGAAAGGATATGGTTTCATGGCGGTCGGATAACATTTGAAAATTGTAAATGTGAATGTGTTTTAAAAATGTAAGTTACCTTCCTTGTTTTAAAGTAAAAACAGAATAAACTAAATTCAGATCAATGTTGAAGCAAATTCAGATGGGACTTCGTGCGTTTTTGTTGTTGGCATCGAAGATTTGGAATTTTATTTGCTATGTTTTGCGAAAGCAAATAAGAACGGTAAGCCTAGGGCTAACACTAGTAACAGTTACACTTACTAGAGGATGTTAAAGTTTTAAAATTTAGTAATCAGCTGTGTATGTGTGTGTATATGTATGTATACATAATCAGAAACAACTAAATGTATACTTTCGAAGTTTTACTACTATTATTTTTTTGTATTTTATACTTTAACAGTTCAGTAACTATAAGTATAATTTGTTAACCGTAAAGTGTTATACGTATTATGAATAATTTTTTTGGAAAATATTATATTGATTGGAACATATACATTAGTGAGTTACGCCTGTAAGTTCACTTTACTTTCTAAAATAAAGCTATAAGAGAAGGAGATGAAAGATATTTAAAAATATTGGTGTTACAACTGTGATAGTTGCGTTGCTGTGGGGAGACCAAAAGGTTAAGTTTATTACTATTAATTCATTTTATTATGTATTTTCAATTTAAATTTTTTTCTAATTTATGGTAGTACTATTATTAGTACAAAAATAAAAAAAAACTGATTAAGAGCTGTGATTTTGAGTTACAACAGATTCCTCAACAAACATTAATACTTTAACAATTAAAGTTACTTTTCAACATTCATTTCACCTTTTTTTTTATTTGTAGGAATGACTACAAACCTGAGAAAATTATTATTATATTTACATGGGTGCAATTGGAATATAAGGTGCTTGGATGAGAGAGAGCAAAATGTTTTTATGGAGACCAGTTAAGTTCGACATTTGTTACTAGTGGAGTGCCTGAGGGATCAGTGCTTGAGTTTTTGCTTTTTTCACACGTGTATATTAAAATTATAACCATATCATTAATTAATGGTAATAAAAAATACACTGTATCTCACTTGTGGATCATGCAAACACTAGCTATAAGTTTTAAGTGCCATTATAGATTTAATAGTTTCTGAGCAATGTAACATCAGTATTACTGTATATAAGCAAAAGTTTACATTGTCCTTTCTTTAAAATGTTTGGGTGACCACTGAAAACTCTTTAAACATCCCTAATAGTGTTCATTTAAAGAAACGTAGTATCTGAGATAAGCTACTATGACAATTTTTACTATTTATGTCGCATTAAATGTGGAGTTAAGTAGCAGCGTATTTCCAATAGTACAGCCAGAAAATATTATTTATAAACATACAACGTATAAAGTAAGAAATTAAATGAATACCTGAATCATCCATTAATTAGATAGAACACTGGTTCTGTAATTAAAATGTGTTTACAAAATAACTTATTTGAAATATTTTCTGATCGCACCTTATTATGTATGCTACAATGTGTCAAATAATGTTGAACTTCTTGGATATACCTCATAGACTTTCTCTTATTTTACTCATACGATGTTTCAACCATTTCTTTTTAAACACTATTTATTCAGTTCTGCAAGACTTTCAACAATGTTCTTGCTATCAATTATACGTTTAGAAGTTTTAGAGCATACCAAATGTTTTTAAAAACTTTCACAGTTACATTTTAATTTGTTAGGGTAATAGTGAACTCTTTAGTATATTGACCATCATCAGTTGTACGTCTTGTTAATTGAAGCTTTATTATGTTTAGTTATCTACATATGACATTATGTCATTTCAAAATAGAGATATAGCAATCAGTACGCTCAGTAAGATAAAAACTGTGATTTATTAGTAGCACAGATTTTGGCCCTAAGTTTCTTCAGGTGCTTGCACTAAACTAGCTACAATATAATAGATGACAGCTGCACACACACACACACACAAAAGATTTTAAACAAGAAAAGAAACAGAGATTATCATATAAAAATCACCAACTAGCAGTCATGTATCTTGGGAGCATATTGAACTATTTTTAAAAATGTTTTTAAATGAACTTCTTTTTACAGAATCTACATAAAAACAGATTAATTTTGTGAGGTTGTCTAACACAACTACTGTTATGTTAACTAGCCTTTATCACTTAACAAAATACATAAACCGGGAAATAGGAAGTAATTAAGTTTAAAGAGCTTAATAATAATAAGATTTAGAAGTGTAACATCTCTATTATGTCATTATGCCAAGGCTTAGATCAACCTGCCATCAGATATAACTAATTAGTTTATAAAAAAATAACACTATATCTAGGCTGCCACCTGTGAGCCCCTGAAAAAAAAAATTGATCAAGTACTTATTTTTCTGGAAATCACCTATTGCCCTCTTCAACTCACCCTATTATAAAAATAACACTTAACTAGGATCTAGCCTTTCACTTCCAAATCTTAAATTTGCATCTTTTTTGTCCTGTTGTTACCAGAATTGAGTACAAAGAAATCAGACTTTTATTGTATGAATTCTTAACTAATATCTTGAACCTCAATAAGATCATCTCTTACCCTTCATTTGTTTTTTCCATCCAATGCATTAAATTTCTGTCAGTTTTATTGCTAGAAATATAACACTTCTTCATTGGCTTGAGTGATATACCTATTACTGTGTTGACTTCCTTTTCTTTGGTCATATCATTTAATAGGTTTCCGTTTATATTAAAGACGTGAAGCAAATCATAATAACCTTTTCACTTGCTGTAATTAAATGTAATTTACTTGATGTTTGTCCAAGTTATTCTGTAGTACTTCATGATAACCAGAATATATCCAAGAATTAAATGTTATTGACAAACCTCACTAATCATGATGCTATCAACATCAATTATGTTAAGTTAAAAAAAATGTAAAGACTCGAGCACTGATTCTTGCAAGGGTTCAGTGTTAGTGAGCTATTATTAACCAACTTCTGTCTTCTCATATGCAACTATATTACAACCCACTTGTCTTTTTCCAACCCATATTAATGTGATTTTCTTAGCTCATGTTGTATGCTGCACCTTTTTGAAAAATCTAAGAATACCAAGTCTATACATATTCCATCAGATGATAAGTAGCGACCTCAAAAGCACGGTTAACAGATTTATAGGACAAGATTTCCTTTTGTGAAAACTGTACTGATTTTCTTTTATGATTTATTTCAATAAATTATGTTACGTAGCTTCTTTAATCAGTTTTGATTTTTTTTTACAACTACAAAATTAAGACTAACTGGCAACTCTTATCACCTCCTTGTAATCATTAGTGACATTAGCAACCTTCCAGTCCTCAGGTACTTGTTTACAGCCTATTAATTTATCGCTTTCTTATAAATAAAAGCTGGTATAACTGATGATGACTTTGTCACTAATTATTGTAACATTTGTAAATTATATTTGTGTGAGAGTTAGAAGTCAGAATTATTTTATGTGCAACAGTCAAAAAGATATTTATTAAAATAATTAAAAACCTGAATAGAAATCATTTTTTAAATAACATTTGCATTATTTGAAATAAAAGTGTGGTTTAACTGAACATTTTATAACTGTTAAGTAAACTTTGGTGCAATGTTAATTTCTGAATATTTAAATTCTAACAAGAAAAGATTGTTATTAATAATTATGTTGTAGACTGTTGATTGTATTAACTTAGGATTCTTAATAACATAAACCATTTGCTAGTAAAGAATTTCAAGACAGGTAGAGATGTCTTTTATGCTTTAAATTATATTCCATCTTATCTATCTGATATTAAGATTTTGTATTTTGACCTAACCCTTGTCTACAACTTTTCATTTGTAACAATTTTAATAGTCTCTTTGTAACACCTGAGTCACTGTGAATACAATGTACTTCTTTGTAATAGTTTTATAGTTTCATTTCTTTTATTGTAAAGACTAATAGAGAAAAAAAAAAAGATGTTTGATCTAATGGTGGTTACAATGTATTTTTTCTTCAGATAATTCAGCATCAGACTGTGAGATATGATATCATACCCTTTTCACCTTTATCCAGACATAGACTAAGTAAGTTGTCATTTATGCATATGAATAGTGTTTTTTGTTTGGCATAATGTGCTGAAATGGCACACTAGTACCTCTTAATGAATGGGCAACAAAGATATTACACAAAATTAGTTTCTTCTAAGATCAAATGGTTTTATTTATGTAACTTACTCTATATACAGGACTAATGAAATCAAGTGTGTTACTGCTAACTGAGTACTTATAAATAAATTTCACAATTTCCATAGCTTTATTGTTTCTTTGTTACGTGACGTGTTGTTAAACACAATGAGGACTAAGATTGGGATGGTTGTGAGATGGGATGGTGTAACAAGTGGCAGAGGTTGTATAAACTATGGAAGAGTTCTGGAAATGTGCAGTATATGAATAAATCATTTTTATGTATA
The DNA here is from genome assembly GCF_004210375.1 of Tachypleus tridentatus. Taxonomy (NCBI): domain Eukaryota; kingdom Metazoa; phylum Arthropoda; class Merostomata; order Xiphosura; family Limulidae; genus Tachypleus; species Tachypleus tridentatus. The sequence continues at coordinate 159,120,264 of NC_134830.1, forward strand.
GATACACATAAGTTGGTTTAAAATCTACTTTGCAGTCCACTTCAGATTGCAATGTAAAGTCCTGGAAAAGGGGTAAATATGTATTTCATTATGGTTATCACTGTCATCACATTGGAATTGTTCCATGGGAGACACTAAATCAATTATTTTATACTTGTACTAACACATCCTTCATTCAAGCTGTTAATTTTTTGCTATTATTTAAAGTGTATTTTCAATCTTTGAGTGGAGATCCACATCCATATTTTGTAAGCGAGAAATTTCGCACAAAACTGTGTTTAAAAAATGTTCGTGGTTGCTAAGCAGTTCTAATATTTTGATGATGATAGCACTATGGAGCTAAATATGTAATCCTATGCTTGTGTCTATTTTATCATACATCTATTACATTTTTTTTCCCCTAATTATGTGGATTTATATGTATGTATGTATGTGTCTATGTACATTCATGCCTTTATTATTTTTGTAAGCACCAATTTAAGTATGACTATCTGAAAGAAATATATTCTAATCTTTATAAATTAAAATGTAAGCTACATAGGCTTGGAAATTCAGTGATGCAGTAATTTTGAAAATAATATTCCTTGTTTTTTATCATACAAGTTTTTTGTTACAAATTAAAAAAAACACTTACATCAAACTTATGATGTATATAACAGAATACGTTTGGGTAATTTACACAACATCTTGTTGCCATAGTGATGAATAAATAATAGTGAAAAGAAAAATGTAATGTCACAGTGCACATACTAACAAATAATCCAGAAATGACACATCATGCAGCCTTTAACAGTTTATATCCTAGTGGTGTGTCACTTGTGGGTTCTAGAATGATCAATAAGACTAGTTGTGATTAGTCTAAAGAAATCTGTAGCCAGTTGTTGTCAACATTTTAAGCATAACAAAATGTGACTCAGTTTTAAAGAAAATTATTCACTCGTGTGAAAGTACATGCGACGTTTTGTGAAAAATCTACATGTGATGGAGAAAAATGGATGTCATTTTGGATTGGTCGTACAGGAATTGCCGAAGGACATGTAAAAATTTCAAGACAGTAAAACCATCACAGCCCTGTGCAACTACTCTAATGTTTATATTTTTTTCATTACCAAAACATCTTGGTTGGAGACACATTTTTATTACAAGTGAATAATTTTTGAAAAAGGAAAAATAACTGGATGTTAAATTAATAGAAACACTTGTGTGTCTTTTCATTCTTATTAATTGATTGAATGTATATTTGTTGTTAACATCTTTGTGTGTGTGTGTGTGTGTATCAGTAGTATTATGTGATTTATATCTAACTAGTTAAATGAAAAAATACGTGGAAAGAAAACAATTGGGTGGTTTTGTTTGGCTGCCAAACAAGATCTGTGAAATATCAAAAAACCTCAGTATGAGTGGATGTAGTCTCTGTAAAACCTTCCTCCACATGCCAAAACAGTATTTTCAACTAGGGTTTTATTATTGCAATAAACATAACTATACACCATGGTACATTATTTATGCATTTTGTTCTCAAAGAACAAGTTGCAATGAAATTAAAGTAAGTATTCAAAAGCATGTTGTTAGCCAGCATTTAATAACTGCCTGCCCAAGGGTTTTAAAGTGAAGTGCTATGGATACAAGCCTAAATTAATAATCGATGGAATACCATAAACTTAGCAGCTTTTACGGTCATAGCAGGGGTTGATGTTGGTGCTTGTAAACAGTACACCAGGGAGCAGTGAGAAGAATCGGATACTTTATTGAATGGCATTATTGAAACATTCTGTTTCCCTTTTTGAAGCTAAAATGAACTTTAGGTTATCAATTCTAAGTGAATATAATATCTAACCATGTTTCAGGTATGCTGTTTCTTTGAGTAACTGCCAAGCAGCTCACAGAATCGTTTTCTTACAAGGCTTATTGCCTCTAAGGTCTCGACCTAATTTTTATATGGCCAATTACCCTTATTTGTACTGTGAATTCTGATTGACATACATTTAATAAGTTTATTTCCAGATGTGAAGTTGAAGATATAAAGAGGTGTTACATTTTTTCAGATTAAATGGAAAGTATGAATACATAATGGGTTGAAAGTTACTGTGATAATAATTGACAGTAAAATCCACATGACTATTAAAACGTTAGTTTTCACTAGAATGGTTGTTATGATGCAATACCAAATTTAACAGAAAAACAATTATTAAACCATCTTTTGAGCAACCGCTTTTTGTCATATTTAATCAGTTTTAGCCTGATGAACAGTGGTTTTTGCTTTTAGTCTAATGCTGTTCATTATACCCTTTTTCTTATTCCTTTCCTCTTACTGTGTTTAAAATCACTGTTTATTTGCATTTGCAGTCATTGTAAAAAATATAATTTTGCCTCTGTGGCACTTATTATTGTATCCTTTTTTTTGTTCTAATGTTTAAACCCATTTTGCAGACCTAGTGAAGAGAAAAATCATGGTTTTAGATTTGGACGAGACATTAATACATTCTCAACACGATGGAGTTATAAGAAATATGGTCAAGCCAGGGACCCCACCTGATTTTGTTTTAAAGGTGGGTTTTTAGTCAAGATTTCTTTCTTTCTGTTAACAGAGGATAAGAAAGAGCCTTTGACCTGTCAGGGTTAATGTACTTTCTACAACAATTCTACTCCAAATTACACATAGAAATTACATTTCTTGTTAAATCATAGTTAGTAGATAAATAATATCCATCTAATTGATAACGCATTTACTCAACTTAGAGCTAAAGTCAGAAAAGCATGGATACCACTTTTTGACAGCACTCATGTGTGTTGGTGGTTTCAAGTTTTAATGAGAGGAACACCAGCAGTGTTCCCTCTAAGCTGTCTGGTCACACAAGAACCAATCAAATGCTAAAAAACTAATCATGCCAGCCATGTACCTACTCAGTAGTGGTTAGGAGTCTCAACATGTTGATGGGCATAATGATCCTGGGAGTCAATAGGCCTAAAGCCCAAATAACCATCTGGTTGCATTGCAAAGCAGCTTGATGATCCAATAGAGGTTTTGCGTGTGACGTTACTCTTGACCTAGTTACTGCTGACTGCCATGATGGGTGGCACGCTCGGCGTGTTTATATTCCAACACAAGGGTGATTCATAGTCAAAAGTGCGCGATGGTACACTCGTGTTGTGCATTTAACTGTTCAAATCGACATGGACAGGTGGAAAATGTGTCATACTACAGATTTTCTAAAGATCCCGACCGAAGAAGACGATGGATTGCAGCTGTCAATAGGAAAAACTGGACACCCACAGAGCACACCAGACTTTGTAGTAAACATTTTGTGTCAGGTATGTATAATTCATCTATAGCCAGGCTGAATAAATTGAAACTTACATGCATGATATATGTATGGCAGAACACACTGCAGCATTAGTCAAAGAAATTTTTTCGCATGCTTTTCTTTTACTTTTAAATAACTGAATAGTAAATTTACTGAAGGAACAATATCATTCATGATGAATAGGTTATATAGCCATTTGTACATTAAGACAAAATGTTAATATCTCTTAAATGACCAATTTAAGTGATTCATCAGAAAACCACAACTGGCACAAGATTAAAAAGTGTGCAAATAATTACTTTGTTGGCTGTACATTCAGTTGTTAAACAATGTTCAGCATATTCAGTTATATATATATATATATATATATATATATATTCAATTAAAAGTGTACAGTGTATCTGTTATATATATAAATATTATCTGATGATGCCTGTAGATTTATATCTTAACTAAATTATTGTACTCTGTTTCAGGCTAGAAGAGTGATGATCCCCTATCACCTGACTATGTACCTTCCATATTTCATTTTACACGTTCTCCTCTTAAGAGAAGGAAAGCTGCTGAATTGTGTAAATATGAAACAGGAAAGAAGTGACCAAAAGGAGAAAAGAACAACAAAAGAGACATGAAGTTGCTGCTGGGCTGCTTGACCTTGCTTTCATAGAATCTGCTGGCACTGCTGCCACTGATAGCAGCTGTACTGATTCTGCTGATGAACTTGAAGCTACATGTGATAATTTTGACTTGTGTACATCACAATATACAACTGAGACATGTATGCAGATGGAAATATCATTCACAGACTTAGTTAGACTTGAACCTGAATGCCAACAGTTGCGGAATGAAGTCCTCCACTATAAAAGTATAGCAAAAGCGAACTGTTTCCGAAGATGCTACTTTTGCAAATGACGACGAGAAAGTCAAATACTGTACAGGTCTGCCGTCATATGCAGTGATGATAATTATATTCAACCAAATTTACAGATATTTCTGAGATACACTGTCAGTCTCTAAATTTCAACAATTCATATTGACACTCATGAGACTGCGATTGGATGTGCCACTGCAGCTCTTAGGATATATATTTGGATTGCACACCTCAACAGTATCATGCATATTTCAGGAGGTCATAAATGTCATGAATATTCGACTGGTACCAACATTTGTTTTCTGGCCTGAGAGAGAGGAACCAAGAATGACGTTGTTCGTGTGTTTTTGTGAGAAGTTTTCAAAGTGTGCCTGCATCATTGATTGTTTCGAAATATTCATACAGCGGCCGTCAGACCTCCAGGCACGAGCAGACACCTATTCAAGTTACAAGTCCCATAATACCTCATAGGTATTGCTCCGCAAGGAGTTATAATTTTTATCTCAAAGGGATGGGAAGGACGAACAAGTGATGTCCATCTTACCGAAAACTGTGGGTTTTTAGCCAATATAATTCCTGATGATGTTATACTGGCAGACTGTGGGTTCACTGTATCTGAATCTGTTGCTTTCTGTAATGCAGAACTTAAAATACCAGCTTTTACAAAAGGAAAACAACAGCTTAGTGCACTGGATGTTGAAACTTCACATGTCCTTGCTTCTGCGAGAATACATGTTGAGAGGGTGATCGGCATGGTACGCCAAAAGTATTCTATGCTTGAAAGTAATATTCCAATTACACTGTTACAAACTGATCAAAGTTGTAATTTAACAACATTAGACAAAATAGTAAGAGTGGCATGTGCTCTAACAAACATCTCTCCATCTGTTGTGCCATTTGATTGACATTGTCCTATATATATTTATTGTACATAAGACACACCTTCATTTTGTTTACATTTCAGTATTCATTCATGGGTGCTTGTTTAAGAGTTACACTTTTGCATAGTTTAAAACTACCTTGTTAAAAAAATTGTACTTCTGGAAATCTTAAATAATACGTAATGTATGCTAGAAATTCATATCTTAAATTTTATTTTGCCTGAAAAGCCAGTGGCAACCATTTACATGTGAATAGTACTGAATACAGCAGTTGTTAACTCGTTCAGTCGTGCGGGACACTTGCCACCAAATATGGTGGTATGTTTACAAACCTCGTTGTGGTCACGTGACACTAATAGGTTCACGCAAAACCTCTACAGGGTCAATAGTTTAAAAATAACTCTCACCACCCAAAACAATTAGAGGACACATTGAACACAAGTCTCCATATCAAGATTACCCAGAATTGAACCACAACCAAAACCACCACAGAGATAGTCCTTTACCGATGGCAGCAGTTAAGCAGATAGATAAGTACTGGTTTGTAATGTGGTAAAAAATTAATAACTAATTAGTGATTATATAGGCTACTGACCACAATAATTTATATCCAGTGACCAAAACTTTACCAAACTACTCATCTGGTTTATTCTTAAACTCTTTTTAATGTTGTATCTTCTACCACATCCGAAGGCAAACTATTCCACGGCTGACCGTTAGAAAAGTAATACTGTCTTAATTGGATTCATGTCCGAGTTTTCCAAATAATAAAATTGTGTACTCTGATCTTACTGCCTGCAACTTCACATGAAAAGAATGACCTTAATGTGATTTTTTTTTAAATCCAATACTGAAATGTAAAGTATTTTTGAAAACTGCTATGTTTATTTTGGTTGTTTTGTTTTTCAATAAAATGTTTTCAAAAACACATAGCATATAGATACAGATCTTGATGGTAAACTAGAATATTCAACATTTGAAACTTATGCTAGTTTGCATCGACAGATGTTTAATTTGAAGAGTGACTGAGTAAAGTTTTAGTTTTGTTTTTCTATTTCAAAGGGTGGAAAGAGTGAAATAAAACTTCATGATAAATGGCCAGACACCAAGGTAGGTAGTGTGTGTGTGTGTGTTCATATACATAAGAGACCTTTTTTTTAAAGTGTACTCTGTGCCGGTTTAACAAATGAACACAAGTTCATTTGCGATTTGGATGAAGAAGTCCGAGCCCCTCACTGCTCTCCTCCATTCACTTTGGCAACACAACATTATTAAGAATTGTCTGAAAGTCATTTTTGTGAAATATGTCAGACACAAAATCCTGTATTTTATTTCATATTGACTTTCATTCACAAATACTTTTTATTCTAGTTAAGGTTTGAGTATGTTTGTTTTCAAATAAAAATATTTACATATAAATAGACTATAATTTATTCCCTTAAAAAGTAAAAATATGGAGAAAACCTTTGTAGTTTTGAATTTAAGGATAGTGTTGTTTTTTTCTTCTTTTTCAAGGTCACGATAGACAGACATCCTGTCCGGTTCTTTGTACACAAGAGACCACACGTTGATTATTTCCTTGATATTGTAAGTAACGTTTTTCTTTTAATCAGATATGTAATCATATAGGACAGTTGAAAATTGTGTGTCCAGAAGTAATAAAAACTTCAACAACAAAAATCGCAAGATCACTGGTGCTGAGAGTATTATATTTCTTGTCACTGTGTGGCATTCATGCAGTAGAAGGGAATGTGTGCGACCCTCTGTATTGAGTTTCAAAAGTGAAAGCATGTTATATCTTTGACGTGTGTCGCACAGACAGTTCTGATCATCGTGAGTTGTAACCATGTTTGCAGCAACCTGATACTGTTAGTTACAACTATACCAAGTTTTAACTCCATTGTTACTGTACTTTTTGTTTTATGTCTTTTATTTTTTGTTTGAATAATTTTGACACATCATGCTTCATTGAATTTTAAAAGTTGAGGAATATAACTTGTTATTTCTTCTGTACATAATAATGTGAAGCATCATGGAGTTTGGATTTGTTCAGTAAAAAGACCTAACCTAATCCTCAATTTTTATTTTATATAGTGTTTATGAATTTGCTGTTAATGTCATATGGCACTCGAAGTCCCCTAGGAAGGAAATAATAATAGTTTTAAACAAATTAGGGCTAATTTGTCCTAGTAACTTGAATACAACTTTTATATATATAGCCAGTCACTGTTTCTTAACAGTGATTATCAGTGGTGTCTTGGCTGTGAGAAATGATTAACTACTGATTTCAAAGTACAGGGTGTTCGGGAAGTCACTGTGCAGTTTTGTATGTTGATAAATATATAAGTGCACAGTGACTTTGCGAACACCCTGTATTATTAAAGCTACATTTCAAAGTTGTTGTTTAGAACTGATTTTAATATTTCAGCTGAACTACAGTGTTAAAATGTAACAGGAAAAGATTTTTAAGCGTTATAAAGAAGGCAGAATTGAATATTTTGCACCTGTTCACTTCAAGATATGTTTTGCTGATAAGGCCACTATGTTAAGCCTTGTTTACATTAGGTCAAATTAGTCTAAATCACTGATAGAATGGGTAAAGGAAATTGCTGGGAAGAAATACAGGTATATTCAAATACAAAATGAGTTTAATGTGTTACATGAAACCTTCTGATTAACAGTAAAAAAAGCTGGTTTGATTGAAATGTTAGAATGTTAAAAGTTATTTTTATTGTATAACAGTGATCATAAACAGAGTAAAAATGTGTGCAGTGTTTTAGGAAATAAAACAAAGATAAAAAAAAGTATAGAAAATTTTAAACGAAGGTATGAAGATATAAAAAACAGTAATCAAAATATACAAGAAAGATAAGGAATTCTAATTGTTTGTTAAAAATTATATAATGATGAAATAATTTTGAAATTTGAAAGCTGTAGATTCGTACAAATACCATATCTTCTCTAGTTTCAAGCTGTTTCATCCAGTAACTTGTTTTCTGACAGATGTTTCACATAGATGCAGCAAGGTGTAATAAAGTTTAGGCTACACTAAGGAATAAAAAACCTTTTTGGATAGAGCTGTGAATGTGTTTAAATATGATACTGCACAATGAGTTTTAATGACAGTTAGGCTTATGTTATGCCATGTTCTGTGACTTTACTGTTCAGATGACAATTCCACTTTTGGAATGATACAAGAAATATTTCATGTTTATTTGAGCTATATATTCAGTGAACTTCATCAGAAAATTATTCACATAATTCTTTTTGGGGCTATAAAATATTTTTAAGTTAAAGGTTAAAAAACAAGAAGAAAATGTCATTTATGAGGAAATTATCACACAAAGGAACATTTTTACTTAAATATAATTATGTGTGGCATGGCAATCAAAAATCACTCGTATAACTGGTGAGCAATTTAACACAGTTCCATGGACGAGTTAATTCGTACTCAGTAATACCTAACTTCAACGCTAGATGTCAGCACCATACATATATTTGACCTACTTACAAATTGTTTCACTTTCGATCCTAAATGGCGTCACGAAAAAAGTTAAAAAATTAAGAATCATTAGAGTTGTATTGTAGCAGCTGAAATACTTGGCAGTCAACAGGTTAAACTTGAATAATTTCAGTGCTTTATAAAAGCAAATAATTGATATTCTGATTTTATTGTTCACATCATAAATTTTATCTAAAAAATGGTTGTTCAGATAAAAAAAAATGTTACCTTGTGGGACAGCTGTAAATTTGTTGGCTGATAGTGCATATATCCAAGGTTTAATTCCCCATGATTGACATAGCAGGTAACCCCTTGTGGCTTTGCTTAATTACCTGAAAACAAACTAATTATAATTGAAATACCAGGGTTTTACTAATGTTTATTTGCAGTCTGTTTGTATTGTAAAAAGTTTGTGTTTATTTAAATGACATTCATTTTACTATAATGTTTTTTTTTTCCTCAAATAAAGTATTGGATGAAATATTTGAGTTTTCTAGGTTAGCCAGTGGTATGAATTGGTAGTTTTCACGGCCAGCATGGAAATCTATGGAGCAGCAGTAGCAGACAAGCTAGACAACAACAGAGGAATTTTAAGAAAAAGATACTATAGACAAGTATAAAAACATTTCCAGTTTATTTTGTAGAAATAACCAGATTATTTACACTGTTACTTTCCAGTTAGTAGTTGTGGTATGCTTTTGTGAATTAATGTAATGAATGTCATGGAAAATAATTAATTGTACTGAAAAGTTTATAGTGGTAGATAGTTGTAAGAAGAAAATGGAAAAATATCAATTTATGAGGTTGATACTGTTTTTTTGTTAATTAATTATTTATTTATATAAACAGTTCAGAAGATGCAGATGACCTTAAATTAATTGTGAAATATTTATTTTGAGGGAAGTAATGACAACTTTAAGAACTGATTTATTTTTGTTTAATTTAAATGTCTTGGCTGTTTTACATTATTGACTTTTAAGATCAAATAGTTATTTCTATTCTAATTATAGTTTCTCACACTACGTGTATATCTGTATTTTAATTTCTTGTTGGCTTGTTATCTTACTGTAAAATTTGTTTATTACCAGAATTTAAAATATATTTCTGTAAAACTTGAATGAAATCTGATAGACATTTGTAAAGATTTAAATATGTAATATGCAATTCACTTATCAAACTTTGTTGTTGTATGATATGTCTCTTATTATTTGGAACTTTGTTATTGTATAATATGTCTCTTATTATTTGGAACTTTGTTGTTGTATGATATGTCTCTTATTATTTGGAACTTTGTTGTTGTATAATGTCTCTTATTATTTGGAACTTTGTTGTTGTATAATATGTCTCTTATTATTTGGGACTTTGTTGTTGTATAATATGCCTCATTATTTGGAACTTTGTTGTTGTATAATATGTATCTTATTATTTGGAACTTTGTTGTTGTATAATATGTATCTTATTATTTGGAACTTTGTTGTTGTATGATATGTCTCTTATTATTTGGAAATTTGTTGTTGTATGATATGACTAATTATTTGGAACTTTGTTGTTGTATAATATGTCTTATTATTTGGAACTTTGTTGTTGTATGATATGTTTCTTATTCATTTGGAACTTTGTTGTTGTATGATATGTCTCTTATTATTTGGAACTTTGTTGTTGTATGATATGTTTCTTATCATTTGGAACTTTGTTGTTGTATGATATGTCTCTTATTATTTGGAAATTTGTTGTTGTATGATGTGTTGCTTATTATTTGGAACTTTGTTGTTGTATAATATGTCTCTTGTTATTTGGAACTTTGTTGTTGTATGATATGTTTCTTATTATTTGGAACTTTGTTGTTGTATAATATGTCTCCTATTATTTGAAACTTTGTTGTCTCTTATTATTTGGGTATAAGTGATTTAATTGCATATTTTATGTGTGTACATACAATAATAAAATATGTTTTTTAACACCTATCTGAATGACTAAGGTGTAAAACCATTGACTTGAGTATTAAAATCCTTTAGTCATGGTTATTTCTGTTCTATTTATTTTTACTTGCAGCATTGTACTGTGGAATATGGTAGCTACACGAAAGAGTTGTTAGCGATAACCGAAGATTTATCCAATATTTTTATTTTAGATAATTCTCCTGGAGCATACAGGGCTTATCCAGGTATTCACTTTTCGTTTCTAATATAACTACATTTTTCCTCAACACAGTTTTGTATATATTTACTTTCCTTTTTCACTTCAAAGGGTGGAAATGGTGAAGTAAAACTTCATGAAAAATGGTCACGGAAATGTGACACCAAGGTAGAAAATTTGGTTTGGTTTGAATTTCATGCAAAGCTATACGAGGGTTATCTGTGCTAGCTGTCTTTAATTTAACCGTGTAAGACTAGAGGGAAGGCAACTGGTCATCACCACCCACTGCCAACTCTTGGGCTACTCTTTTACTAATAAATAGTGGGATTGTCCATCTCTTTATAATGCCCCCATGGCTGAAAGGGCGAGTATGTTTGGTATAACGGAGATTCGAACCCGCAGCCCTCGGATTACAATTTGAGTGCCTTTGTTACGTGGCCTTAAGGTAGAAAGTATAAGAAAGATGCTTTCTTTAAGTATTCTACATGTCAGTTTAGCAATTTAACATTTTATTACTATCAAAATCTTTTCATTCTCTGTTACACTTTATGTTGGTAGATTATTCTAAGTTCTTGACCAAGGTTTCAGAATTATTTAAGCTCCTATGTTTTCCCTGTTAATTTTTCTTTTATATGCTACATAATTTTGATTAATAGTCAAACTATCCAAAACTTTTCATTTCACATTCATGATACTAAAACATTATGTAGAGTAAAAAATTGGGTTTATTATTTTGGGCAAAGAAATATTTTATGGTGAAAGTAACATGACCCTCGACCTTCTAATTTAAATAAGCATGGGTCCTAGTTGATTTAACTATCTAATTTTAACAATTGCAAATTTTATATAAATTCTAATTTTGATTGACTTATTGTAGTGCATGTTTCAACCTTTATTCTACTTAAGAAATAAAATTACTTTTGAGCATCATCTAGGTGAATTTTATAATTTTTTAGAAAGTAAACTGTTTTAGTAATTTATACAAGTTTATTCAATTTAAATAATTCAATATATATGTTAGTTATTTATTAGTTGGCTAGATTAATATATAACATTAAGTTTTTTAAGTAGTAATAATCAAGATGACCAAATGTAATAGACATAGAGCAAGAACTCTTATATGTAATAGTTAAGTTTCGACACTTGTTAATATCACAAATGAGGCTTAACACTGTTAGGTTTTCTTGGATTAAGAGTCGCCAGCACTGATGACATAGGGAGGAAGGTTGTACAAATGTTTATGTAGAATTGTTTGCAGTTATCGTAAAAATAATTGTATAATTCTTGATATGAATATATAAAACCTTTTAATTAAAAGGTTGGTGTTTTTATTTTTAGACTGATGGTTTTAAACTATGTGCCTTTTCTAGTCTACTATCAATTAACAAATTATTCCTTAAAGAGCTGTTATCAGTGAAAGTTGAAGTTAATTTTGTTGATCAAAAGAAAAATGTTTCTTTATTTAATAAAAATCTTTCTGGGTAATAAAATTTATTGATATGTAAAGTTTTTATGTTTAAACTTTGTCATATAATGTTTATGTTGAGATGAATCATTACTTGTACTGCTCAAATTAAATACATCAGACTGAAAAATTCCAGTTCCTAGTTTGGAAATACTAGACTTGTACTGTTTATTAACACTGTTTTCATGCCTAACAAGTTGAGTTTCTGCCTACATTTTTGTTACTATAACATACCTTACAAGACACTGTGTTGACTATCTTTATTTCTTGTAATCCAGCAACTGAACATTGTAGTAAGTACAACATGGTGATAAAGCAGAATTAAAACTCTTACCAGTCATATAAGTATGTTTATGATGAACTTACAGCATTTCGTTGTTTACCATTTCAATACCAGCAACTGGTTCACCACCTCCTCAAACTGTTACAGACTGCTAAAATGCAAGTAATATTTTTGTTTGTTTTCTTGAAATTTCACAGAGTAATTGTGACAGATCTGCACTGTTCTACAGGCCAGGGATTGAGAAATGCTGGTTTATAACTCTAATATGATTAACTTCCAAATAATAAAAATTACAATCTGGTTTAGTTATCTATACAAGCCCCCCCGCTACTACAGCGGTATGTCTACGGATTTACAACGCTAAAATCGGGTTTGATTACCCTCGGGGGGGCTCAGCAGATAGCCCCATGTTGCTTTGCTATAAGAAAACACACAGCTATCTATACTATATATTACTGAAACAGTTTTCATATTATTAATATAGAAATCATAAAAAATAAATCATAATTAATCATTTACATTGGCATCACAAGACAAATTGTTAAAGCAACCATTGATTTCAGTAACTTGTATATCCCACAATGAAAACATCCATTTCTACAGGTAGTTTGTTTTTTGGAAAAAAAAATGTATATTGTGATTTGTTTATTGCAAGTTTCTCCTTTTTTAAGATAATGCCATCCCAATAAGATCCTGGTTTTCTGATCCTACGGATATAGCTCTGCTGAATCTATTACCTATCCTTGACGCTTTGAGGTTTACCAGTGACGTTCGATCAGTTTTAAGTCGAAACTTACATCTACACCACATGTGGTAGCCCTCATCGGTCCAGTTCTTAAACAAATGTGAGAGTTCTATAGAATGGTACTTGAGATTATGGATACAGAGCAATCATGATATACATGCATAATAGAAGCTTGGGATATTAAATTGACAAAATGTAAAATAAGATAACCTGTGTTAAGCACTTTTTATGTAATTTAATAATTTGTAGTAAGTGCTTTGAAAAGTGTTTTTCTTTTTTAGTTATATTTTCAAGATTTTATGAATTAAAGACAAAATACTTAAATATCACTTGGTAATCTGTGATTAGGAGGAAAAAAGTTGTATACAAGTACACATTTGAGGATCTAAGATAGCTAATAGTACTGTAGATCCATGGTAGAGAACTTCATTCATTGATTATCCATGATAAATGACACTGAATTATCCATTCATTAATGGTCCTTGGTAAAGCATTGTTAAATATGTAATTATAGATGGTCCATTGTAGACAGCAATGTTAAATATCCATCCATATGATATTGCATGGTAGAAAATGGTAAAATATCTATTTGTTGGTGGTCCTTGATAGACAACAACGTTGTTAAATATCAAATTATTGATAATCCATAATAGACAACATTATTAAGTGTTCAATCACTGGTGTTCCATGGTAGACAACATTATTAAGTGTTCAATCACTGGTGTTCCATAATAGACAACATTGCTAACTGTTCAATCACTAATGATCCATGGTAGACAACTTTGTTAAGTGTTCAATCACTGATAATCCATGGTAGACAAATTTGTTAAGTGTTCAATCACTGATGATCTGTGGTAGACAAATTTGTTAAGTGTTCAATCACTGATGATCTGTGGTAGACAACATTCTCATGTGTTTAATCACGCTGATGATCTGTGGTGGACAACATTAAGTATTCGATCACTGAAGATCTATGGTAGGCAACATTGTTAAGTATTGAATCAATGATGATCTGTGGTAGACAACATTATTAGGTATTCAGTTGTTGGTTATTCCAGATGGACAACATTATTAGGTGTTCAGTCATTGATGATTCATGGTAAACAACATTATTAGGTGTTCGGACATTGTTGATTCATGGTAAACAGTAGTGTAAACATCTAGTTTTTAGTCTGTTGTAAAGTGTTAGGTTCAGAAGTAGATGATTTGTTGATGAAATGATGCTGCTGTTGAAGTAAGTTCTTTTTTTTTTATGTGTAAGAAGCAGTTGTACAGTTCTTCCTAGTATTTTCAACTAAGCTATATTCTTGTTACACTAGTTAATAACTGTTAATTTACAACAATTGCAGAAGGGTTGTAATCATATGTAATGTAGATTCCATATCTTTTCAAGTCTGAAAATTGACACAGAAAATTGTATTCCAGTAAATTTCTTGTGAACTGATGTTTGTAATTATTCTTTCCTTGTAGGCTGAAAACATAGAAACAAAGATCTGAGCTTTGTCATGGATCTTTATACTCAAAATGACTATCCATCCTGTTAGATGTAGCATATCAAAGATGTCGAAAGTTTCCATGTCTTATTTGTACTTACAAAACAGGAAGGGTAGGATGGATCTCCTTTGATACATCAACACAAGTCTTATTTTGAATTTCCTATGAAGAAGCCATTTAATGATGCTGAACAGTGATGAAGAAAGAAAAAACCAAGTTGAAAAGTTTCACCTGATTGAAGATGGTCTTCTGGCAAACCCGAGCACGTAGTTCTAACGAATGATGGAGAAGAGTAAAACAAGCTCTAAGGTGCAGTTAAAACTCAGTGAACACTTAATAACATTAACCTGTTGACTTCCAAATATTTCAGCTGCTACAATACAACTCTAATACTTCTTCATTTTGTAACTTTTTTCGTGACGCCATTTTGGATCGAAAGTGAAACAATTTGTAAGTAGGTCAAATGTATGTATGGTGCTGACATCTAGCGTTGAAGTTAGGTATCATTGAGAACGAATTAACTCATTTGTGGCACTGTGTTACCGATTGGCTTGGACGAGTTATCTCGTCTACGGCACTGAACAGGTTAATGCTGAGATACATGTTTTTAATAGTGACAAAAAAGTCTCACCCAGTGAAGTAAAAAATAAAAATGGTAATAGACTGTGGTTACAAAATAAAATGATAGTAGTTGGAAGAGGAGTTCAAAGGGGAGTCATACCAGTCATGATCACTGTCATACTTCATGTATTGTATATAATATTTGTAGGATTAAATGAGAGGAAGAGTTGGACCACATTTGTCTGTCCTCCATCTTGATTCAGAAACATTTGTAAATACTGCAGAGTACAGCTCCCTCAGGCAATTGTACAAAAGTAGTAGTTGTTTTAGTTTGTATATAATGTACGTTTTTTAGCAATACAAGGGAAAATCATGGCATTCTTGTACCATTTGTGGTATATATTTGCAGTTTTTATTCTTTGTTGGATTGTTAAGCTAGCTAAAGTTGCATGTGATGTATAGGTCTCCAAGTGTTCTGTGTAGTCTACAGTCATAATGTCACAACCTAAAGGATTAAAACAAGAAAATGTAAACTTCTATAGGAGTAATGATGAATAACGTGTTTTGATGAAGTCAAGACCTACGGAATTTTACTAAATCTAAAAATATATTTTTTTTATATGGTTGAAAAGGTCCATTTTAAACTAAAGATTTATAAGAATAATAGTAAAAGAGAATTATAGAAATTATGTTCCATATTAAACTAAAGATTTATAAGAATAATAGTAAAAAAGAATTATAGAAATTATGTTGTTTTATTCCACTTGTGTTAACACTGAACTTCACCAAACCATTCTGAAAAAAGAAAAAAAAATACTTGGAGTGCTTGCTACTCTGTAATCAGCCCAATAGTTTTATTTTCATATGCATCACGTAATGTAACGTTTGAAAACTAATTTTTCTGCTATGATAAAAGGGAGCAGCAATTCTTCCCCCCATTTTGTTTATTCTATTGGTAATTAACCCCCCAATAGTCTTCACACCTATATACAAAAATATTTAAGATGTTTTGAGAATCAGTTTTTTTTGCTTTTAGTAAAATGGATTTTGTAACCCAACTGATGCGTTTTGGAAATCATTGAATTTATCTCTAACTTAATAGTGGAATATTTTTTTTAAAACTACATTACATATAGAACTAAAATTGTGAGAAAGCTTCATTTTAATTGTCATCATACATCATTTAATTAATTGATATAACTGACCACTTATAAGTGGCAGTTACGCCATTTAATGTCGCATAAACTAATCAGTTAATTGAAATTAGTTTGTCCAATTATTACAGTTTTAGGTTATTTCAATGATTTATTAAGCAAAGTTCTAATTATATTAATTGACATGAAAATAATGAACTCATCAATTATTTGATTATTCCAAGAATTTATTAATTGAAATTACAATTAAATTTATTGTTACAAAAATAATTGAGTAACCAAAATCAGGTCTTTTGATTATTACTGTTTTATTAATGTTCAAGTAACCAAAATCAGGTCTTCTGATTATTACTGTTTTATTAATGTTCAAGTAACCAAAATCAGGTCTTCTGATTATTACCATTTTATTAATGTCCAGGTAACCAAAATCAGGTCTGATTATTACTGTTTTATTAATGTCCAGATGACCAAAATCAGGTCTTCTGATTATTACTGTTTTATTAACATCCAAGTAACCAAAATCCTGTAACTAAACTCACCTTGTCTTTGTTGTAGAAAACCAAGAAGGGTCATGTGCTGCTGTCACTAATTTTAAACTGTTTACAAGAGCAAAGGTTTTGTTGTTTTTTTCTGATTTTGCATGTACATACAATGAATTGAGAAACAACATACAAGTCAACTGTTAATGATTACCAGGGTGATTGGCTAATAAATACCAGTTGTTGCCTGGTTGTTAGATAAGGATTTTGTACGAATGATATTCAGCTAATGCTCTTCCTTCACTTACTACCACATATCAACCAGTTTATATATTAAATTACGAGTAACAGAAATATTTTTATAATGATTATTAGTTGTGTTTAACAGAATTTTATCACAATATGTTTTGTTGATACACATTGTTAAAAGCTGGTAGCACCATGTTGAAGATGTTAATAGCAGTTAGCTTTCAATTCTTTTCAGGACTAATGAACAATGCTTTACACAAATTTGTACTGAGAAGGTGAAGCCAATGATGCTAAATGCATTTTGAACATCCTTTTCTGGTACAGCGTACGTAGTACCATTGAGACAAAACAACGAAAGCAGAGGGCTAGAAATAAAAATGTAGTAAATAGATTAAAATTCATGGCATGAAATTGACATTTAACAATTGTAATTACTCTCAAAGGGGTAAAACAAACAAGATTGTTAAAGAGATGTGAAGATTATAATAATGATAGCCATTATAACATTGACTAATGGTGGTAAAAATAATAAACACCTGAAACAATTGTAAAGTGTTTTTTGTAGGTCTTGTATCTAAGTCACAATCTCTGTTGATTCTTTTACACAGTTCACTTTGGAGTTTCTTTGGATATAAGTAGTCTCTTTGATTCTTCTTTTCTAAATATCTCCTCCAGTGGATCATCAGGGTGACTTATAGTCTTACAATTCTAAATCTGGAGTTACTTTCTTTGCAGTGAATAGAGCAGGTACATTAATCTGGCAGGGTAACTTATAATCTTACAATTCTAAATCTGGAGTTACTTTCTTTGCAGTGAATAGAGCAGGTACATTAATCTGGCAGGGTAACTTATAGTCTTACAATTCTAAATCTGGAGTTACTTTCTTTGCAGTGAATAGAGCAGGTACATTAATCTGGCAGGGTAACTTATAGTCTTACAATTCTAAATCTGGAGTTACTTTCTTTGCAGTGAATAGAGCAGGTACATTAATCTGGCAGGGTAACTTATAGTCTTACAATTCTAAATCTGGAGTTACTTTCTTTGCAGTGAATAGAGCAGGTACATTAATCTGGCAGGGTAACTTATAGTCTTACAATTCTAAATCTGGAGTTACTTTCTTTGCAGTGAATAGAGCAGGTACATTAATCTGGCAGGGTAACTTATAGTCTTACAATTCTAAATCTGGAGTTACTTTCTTTGCAGTGAATAGAGTAGGTACATTAATCTGGCAGGGTAACTTATAGTCTTACAATTCTAAATCTGGAGTTACTTTCTTTGCAGTGAATAGAGCAGGTACATTAATCTGGCAGGGTAACTTATAGTCTTACAATTCTAAATCTGGAGTTACTTTCTTTGCAGTGAATAGATCAGGTACATTAATCTGGCAGGGTAACTTATAGTCTTACAATTCTAAATCTGGAGTTACTTTCTTTGCAGTGAATAGAGCAGGTACATTAATCTGGCAGGGTAACTTATAGTCTTACAATTCTAAATCTGGAGTTACTTTCTTTGCAGTGAATAGAGCAGGTACATTAATCTGGCAGGGTAACTTATAGTCTTACAATTCTAAATCTGGAGTTACTTTCTTTGCAGTGAATAGAGCAGGTACATTAATCAGGCAGGGTAACTTATAGTCTTACAATTCTAAATTTGGAGTTACTTTCTTTGCAGTGAATAGAGCAGGTACATTAATCTGGCAGGGTAACTTATAGTCTTACAATTCTAAATCTGGAGTTACTTTCTTTGCAGTGAATAGAGCAGGTACATTAATCTGGCAGGGTAACGTATAGTCTTACAATTCTAAATCTGGAGTTACTTTCTTTGCAGTGAATAGAGCAGGTACATTAATCTGGCAGGGTAACTTATAGTCTTGCAATTCTAAATCTGGAGTTACTTTCTTTGCAGTGAATAGAGCAGGTACATTAATCTGGCAGGGTAACTTATAGTCTTACAATTCTAAATCTGGAGTTACTTTCTTTGCAGTGAATAGAGCAGGTACATTAATCTGGCAGGGTAACTTATAGTCTTACAATTCTAAATCTGGAGTTACTTTCTTTGCAGTGAATAGAGCAGGTACATTAATCTGGCAGGGTAACTTATAGTCTTACAATTCTAAATCTGGAGTTACTTTCTTTGCAGTGAATAGATCAGGTACATTAATCTGGCAGGGTAACTTATAGTCTTACAATTCTAAATCTGGAGTTACTTTCTTTGCAGTGAATAGAGCAGGTACATTAATCTGGCAGGGTAACTTATAGTCTTACAATTCTAAACCTGAGTTACTTTCTTTGCAGTGAATAGATCAGGTACATTAATCTGGCAGGGTAACTTATAGTCTTACAATTCTAAATCTGGAGTTACTTTCTTTGCAGTGAATAGAGCAGGTACATTAATCTGGCAGGGTAACTTATAGTCTTACAATTCTAAATCTGGAGTTACTTTCTTTGCAGTGAATAGAGCAGGTACATTAATCTGGCAGGGTAACTTATAGTCTTACAATTCTAAATTTGGAGTTACTTTCTTTGCAGTGAATAGAGCAGGTACATTAATCTGGCAGGGTAACTTATAGTCTTACAATTCTAAATCTGGAGTTACTTTCTTTGCAGTGAATAGAGCAGGTACATTAATCTGGCAGGGTAACGTATAGTCTTACAATTCTAAACCTGGAGTTACTTTCTTTGCAGTGAATAGATCAGGTACATTAATCTGGCAGGGTAACTTATAGTCTTACAATTCTAAATCTGGAGTTACTTTCTTTGCAGTGAATAGAGCAGGTACATTAATCTGGCAGGGTAACTTATAGTCTTACAATTCTAAATCTGGAGTTACTTTCTTTGCAGTGAATAGAGCAGGTACATTAATCTGGCAGGGTAACTTATAGTCTTACAATTCTAAATCTGGAGTTACTTTCTTTGCAGTGAATAGAGCAGGTACATTAATCAGGCAGGGTAACTTATAGTCTTACAATTCTAAATTTGGAGTTACTTTCTTTGCAGTGAATAGAGCAGGTACATTAATCTGGCAGGGTAACTTATAGTCTTACAATTCTAAATCTGGAGTTACTTTCTTTGCAGTGAATAGAGCAGGTACATTAATCTGGCAGGGTAACTTATAGTCTTACAATTCTAAATCTGGAGTTACTTTCTTTGCAGTGAATAGAGCAGGTACATTAATCTGGCAGGGTAACTTATAGTCTTACAATTCTAAATCTGGAGTTACTTTCTTTGCAGTGAATAGAGCAGGTACATTAATCTGGCAGGGTAACTTATAGTCTTACAATTCTAAATCTGGAGTTACTTTCTTTGCAGTGAATAGAGCAGGTACATTAATCTGACAGGTATTGAAGAAGGTTTTGTGAGTTCCTTGCATCAAATATACACCGACAAGTGATGTCTGAGTTTAGAAGTAATGTTATAATTGGTGTATGTATAATGTTAACCTTGTTGTTTTTAACGTGTTGAAATCTCTCACGGAGTCCTGAAACATGTATATATACAAACTACACATTGATTAGTTTTTTCAGTAGCACTGTTTCTTTGTTCTACTAATCTATTAAAGTTTGAATCTGGAAGATAGAGTGTAGTTTCTTAGGTTTGGGCTGTAGGTGATCTTGGTCAAACCACAAGCTTTACTTTTCTTATAAGACATTTCAAATTCCTGATTTAAGTAATAGTGGGTGTGAGGGTCTGTGTGTGTAACTTTTTTATAGACTTTAATAGTAATCATATATTTATGTATCAGTGCATCTAAGATCTTTAATGGTGCCATCTTCTTCAGTGAATTGTATGTTTCTGTTTTGATAGTTAACATTAGAAAAGAAATTAGTAGGGTTTTTATCTGTCAGGTGAGAATTGTGTTGCTGATGTAGCAAAGTCAAAAGGTGGAGCTAAAATCACTTCTTGGTATACTTTTGAACATGTCCATGTTAATTTGGCATAACACTAGTAACAATGTTGCTGTATATAAAATTATTAAATTCAGACAGAAATGTAGTAATTCTAGTAAAGTTTTGGTCAGAGATATTCTTGTGAAAAGAATAGCATCTTCTACCAGTCTTTTTGGGTTGTGTTTGATGGCATCTTGAACAGGGTTTATTGCAAAGTGAAATTACATCAAATCTGACACCCAGATCAAACATTCCTTATTGTTCTTTCACCTTTCAAATGTGAATTTGTACGCACTGTTTTCTTATTAATACCTGAAAAGAATTGAAAACTGGATTCTTTTAAAATCTTTAATATTCCAATGTGATGTTAATGCATTTTTTTAATCTGAGGAATTTGGGGAAATTGTTTTCAGGTTTGACTTTTTTTTTAACTTCTCTATGTTTTTGGTAGATTGTTATTATGGTAGTGGTATGCAGCTGAAGGAAATACAACAGGAGTATTAATAATTATGAACTTCTTTCACTGTAACTCCGTGGTTTCTTTTTACCAAAATCGATGGATGTTTTAGTTTGTTTTGTTGTTTTTTTAAGAAAAAAGGTAACTGCTTTGTTCTTTTGAAAGTTTTTATAAAACGAGAAATGATTTGTATGAACAAATAACTATCATGATTTTCATGTAGGGAACTATTAAGAAACTTTTTTTATGGACTCCCCTCCAAAAAAAAACATTAAGTATGTGAATGAACTTGTTGTAAGTGATGCATGTAGTTCTTATGTAATTATCATTATCTTAGAAATTACTTAATAATGTGGAGCTCACCATAACATTATCCCATTTTAATACACACACTGGTGCATATCAGTAATGCAACCACCTGTATCTTGGCAGTAAATATGCAGGTTTTGTTTTCTTGTTTAAACTGGATTTCTGATATCTGTTGTGGACAGAGCACTGATAGTCCATTGTGTAGCTTTATGTTCAACAACCAAAACTAATAATTTATATATTATTTGTTGAACACTGCAATTATATTGAATTTCTCAATTTTTACAGTTGACACAGTAATGTTGATGTCAGTAAGGTTTTGGTATGGAACAGTTTTAAAACGTTTTGAGAGAGTTCTGGTTGTGTTTATAGTTTTGTAGTGGTCACAGGTAATGTGTAACAGTTATTACAACAATAAGAAAGTGCTCCAAAGTTGTGATGATTCAAATAATTTAGAAAACTAAAGTTCTGTTGCCTTTGTTTATTTCAAGTGCTTCCTTGTTAATAACTCATTTTACACGTAGTAAACAAAATTGTGTTTTGTAAGCTGTGGACAGACCTTTAAAATGACATCGTGTAAGTAAAAGTAAAATGTAAGGAACTGGATATTTTGTTTTTATAAATAAAATAATTCTCATTTGTAAACTAAACAGAACACTTGATTAAAATGTGGTTTTCTATGTTAGTAAATGTAATAATATATTTATTTCCTATAGTGATTTTGAATGGCCAATTAAAACAAATGTCTAGATTGATAGCCAACTCTCTCTCTCTCTGTTTTGTTTTTGTAAGAGAGACTTGAGATGTACAAAATGTACATTCACACCTGATAGCCCTTTAAACTGATTGACAGTGTAGAACTGTTAGATGGTTAACTGGTTTGTTACTCCTGTATAATAAATGTTTGCTGAAAGTAAATACATTTTTGAAATTAGTGTATTATTCAGCAATGAGATACTGTAACGTTGTCTTGAAATACACTGGTGTTTTCTGAGATTTTTTTAAACTATAAGGTTGAGGAATAATTCGTGAGCGTTTTTAAATAATTTCATTCAAGCATTACATGCAAGACTATACAATACTTCAATGCATGAACACATTACACCCAAAACATTTATTATGATACTTTATTTCATGTAATACCTAGGTATATAGTATGCATTGTTTTAAACGAAATTGCAAGAAATTAAATGCGAAAAGCAGATGGTGTCGAAAATGCTCGATTTTGTCCACTTGACATTCCATTTAATGAGCTGAAAATGAAAGCAAAAATTAAAGACATATGAAAATCAAACACACCATCTATTAGAGCAAAAAATTATCTACCAAATGACATGAAATATTTTGCGAAGGCGTTTCATTTATGAATATATTTTTTTAACTTGACAAAACGCTCACGAATTATTCCTCAACCCAATATAATTTTAACAAGAAACATTGAAATGAAAAAATTAGGCACGCAACATATGAGAACTCGATGGTAAAGGTTACAAATACACTTAACCTAAATATTTTAAAAACATGTATAACCTATTACTTCTGGGATTCTTTTTTTTTTGTGCTGTGTTTTAGTTTTAATTTGTTTAAATGTTTAAACTGTAACAAATTATAAGGCTGAAATAAAAAGGGAAAAAATAAATAACCGTTTGTTTAAGGCCCGGCATGGCCAAGCACGTTAAAGCATTCAAGTCGTAATCTGAGGGTCGCGAGTTCGCACCAAACATGCTCGCCCTTTCAGCCGTGGGGGCATTGTAATGTGAATGTCAATCCCACTATTCGTTGGTAAAAGAGTAACCCAAGAATTGGCGGTAGGTGGTGATGACTTGCTGCATTCCCTCTAGTCTTACACTGTTAAATTAGGGACGGCTAGTACAGATAGCCCTCGAGTAGCTTTGCGCGAAATTCAAAAAACAAAACAAACCATCTACATGAGGTATGCAAAGGTTTATTGGGTATTTAGTGCCATAAACAACTTCTGTACAAATGGATTGTGTCCAAATTGAAATCTTGATAACAGTATGTAACACAAATTTTGTTCCTGGATAGTATGTGTTATTTCTTAATTGCTTATGTTGTAAAAGTACAGAAAATGGCCATTATTCCTTTTAAGCTTTGCTTTTGTGACCTGGATAATGAAATTTAGAAATTAACCTATTTTCTATGTAAAAACGGGCAAATTTGCACATTTTCATTTGTATAAGGTCTGAATAAATAATATGAATGAAGATTTACATGTATTTATATTAAAGTTATGCAAATATGAACAAAAATGTTTAGAAGTGAGTAACTTTTCGAGATTGCGACTGTAATGTAAATCACTTTCACGTATCAGGCCCTAGTTATAGTCTCCCATCATGTTTTCGTTATACGCTCTTTGGTAGCGGCGTTCAAAGTCCAGTATATCTTGGTGGAAGCACTCGCCTTGCTCCTCTGAGTATCCTCCTATGTTATCCTTGAATTTATCAAGATGAACGTCAAGGATATGGACTTTCAGGGACATCCTGCAGCCCATTTTGCTATAGTTCTTCACCAGAGCCTCAACCAGTTCCACATAATTTTCTGCCTTGTGATTGCCCAAGAAGCCCCGAACTACTGCGACAAAGCTGCCCCAAGCTTTTTTTCCTTCCCACTGAACGTCTTCAGGAATTTTATGCACTCCAGGAACTTCTTTATGTGTTGTCCAACACCAGCTTTGACCTTTGCCTCAGACAGCTTAGGGAAGAAGTCTCGAAGGTACATGAAGGCTGCAGACTCCTTATCAAGAGCTGTGAGAAATTATTTCATGAGACCCAATTAAAAGTTAACAACACTTTCTGGAGGTCCACTATGCTCACACTTGATATTGTGCCTTCACAAAGAGAACTCGGTCTGTTGTGGCCAGTGCACTGTGGTGTCCCAAAGGCAAAGATAACAGGAAAACTTGATAAGCATCCTTGGAGACCCATCAGGAATGCCACCATTTTGAAGTCTCCAATAACCTCCCAGCCATACTCATAATTCTTCAAGGTTTCTAGCAAGGTCTTAACACTGTTGTATTCCTCTTTGAGGTGCACTGAAAGATATTTAAATTGTAAAGGTCTAAAATTTGTATAATATAAAATATTACTATTCAACAAGTAAAAATTGTCCATCTTACCTTCTAGAGTTTTTTGCAATGCTTACAGGTAAAATACCCAGGGTTTGTTGTGATCCCCGACAGGCATGCCGAAATATACCTTTCATTTTGAACATATTTTAGCAGATGTTGTGACAGAGTACTTTTCGCTCTTGTCTTGATAAATTGAACATATACATAGCAGAATGAGTCTGGAGAATGCTTGCATCTTCTTAATTCCAACTCTGATAAAATCAGATAGGTATATGTGTTCATTTAAGCAGCTAGAACTAAACTGAAGTGGTGAGCCCCTGTATATATATTACTATGGAAAGTTCAAGAAAATTCTAATAGGTTCTAGAAAATTCTTGTAAGTTTGAGAAAATTCTCTGTCAGCTACTCAGCACTGAATTTATTTGGAATGTTCTAGAAAATTGGTAGATTTGAAAATTTCATTACCCAGGTCACAAAAGCGAAGTTTGAAGAGAAAAATAGGTCATTTCCATTCACTTTATGCATAAGCAAATGGGAAATAACACTTTCTGCCCAGGAACAAGAAAAAGTTTGCAGAAATAATTTAAAGGTGGTATTACAGGACAGATTCAATTAAAAGTAGCTTAGAGGTCTCTATACTTCCAGTTTTTACATCTTTCAGATATACAGTAAGCAAACACACCTAAGTGTAGGAAATACAAAAAGTGATTGATAATTATAACAATATAACTGAAAGGTAAAAAGACCCAAGTAAATTAAACCTGCTACAATAATAGACACTGGGGCAAATCTGTCTCAGATCGACATATGATTGGTGTGATTACAACTGACAGTTTCGAAAGCACCCCTCCAGTAGCCCAGTGGTAATGTTGCAGCTTTTTACTGCTAGAAACGGGGTTTCGATACCCACGGTGAGCTTAGTAAAGAATACCTTATGTGTAGCTTTGCGCTTAATAATAACAAACAAAAACAGTTTCAAAAATCAAAAGAAAGCTAAAATAAATGATTGTTTGTGAATATTTTTTTTTTAAATTAAATGTAAGATTCACGGTTTGTTAAAGTTTGAGAGCAAAGGTGAACAAAAGTTTTATGAATAAAGATTGTTTGTTTGTTTTATATTTCGAGCAAAACTACTTGAGGGCTATCTGCACTTGTTGTCCCTAATTTAACAGTGATAGGCAGTTAGCTTAACACCATCCACCTTTTAGGCTACGCTTTTACCAACGAATAGTGAAACTGGTTATTATGTTATCAATACAGAAAAGGGTAAGCATGTTTTGTGACAGAGAGTCGAGTGCCCTAACTATCAAATTATGCAAGAATTAATATATATATGTTACATACATATATGTAGCAAAAACTGAAAATAATGCAGAATAATTTAAAATATAAATTTCTAAATTAAGCACAAGTTCTTTATAAATACTTGAACAATTTTTTTATCAAATAATAAACTCTTAATATGTTTTGGTGAAACAAATCACCTGATGCGTATGAGTTTGTTCGTCATAATCTTACCTCACTGTCAAAATTTAAGACTTTTAAAAGCTATTCTGGTGCATTGTGACTTTTTAAATATACTGGCGTTATAACAGGGAAGATATGCTCTAAAATATAGACGAGAATGAATATACGTAATTCTGAATGAACTTAGTGTTAAGCAAACATTTATTACAAGCAAAGGGTTGATTGCATTATACAATAATAGCTTGTAGTGGTTAGTTGTGTCGCCTGCATGGCCAAGCCCGTAAGGCGCGCGACTTGTAATCCGAGGGTCGCGGGTTCGTGTCTGCGTCGCGCCAAACATGCTCGCCCTTCCATCCGTGGGGGCGTTATAATGTGACGGTCAATCCCACTTTTCGTTGGTAAAATAATAGCCCAAGAGTTGGTGGTGAGGACTAGATGCCTTCCCTCTAGTCTTACACTTCTTAATTAGGGACGGCTAGCACATATAGCCCTCGAGTAGCTTTGTGCATTATTTCAAAAATCGAAACCAAACCAGTTGTGTCGCCTTGAAAGCAAGTCTGATAATTATATTTTGGGTTCTTGGCGAATACACGACCATTTGATTGTTCAGTGATAACATTAAACAATTATGATTGAAAGGTTATGTGATAATTCTTAACGAAGCAAAATAGCCATAGGACGAGATTGTATAATGATTTACAGTCAATGGACATAACGTTTTGAAGTAAAAAAATCTTCAACGCACTCAGTGAGAACGAAAACACTCGTAGAATAATGCGTTGAAGATGACAATGTGTTGCACAAGTACACCAAATCCAAAAGAATACTTCAATCCAATTCAAAGGCTTGCGTTGAAGAACAACGTTACACTCGAGAGCGTTAAAGATGACAATCCAATCACCAAATAAAAACAATTCGTTTATTTTCCAATCTAAAAACGTTTACAATGAAGTTGGACTTACTTTTTGATACCTTTAATACGATAACAATAATTTATATCTGATATTAAACTCATATAAAGTTACATTGTAGGGAACAATTAATAAGATGTTACTGGTCAATAACTGTTATGAGGGGCAGTTTCTCGTTTGAAGTTAAGAACAAAGCTGCACAATTGTAAGTATAGTGTTAAAATACTTTTAAAAATAAACATACCACAAATATTTTACAATAATAAAATTCGGAGTTAAATATTCTAAGTTGGACAAAGTGCAGAAAGTAAGCAAAAAACAAACAGATACGTTTATTTACAATCTTATAAAGTGGTAGAAAAATAATATATCCTTATTCAATCTGTACTATTAAGTGTTTGTGTATTTTCAGTACACCAGTCAGTGAAGCCTACTAATCCGGTGTGCCTCACCTATAATTTAATAAAATTGAAAACCCGGTTTAAATCAATAATGAAACCATCAAGGTAAAATTATAGCAAAGCAATAATTATTGTCTATTAAGCATTACACTATGCAGTGAATTAAACAGAACTTGTCTATGGTTAAAGTTACTGTTAGCTTTCACCAAGCACATTTAAAGTGATAACCAAGTTTTAAAGATTAAGTTCAAACAAACAAGCAAATAAAAATCAAAACACTGCACTCCACAAGGGAAAAGATTCAAAGTTATTCAATTATGAAATATTCATAATTTTCAAAAGATTATTTAAAGTTTTGTAACTCTTAAAAGTCGTTCTTATCACATAAAATATGGTTTTATATGCAATAACAAAATACGCTGACATGGATGCATTCTCAAGACGATTGGTGTCGTTGTAGCACTTTATTTAAAATAAAGTACAGAATATTCTTACGTCATCTTCAGGTTAACATGGACGAGTTTTACATTCAAGATCTACGACTAATGGAAATTGAACTCTAGATTCCATCTGCTGCTGACCCTTATACCAGCGGTTCCAAAACTGTGCATTGCTGGATATTTCAAAATTTCGAGGGAAACACAGCGATATCGACATCTGTCTTACATTACGCTACATTACTTTTGATGACGTTCTCGAATGTTTTTGTTTACCTGTACTTTCGGCCACACCAGTAACTTTTCGAACTTTTTAGTTTCGTAGTGTATAAATACTTGTCGATTCTCCGTGTCCGTCAGTAATCGAAATAACTGAAGGGTGTTGTGATCAAGTATCTAGCGAAGTTCAGTGAATTATTTTGTTTATTTTTAGTCCTTGTGTATAAAAATGGAAAGATTTTTTAACATTAATAAGAAGTGTGGGAGTTAAGAAAAGGATGGCGAACCACAGACCAGTGGTAAACTTGTGAAGAAATGGAAATATGATGATAGTTATCTAGATTTTGGTTTTACTTCGGTAGATGTCAATCATGAAGATTGACTGCAATGTGTACTGTGTCTAAAAGTTTTGGCTCCAGAACGCATGCTTCCAAGTAAACTAAAATGCCACTTTGAGACCAATCATTCTAACATGACTAGTAAATCTCGTGATTTTTTACCAGAAAGTTAAAATAATTGAAAGAACTAAAAGGTACATTTTTGAAACAAGCATTAATATCACGCAATGCTTTACTAGCATCCTATAAGGTGGCATATAGAATCCATGTAAATGTTGAATCGGGAAATGTAAAAAAAAACAAAAAACTTCACATCATCGTAGAATAACTTATTTTACCAGCTGCAGTGGATATGGTGAACATTATGGTAGGTAAATCTGCCTTTATCCAACAATACTATCAGTTATAGAATCCAATACATGGTCAAACGCCTCAACAATTAGATAATTGAAAAAAAAAATAAAAGGGAAGGAATTCGGGTAACAGCTGGATGAGGTGACGGATAGTAATAAGGATGTTCATTTGATTTGTTACACTCGGTTCGTGGATGGTGACAAAAATGTAGAAGATCTTCTCTTTTGTAAAAGTATCACTGCAGGTACAAAGGCTCAAGACTTGTTTGAGTTCCTTGATACTTTTATGTGTGAAAACAACTTAGACTGGGGTAAATGCGTTGGCAGGCACTCGTACGAAGCAAAGCTCTCGATGCACTGTGGATTCACTGCATATTCCACAGGAATGCCTTGCGTCAAAGTACCTGAGTCTTCCATGGAATCTAGTCCTAAAAAGTGGGTTAAAAGTGGTGAAATTTATAAAAACTCGGCCACAGAAGACAACGTTTCTAAAAAAAAACTCTGTGAGGATATGGGATGTGAGCACACTTCGCGTAGTGCTACACAAGGGATATCTGCACTTGTCGTCACTAATTTAGTAGTGTAAGACTGGAGGAAAGACAACTAGTCATCACTACCCCCCGCCAAGTATTGGGCTACTCTTTTACCAACAAATAGTGGGATTGATTATGGGAATCCCGTAACATTATAACACCCCATCTCCCGGCTGAAAGGGCGCACATGTTTGATGTGATGAGGATTTGAACCTGCGACCCTCAGATCAGGAATCGAGTGCTTTAACCACCTGGCCATACCAGGCCGTTAGCTTTCAGGCAACGTTTATAAATGACGCTAACTGCACAACACTATGTGAAAAATAAACTAACCTGCACAAAGAAACTTAGTATGCGCTGCATTTTACAAAGCACAAATAAAAAAAAATAATAAACAATGATTAACTATGTGAGCTAGAAAGCAACTCTATATCGTTTTTACTATGTCCTTCGAACATTGTTTCTGTAACTTACCCTGTAATTTATAAGAAAAATTGTCGTCAAATCTGTAGAATTTTCTTGGCTTATATAATTAAATATTTCTATTGCTCCTTTCCTCAGTGACACAGCGATATGTCTGTGGAGTATTACGCTAGAAACGGGGTTTCGATACCCATGGTTGCACAGCAGAGCTAGTCCACTGTATGGCTTTGCGCTTGACAACTAACAAACAAAGCTTAAGGCCATCATTACGTTCTTTTGTATTCTCTCGCTAGCAATCAAATTACAATATAATACATATACTTTACAACAATTTTGTATAATGGAAACCTTATGTATTTGTAGCTATTTTATGCTATTATAAACTCGGAAAATTTCTTTACAACTTATTTACTGAGTCAAAAATTCTGTAGTACAAATATTTAACGTATTTAAAATGAAAATGAAGTTTAACATCAGAGAATCAACATCCATAATGTATTCCTTTTAAGTATCTAAAATGGTTCACCAAACAATTGGTGACGTTTAAAACAAACTCTTATTTTCAGTAAATGAAGCGATATGAGTCGAGACCACAGATAAAAATTTTATCTTTATGATCTAGACATCCGTTCCCAAGCTTTGTTTTGTATTTTGTAGAAGACCGTGTTACTATTTAAGTTTACGTCGTTGTTTATTTGATTATTAAATTAACAGAAACATTTCGTATAGATTATGAAATTAGTAAAAACAAACAAGTAACACTTAAATCCTGTTTTGTGAATTATACGTGTAATGTGGAAAGTTTGAAAACGTGTTCTTTAGTTGGATGAACTTTGTTACTGTTAGTGATAGATAACAACAATACGTAGTACCACTATTAGTAGTTGGGGTTATAGGTATCAGGTGAGTTAACACTTGATTAATATTACACGTAGAATATTTCTTTCAACATAATAAATTACCTTAACCGCTAGTTTGCGGGCTTATAAGAATAAACACTAAAAACACACTCAGTAAGGCACAATACGTATCTCGTTATGTTGCTTTGTGCTTAATCTTGTTGCTATACGCTGAAACTAGTAAGGATAAAAATGCATTGCAGAGATAGTTGGTGTGCGTATTAAAATTTGTCTTTGTTAACTTGTAGATGACCCGAGGAGGTTGGAACGTTATTTTTGTATTTCACTTTAATTAAAGTTTTTAATAACCATACTACTCATCTCTCCAATATATTTTTACTTTCAAGTGTGTTTCTCGTTATTATGGAGTAAGTAGAGATAAATAAACTCAAATACCTGATAGTAAGTTTATATTGTTAATTGAAAAACAATGTTATGAAACCAGAAGATATGAATGATTTAACATATGGTGGTTTAACAACTGAAAAGGCTGAGACAACACAGAACATAGTTATTTGCGTAGTTCAAGTACGTGACTCTAATAGATTAGAGCTGAACCGTTAGCTACTTATCAGAAGCTCAAATGTGCACATTGGTCAAGTTATTTGTGTTGGTATAAATGGTAAGAGTATGACCATAATTTCTGATACCAAGGAACATACTCTTGAGTCTTATTTGTAAGGTATGTAGCAACAGATTTTGCAGGAAAACTAAACCAGAAGAGTGTATTAAAAAGTATGTAGAACTCATTCATATGTTAAAGATGCAAATAGAAATGTATCTCTTTGAAGAATGTTACTTCAAACTAGATAGTGGACAGAGTGAAGAATCACTTGCCTTAAAAGATTGTCAAGGATATACTTAGATTTATACAGGTAAGAACACTGATACGATAGTTATGAGGTACTTTAATTTTAAATGTATCGATTGCAAACTGTGTGAATTAAAATAATGAGGGAGAGATATATTTGCAATGATTTAGGATGGTATTTATACCAAACAGTCAGAGAGACAACCATATGGAAGATGATACTATTTTGGATTTGACATTATTACTGATGCAGGTGTGGTTGCAAGAACTGAAGTACAGGAAGATTAGTATGTTATTAATCATTGCATAATTAGGTTTGATGTTTTGGTGCATGTTGATGTAGAAATAAAAATTCTAGTAAATAATTTTTGTAAACCAATTTTAAGGCTATGAGGCAAGATCTATTGAATCTGAATAATAAGTTAAAAGTGATGTAGAACAGATATTCATAATTTTTATGGAACAGAAAGGAACTTGTTAGCCCATCACGGATTTCACTTCCAGCTCCTAATTATACCCACCCCTTAATACTTGTGTATTCATCCAGTTTTTCTTAAACTCAGTTAAATTTCCTGTTTCCACACCCAGAGCTTTAATTTTTTTGAATAAGTCTTTGGTGAACCCTCTTTGGAATTAAAAAAGAAAAGAAAAAAGATGCTTTTAATTCAATGTATACTTTTTTATGAAAGAAGGAAATTACAACATGGAAAATAAAACTCAATTGGTTAAATAAAGAAGAAAGTTTTGGATAAATGCATAAAGCTCTAGATATTTATATTTATGTGTAGGTTAGAAGGTTTGTAGGAAATGAAACATAAGGATCAGGCCAGTAATAGAATAAGGACTTCTAACAAACAGATGGCTGAGAACATTAACCACAAAAATTCTTTTAAGGATATTAGAGATGGATAGAGTGCTAAAATGGATATTGAGACCTGTTAAGGATATTGATGGCAAGATTGTATTCAAGACAATGAAATGATGTTAACAAATGGTTTTGACTGTGAGTCATGTGTGGAGTGTGATTATTACAGTTATTTCTATTATTTTACAGAGAAAGTAAAAACCTTTTCATTAAGAACTATTGAGCACATTTTTCAAAGATAGAGATAATAAAAGTAATGCACTGACTATCCATGGAAGGTAAAATATCAGATGTGTGAGTGTCTCACTTTAAGTTGGTTGATTTAGAGTACTTAGGTTGACTGAGAATTAGAGAATTTCTTTTGTTATACCAATTTTTAGAGATGCAGGAAATGTTAGAGTTACTCTGTAAATTATAGGCCAGTTTATCTTCCTTCCATAATGGAAAATTCAATACAGTCTGATATATATTAAAAAAAAAAACAACTTGTACAAAATTATTTAGTGAAATATGATGTGATAATATTAAGAAAGACTGATTTAACTAATGAAAATTAGAAATTATACAGACACTCAACATTGTTTTCATCAAAGGATTGCTTTAACCACAGTATTGAAAAAAAGTCTTTGTGTATTATTTAAGGTGACAGACAAATTTGACTCTTCATTTGTGAAGATTATAATGCATATTTGGGAAATTGTGGTACGTATCTCTATACAAATCAACAGTTAAACTTCACTTGGAATACTATGCATGGTTTTGGTATACTTATCTTAGGAATGGTATTGATCTATTGAGGAAAGGCTACCAAAGTGGAGTAAGAGGTCATCTTGATACAACATCTTGGGACAACATGGGGCAGTTTTTATATTCTATTAATTAAAATAATTTTTAAAAACCCTTATCATTCATATACTCATGAAGCTTTTTTTTAAACTCACTTTATTTTACTGTCTGTACAATATCTGAAGGCAACCCATTCCAAAGGCTAACCACTCTGTTAGGAAAATAAAACTGTCTTAGCTAAAGGTGATTCCTACCCTGCCAAAATTTATATTTGAGTCCCCCTAGTCCTATTGTTCTCACAGTTAAATATGAACTAAAAATGAAGCATCTACACATTTTTCATTACAGTTTAAAACACCCAAATCAGATCCTCGCTAACATTTTCCAAGAGAAAATTTGAAATTTCAGTCTCTCCATCCCAGGCACCAATCTAGTAACTCTTCTCTGAACCCTTACCAACAAGCCAGTGTCTTTCCTAAGGTAAGGAGCCCAAGACTAAACACAGTATTCCAAATGTGGCTTAACCAGTGGTGTGCAGAATGAAATTGTAATCTATTTAGCTCAGTATTCAATATTTCTGTAGATGCAACCTTAATTTATA
The DNA here is from genome assembly GCF_004210375.1 of Tachypleus tridentatus. Lineage (NCBI taxonomy): Eukaryota > Metazoa > Arthropoda > Merostomata > Xiphosura > Limulidae > Tachypleus > Tachypleus tridentatus. The sequence continues at coordinate 159,154,173 of NC_134830.1, forward strand.
GCACTAGCAATAGCACTGTTGGATGGCCTTAGAGACTGATCAACTATTACACCAAGATCCCTTCCTTTGTAACACTGTTAAGGTTATTTCCATCCAAAATATAATTAAATTGATTATAACACACATGCATTATCTTCCATTTATTGTAATTAAAACCCATTTGTCATTTATATTTTAAACTCACAAAATGATCTAAATTTTTTTGTTCATCATCAGTATCCTCTTCACAGCCAGCAACATCCAAGATCTTGATATCATCAGCAAATGTTAAATAATTTATTGACCATTTGTAATAACCTTTTATCATATTCTACCCAATTTGCATGTTCTTCAAAGAAATTAAGGTAACTCAGTGGTAAAAGTTTGCATAAAGAGATTCATAATAAAGTATGAATTAAAGAATGGTGTCTAATGTTATAGTTAATTTTAACTGGATGAACATGGACACTGGGAGTAAGAAGGCTAAAGAAATGTTTTTTAATGTACTAAAGTCTAAGTCATTCTAGTTTTGATGGGAAAACAAATTCCCTTCTAGTTTTACCTTTAAAACTTTTGGTTGCTTAATTAAAAAAGAATAAAAAAGACAAGTTTTGGAATAAATTTTATTATTAATTAGGTTGTATTATTAAATTTCTTTTGTCTTTTAGGTATATTGTGGAACATAGTACATGTGGAAAATTTTCAAAATGAATGCATCTCAATCCCCAGCATTCTTTGAAGGCACAGAAATACCAATTCCTAACTGGAATGTGCAGACATTGTCATTCGAGAACAGTGAAGATAGTATTTCTCAGTCTGTTTACAACTGTGATAACTTTCTCATAGTTCTTCCAGAAAAGAGTCTCCTCCAGGTGACTTCACAAGCTTCTGCAAGACAGTGGAATAAAAAAGTTAAATGTGGAAGCTCTTTTGTTACACGGGTATTTTAGTTCTGACTGTTCTGACCTGTTCACTGATGTAGTGAACTAGATATGAGTTCTTGTTATGCTTATAGAAAGAGGTGCACTTGTTGATTTTTCAAAACTTTTAAGGAACTAGAACAAAGCAAAGACATATATTTTAAATATTTTTTTATTTGGGTGCAAGTAAAGTGAGAAATAAGAGGTATAAATGAATCATTGTGATAATGCAGACACTAATGTTGGTGTACCACAAAAGTATACATACTTATAAGTTTCAGATTTAAAACAAGAAAGAACTATGATCTTGTTCTTAAGATACAAGTAAAATATTGTAAAAAATACAATTCTGTGAGTTAAATTTAATAGAGACTTTTTAGAGCTTGAAGAATGATACCAGAATTTATTACCATCAGGCTGTTAAGATTGTTTGCCTTTTGTTTCTAATATTAATAAAATAAATATTCAAGTTTTGTTTTTTATTTTCTCTCTGTCTAATGTCGGGAATGTCTAAAGATGTTTGAGAACAGCTTTGGGATAGTGGTAAGTTTATGGATTTACAGAGCTAAAATCAGGGGTTTGATTCTCCTTGCCAAACACAGCAGCTTGCCTGATGTGGTTTTGCTTTAAAGAAATGCACAGTCTTGTGTTACATGTGTGAAGATGTAAAATGACAACAGTAAAGTTAAATGGGAAAAAAAGACAAACTATCTGCTATTCTTTTTTCAAAAGCTACTGGTACAGTAATGTTAATTACAGTTCCTCCTTTCTGATTGGTCAGTAAAAGAAAGGAAGATTCTTTCTGAATTGGTCTTGAATAACTTCTTGTTGAACTTTGATGAGAAAGACTTATGTCCAAGAGGGCTGAGATTCTCTTCTGAAGTCCTGTCTTTGCTGTACTTTGTGCTTCTACTGCACTTGCCTTTGATTATATCTGTTTCTCTGAATGTATCCACCCATTTGGTACTGTGAATGTAACCACCCACTTGGTACTAGAAACCTTTTTATTTCTGTTGTTTAAATATGGTCCATTCACCTAAGTTTATTTTTCAGTCCACTTGCAATAGACCACTGCACTCATCCTTTCACATCTTAAATCCTTGAAACTGTTTGCAGGTTTATTCTTGAATTACTGTTTATTTAAAAATAAGGATAACAGATGATGGCAGGAGTGAAGCAGGCATAACTTGAGTTGCCAAATTTGCTTCTTAACTGTTTAGTTTTGTTAGAAAATGCAAAGAATTTGCATCAATGCTATCGCATCCTGTGTACTTGTAGCAGCATATGAAATGCTATGAAAATAATTATTGTTGTTATACTTTTATACCTGAAACAATATATCCATGAAATTTATTGTAGATTTTTAGTGTTTCTATAGAAGAACAAAAATACCAAGAGATTAGCTGTCATTGTGTTAATGAACAGAGAAAACTAAAGATTATTTGTGAAGATATCACAAAGAAGACTGGTGTTCATATTGAGGTTATTTCTTTAAGCAGCCTTTACATAATTATGGTAGTGATGGGCAAAGGTGATGCTGTATTGAGAGCTCAGCGAAAGTTTGTGAATAAATTGAAATCTCAGGTATGTTTTTAAAACAAAATTATGAAGAAATTACTGTTTTGATTGATTTCTATCAAACAATGTCTTGTTTACTGGTAACATTAAAATTATTGTATATAAACCAATATGCTTATTAATGTTTTCTAATTCTTGTATGTTTCTTACTTTAAAAAAGAATACTTAATTTTGAAAACTCCAGGCAGATGCATTTTGAGAAAACTGAGTTTTCTCCAATATTATCTTTGATCACAGGGTATTTATTACTGGTGTTGAGAAACATTACTGTGTATTTTCTCAAAATGAAAAGAATTATGGTGGAAGTAATGCTGAACTGAATTTTTATTAGGATGTTGTGAACGTGTCCGTTCCAAAAGAATATCATCGATTCATTTTGGGAAACAAAGGCAAAAAACTCGTCAAACTTGAGCGAGGCACCAATACTAAGATTTCCATTCCTAGACCTGAAAACCTTTGTGACATTATTAAAATCACTGGGACTAAAGAAGGCATTGAAAAGGCTGCACGTGAAATTCAAGTTATTATTGATAAAACAGTAAGAAATCTCTTAGGATTGGAAATTTGTGAAACTAGTACTAGTTTTTATATGAAATAATTGAAACCAGAATAGGGTAGTAAAGATAGTTATATTATAAAATAAAATGGTTTATAATGTACATTTTGACAATTGCTTTAAGGTACAATGTTTTGTCTTGATTGTTAAAAGAACAAATAGTTCTTAAAGGAGAGCATTTTAACAGTATTATCTAAATCATTATTTTTTTAAAGTTTAGGTGTGTATCTGCCTTTTAATAACCAGCAAACCACTGGGCTGATTGTTACCAAACCTCAGAACCACCTGGATGGTGGCATTCTGGTCTGTCCCTTTCATCTCATATCTAACTCTAAAATCAGAGATTAATGTGGCCAGTCTCATTTATGTGGATTTGTTATGTGGATTACATTTATGTGGATTACTTATTAAAACTTTCTTTGGCTTCCTGTCAATGAAACTGTGACATTTAGATTAAACTTTAACAAAAAGACACGGTATTGGTCAGAACTTGTCGTGTGCTATGTTGTGTGACTTAATGTTCTCAGTAGCTTCATTATGTGTGTTCTAATCTATCGGTCTGTGAAATATATCTTTATTCTTCTGTATTTAGATTAGATTTTGTATTTGTTTTTACTGCTGAGACAGGACAAAATTCATAAACCTTAGAAAAGACAGTAGCCAAAGACCAGTAATTCTTATATGAGTTCAGTTTTAACTGCTTTGTAAAAATTTGTTTAATTCATAAAATAAATGTAAGAAAGATTTATATAAGAGGTTTAAAAGTATCATAGATTATGCAGTTAACAGTGTTTCCTTGTGGTGGATAAAATGTATTTCAGTGGCACATGTAAAGTATTTGGCACTCAGGGTGAATCCTTCCTTTGGACCTCCCCCCCCTCTTCCTAATGAATGATTTTAAAATTTAAACACAGAGAGAAATATATTATGTTTGCAAGAAGAGTTTTAAACAGTACAGTGCTGTCACAAGCAAATTGGAAACAAGAAAAGTGCAGGATATTAAAAATTCAGTGAACAGGTAATACTGCATTTTATTTTATAAAAAAATTCCAGGAAAGTCAGTCTCAATGCTCAGCCTGTTCTTCAAAGGTAAATAGAGAGGATTCACAGTTTTTGCTCCTGAGCCTTAATTTTTGTATATTAATCAATGATCTCTTCAAAATTCACCTTCTTTACGTGTTCAGTTGAAAGTAAAGCCAGATTTGTCAATCTTGTCTGATTCATGGCTGATTTAGAGAACTTAGAAAAGTTTCCAAATTCAGTGAAAAGCATCTCCCTTGTTTCACCACAACAGTAGTTTTCAAGTGTAACTCAAATGTGACTTATTGAACTGCTGAGTCATAATGAAGGAAAATGTTAGGCAGCAAAAACATTTCATGAACATGCTGTGATAAGACTGTGTGTGTGTGTGTATATATTAAAGTGCTGTCTGTTATAAACTTAATGTTACATTACTAATCTGTTATGTAATTGGCTTTATCAGATGTAGGGGTGTTTGTTTACTCAAGAATATACTACAACTAAATTGGCACATGTAACAGAGTTTGGGCTGAGAAATTCATTTGTGATGTCAGATTGTATTAATTTGGAATATCATCTGTATATTTTCCTTGTACAGCAATAATAATTTATATTTTGCATGTACTCTTCCCTTGATGAAATAATATAAATTTGCATATTCGTTTAGCTGCACAGCTCGAAGTAATCCAGAGAACACACACGCACTTGCATGCAAAAATATCTTGAACTATCATTCATGCTTGTTCTCAAGAACACTTCATACCAGAGTTTTATTCTAAGAGTGAATTTTTAATATTAGTTGGAATTGTTTTTTAGCATCAGAAATTTCTGATCATGTATATTGATGTTAGATAAGCTAAACAATAGGTCTTATCTCAGACAGGTGTGTCAGTTGAAGTACCTTCCTTACGAAGTCCGTCTGAAACTACCATCTGGCGAAGATGTGATAAATTAGGAGCAACACCATCTCTTTTAATTGAAAAGGTGTGACTGTTTAATAACACCAAGTGTTTGTTACCAGGTTTTAACTAGCAGGATACTTGTAACTTGTTATTGGTTGTAATGTGGTCGTGATATTTGTTTTTTAACCTACTTTTCCAACAGTAAAATTAAACTTCATACCCAGGTATTTATGGTAGAAATACATGTGCTCTCATGTAGCTTTGCACGAAATTCAAAAACAAAGAAACAAGTGTTCACTTGTGCTGAACTTTTACTGCAGTGTATGTATATCAGTATGCAAGTTATCATACCTTTTGAATATATTGATGAAGTAAAACATTTCTATCTGTACTTACAATGAAGATGGGATTTGAAAATGATTACTCATTTTTTTATGGGAAGCGTACCATAGCATGTTAAGGTAATTACACGATAAAATGTGTGTTTTATGTGAAAATTGTCTCATTATATGCTTTTTTTTTTCTGGAAGCCTGGCCATGTTAAAGTATTGTGTGTATTTTTATAAATAATTGTGTATTATGTTATTTAAAAATAATAACAAGAAATATGTTATTTTGTGATTATTTATTTATCAAATTAAAGTTTGCACTTAATTGTTATCAACAAAATAGTTATTTGTTACTTTATGAAATATTGATGCAGGCACATAAATGGACAATATTTGATGTGTCTTGTAATTTGGCCAATAGGCTACTAAAGTGGTGATGGCTGAACTAAGTGCACCTGGTTGGCTTCATAAACATATCGTAGGAAGGAAAGGAGCAAGTGTTAAACACGTGATTCAAGGTTTCCCTATGGTAAGAATCTTATTTTTATTGATTTACAGTAAGGAAAGCCTAAAACGAACAATATTAAGTGTAATCAGTGATGTCGAGAAACCCACTTGTTGAGAAATTTATATGCAAAAACGGCTCGTTTGGGTTGAGAAAATATTTTACATAGAAGAGCGAACAACGTTTCGACCTTCTTCGGTCATCGTCAGTTTCACAAAATTTTTTTTTGTTTGTGTGTGTGTGAACCTGACGATGACCGAAGAAGGTCGAAACGTTGTTCGCTCTTCTATGTAAAATATTTTCTCAACCCAAACGAGCCATTTTTGCATATAAATATTAAGTGTGTTCCACATTGGCAAGTATACCCTTGTTAACCCTAAAATTCCACCATGATTGAAAATGTTATGTTGGCTTTTTAGGGTTAATAGTATATAATGTTTTAGAAAAATGATTTAAAATAGGTTTGCTAAGTAAAATAAAAAAAGTTTACAGAATTTAAAAAAAAGTTCAGATTTTACTTTTTTTTTTATATTCACATCTACTCATTTAAGTCTCACAATTTGAAAAGACTAAATATTTTACCTGCTGTTCTACATTTAAGAAATCAAAATATAAAAATCCAGGGTATTTGTAGCTCACACTTCATTACATCATGCAGTAAATCACTAAATTTGTACCGTTGTCACTCACCCATTTTGTGTGATGTGAATCAATCAGGGGGTTCAAAATTAAGGTAGCAAGAAACATTCCCTGTAGAACTTTTTTGAAGTTTTGTCACTTGAACTTGGAAATTAATGTTAATACAGTCTTGAGCTTCACTCCTTTTATGTCAGACTTTTTAATCTTTAAGTCTAGTTACATTATTTCAAAAACAAAATTGGAACTGATGGTAATGGGGAGTGGAAACAGGGTTTAATTGAATAGTGCATCTCATGTTTAGTATCTGAGAAAATACAATAGTCCTTTTCTGCCAAAATCAAATTCTAGAATTTTAATATGTGAAAATACAGGAAGTTACGTTGTAATTGCAGCAACTTAGACATCTTTGGTTTCTGTAAATTTTCTTTTCTGCTAATAGAATTCTATGAGCATAATGTATGGCAACGTGTAAATGAAAGAAATTTTAATCACAAAAATAGCAATTTATTTATTTTTGTTATGAATTTTTAAAGTTTAAAATTATTTTAAAGCTGGTTTTGAAGCCAATGTTTCTGTTAGTAACAGAAAATGTTGAATTTTTTGCAGCAATACTTATACTAGAGTAATATACATAATTTGTTATTTTAACTCAAAAACAATCCGAAACAAAAACAATCTGAAACAAAAAATGCTGCATCAACTGAAAAGATCCCAGGATATGATCTACAATGTGAGATTGTTGCAGTGTTTTTGTTTGATTTGATTTTGTTTTGGCTTGTTTTGAGTTAAAATAAATTGTATAATTAGTCAGGTTTGTAGTTGCTGTTTATATATATATATAAAATTCAAATAAATAAACAAAATTTAAACATAGCCAAGGATCTAGATAGTATCTTTTGTATGAGACATTGGTGTTGCTAAAATAAGTTAAATAACATTCAGAAGACTTACTTATGGTAAAGAATCAAAACAAAACAGTTGGCCATGAAACAAGTAAACATCTACAGAGCTTTCTGTATTTTCTCTGTGTTCCCTTTGAACAGTGTTTATATAAGAGAAATCTCACATTTGAGTGTAAGTGTATCCAAGGGTCAGAAAACCACAGTTGTTTACAGCATTCCATTATTTATTTGCACTTATAACTCCTCAAAAACCAACTTCAGTGATTCATATAGACTGTTTTATGGCAACTTACAGTTAATAGTAAGAATACTGAATAATGCTTGGAATTGTTATCACTGAAGTTAATGTTATTCACAACCTTCTTTCAGCTGTATTTCTACCTCACTGACAAATATTCAAATAACATTTGGTTATTGTGAAGTGGACCATTTGACTTTCATTACAATCGTAATAGTTACCATAAGGTGAAAAATTATGAAATAAGCATTGATATGTATCTATAATTTTCTAAAATCTTTGTTTTCTTTAGATTATTGTAGAGTTCAACATTGGGGCAAACAAAATCAAGTTGGAAGGACCTCAAGGTGCACTTGAGAGAGCTAGTAAGACTTTGGAAAACATGATTGCAGACTTGAAGGCATCCTTTTCATGTGAAGAAATTTTCGTGGATCCAAAATACCATATGCATGTGGCAGAGAAATATAGAGACAATGGTAAAGATTATTACTTTTCAGGACAGTTTTATAAATAATTGATTTAAAGATGTTAAATGTATAAAACCATCCCAGAAGACTATGTCACATATGTAGGGCAAATAAATGTAACCAAGGCAAAGGTTACAGAATTGGAACAGTGAAATTGGTTCTGGTGCAAAAGCTAATTCTTTATCATACCTCTCCTTACACAACAGAACTTTCTTGATTAGTACTGCCCTCTATCAGCACAAATTTTTCAACACTCACCAATAGTCTTCTACCTCCAGTTTCTACATATCCACATGTAAATGATTATGCAGCAGGTTTCCACCAATAGGAGTGTGACACAACCCTTGTTTTAACCAGCACTCTCTTCACATTACCATCCGTTAACCACTTCTAGATTAGTAGTGGTACCGTACAGATATGCTTATTTTTTGCTTAAAAATATGTCAATTTTTCCTTTGTATTACAAACTTAGTTTTTCTTTACTATTTAAAAAAGTTTTCTTATTAAGGGGTTTATTAAATATTATGTACACAAGATGAGAATATACCATTAATTTGGTTTCCAAGAATCACATACATTATATTTTAAAATAAGGAACAAATGATTGTTCTTGGGCCACATCAGTTTTATACAGCTAGTTACTCCTCTTGAAAAAAACAAAAACAAAAATAAAGACAATGAGTTAGTATATCAAAATGCACCACTAATGTGTAAGTCAAACTTAGTTGTGTTTAGTAATTTAAAGATAACCTGAACACACAGCACAGATGTAAAAATTACTAAAATATGTTAATCAGGTTCAAATAAAGAATACTTTGTCAAAACGTTACTCTAATACAAGTATCCATCGTGAAGTTTACTTAAGTTACAGTAAAAAAATATTTACTGGATAAGTATTAAAGTAATAAAAGTAAAAAGTACACTCATCTGGAGATCTCTCAAACCCTACACGAGTTGTCAGTCGTGAAGTCTAAACAACAAAACCCTGTATGGAAAGGATCTGTCAAACTGTGTAAATTGCCAGTTGTGTAAGACTTGTCATTATTTTAGTTATCTAGAACATGTTTATTGTATATAAGTGATTACCACTGAATTCACAACTGCACTTTGGGTTTTGGCCAACTCATACAGGTAACTGTGCATGAACTTATTACAACACCAATGGCAATAATGAATATTGTTTTAGAATAAACTATATAAGGAATTAAAATAAAACAAAAAACACGTGTATGAATTCAGCAAGCTACATTATACACATGATTTCTTATTCAATTTGAGAAGCAACTGATTTTCAAAGTTGCCACAGTCGAGCCTTGTGTGCAGAGGGTTGAAAACATGCCCAGCACTGAAGAGATGCTAATAGGCAGCAGAGGTGGAGAGTGATATGTTCAGATGTATGGCTATATCAGGTAGACTGGGGAAAAACCTAAAGCTCTAGGCCTCTCTTCTAGCAGCTGTGCTGTGGCTGCAGTTATATTATGACCATGCATAACTACCTGCCACAAATTTGAATTTTAAGAATAGTAAAGGAGTGTTTAAAATGAAAGTTGAGTGAATGTACAAGAAATTCTACTGAAAACTGCTTAAGTTAGAGTAAAGATATTTGAAAATATAAAATATTTTTAAAAAGTAGAAACTGAGAGAAGTAAAGTTAATTCATTACCTCTACACACCTGACACGCAGTTACTTGATATTTGGGACCAGTATAGGACCAAGTATGTGGAAAGGAAGGCACAGGGATTCTGCAGGTAGGATAATGAAAATAAATCTGTGCCAAGTTGAAACAAAAAGTGAACAGTTTGTTTATAGAATGAAATGGAATAATGAAATGCAAACTGACTGATTGCAATGATAGCAAGACTGTTGGAGTGAAAAAAAATCTTTTATTTGAATATAAGGCAATAAAATATTAAACCAAGTATCGTAAAAGTAGAATCCATCTATGTTTGATAACCACTTTATTAAACATGCAGAAAGGAAAAGACTAAACTATATAGGCAAATCTTGGCTCTTTCAAATCATGTAAAATGAATCATGATGGATAGAGAGTAATGCCATGACTGAAAACCTAAGAATCTTAACTAACATTGCACTTTTGTTATTTAGTTGCTGTAGATAACATGTAATTAATAAAATCTCACCCTGATAGTTTATGGACTTCAGGAGGAAACTCTAATGTTGCCTCGTATTTCCTCTGATTCTGAGCAAGGAAATCTCATCAGGATTGAAGGAAATCTTGCTGATGTGACACGTGTAAAGCAGGAACTTCTTGGACTGGTTCAGGAAATGGTAAAAGTAGAAATATTTAGTGAACTTGACAAGTTTTGACACTTTATTTTGTGATGGATTTATGTGTAGTTTATTCTAGAAATAAAATAAGTTTGTAAAGTTTGATGCACTTTACGTATCTTCAAAATTCCTTCTAAATCAATACTTGTAAGTTATAGTTATTGGTTAAGATTAAGGATGTAGTAAGCCTAAATCCTTCTTACTTGCAACAAGTAGAGAAAAAGTGACATGAACAGGAAAACGTTCGATTTATTAGTCTCGGCTTTACTACCAATGTAATACTTTTTAACATTGGCAAGATGCTTGCTGATACAGGTCGAGGACATCTGTTGTAAAAAAAAATAAAAATGCTTTCAGAAATGGATGTTTTTTTGTTTTTTTTTACAGAACAAAGAAATTACAAAAGAGTGTACGATAGTTTTTCTGATAAAATTATTAGTTTAACCAGATAATTATTTTAAAATGAGAATTATTTTAAGTGTTTTACAGACTTGTTTTAGTTTTCTACTTTATGCATAATTATGGAAAACAGTATAAACTTAGCATTTTTCTTTCTTTTTTACTTGATAAATAGAATAAAGGTAATGAACATCATTAATAATTTGTAGATTAATACAAATTGATTATGAATATTTTGTTAAATCCCTGAGTATATGGTTAATGTTCACTTATTGGACTTTAAGGTTCGTTAATTTTTTTCAAATCTAGTTTATGTCAATTTACCATATTTTCCCAAAATATCTTCTTTTAATTCACCATTAAATTTGCCAGATTCAACAAATTTCATCTACTGTTTACTCAAAAGTGCATTATGAGGGTTTACTTTTTCAAACAAAATTAAATAATTTGATGTACATTATTTAATTTTATTAATTAGAAAAGAAAAAAATCACCTGCACAAAAACTATCTATTTGAGTGTTAAAATATTTGTTAATGTACAAATCTTACATTACAAACAAAATAAAGTTAATTTCTAAATCCATATTCATTTAAAGGAGAAATTTTCTAAATGCTCTTTTTTTTTTTTTTTTAGGTGAATATCATATTTGATTATCAGGTTATTTTCCTTACAGTATTTATGTATTTTTGTGTATCATATATGTTTACAATTAAGAGTCAAGTTCAAATTTTAAGAGATATACTTTGTTCTTTGTTGTTTTTCTTTTCTGTATTTTAAAATTGCATGTACGAGTATTTTTTCAAATTCCTTTCAGTAAGGTAGATTTCAAAGAAACATTTAATTGAGTGATATTTGTTTTTCTTTACTCTTACAGTTTTGTTTTTTTAAGATGTTTTTTTATATATAGGGGTTTATATTTTCTTTTTAAATTAAGATTTTTCTTTCAGATTGAAACTGAAACAGAGACCAAAACTGTACTGCCTACAAAGAATAGTAAAACTAATACTTTAATCATTACTGACCAAAAAGAAAATGGTGGAGCATTGAAAAAAAGTACTACAACTGTTCAGGATGAATTGGTAAACATATACAAGTTTGTTTGTTTTTTCCTTACGAAAATATTGGAGATTCCATTATTAAAAACACATCTTACAATCCAGAATTTTTCTGTATTTTCTAACATAAATTACTTAGATTGATTTTCAGTTATCAAAGACATGATTTTAATATTAATAATTAAAAGTAGCCACATTGAACAAATAGTATAAAAATTATTTGTTAAATTTTCTAAACGTTTATAACCTAATATGTACTGTCAGCCTATTCATTGCTTCTGAAAATTAATTAGTGATATTACTGACACTGCTGTAGTATCTTAATTCTATCAGTATTGACATAATCTAGAAATTTTGTTTTAGAGCAAGCTTTTATTGCTATTTAATTTTTTCAAAAGTTCCCTAAGATATTTGCACTTAAAATGTATGGTATTATTATATTTATTGTGCAGGATGATGTTCAAGAAGTGGATATTATCATTCCAGCTGAGTTTTGTCAGTTTATTATTGATACCAAAGGCAAACAGATCCGTTCTATTTCAGCTACCAGTGGGAAGGTCAGAATTACAATTCCTCAAAGAGGATCTGTAAATGAGAAAGTCATTCTCAGAGGTCGAAAAGAGGATATAGATAAAGCTAAACATCGGTTAACTGAGCTTTTACAGAAAAAGGTAGGTTGTTTTAACAGGTAGTAATATTATCTTGTGATGTGTTTCTATTTCTTTGTTATTGTTTTTTACATCTAACATAACCTGTTGACAATAAATCCTACTAATTATTGATGGCATTGTTTGTAAGATATAAATTCTATCCTTCAAAGATGCAAAAACATTTGCACTGTCCTTAATACACCTTCAGTTAGTAATGAGTACAATGAATACATTGTATGGATGGTCTTGGAATGGATTCTCTGCAGTGGACAGGGTGCGGGTAACTCGCACATTATTTACATAATTATAAATTTGTTAAATATGTGATCCTGTTTGTTGTTTCCTTTCTTCTCATCCATTAAATAATAAAAACTGGCAATGATAAAAGTTCTTCACGATACAGTTGCGAGCAGGTCCTGCCATTCAAAATGAGAAACATACTTGGTTATTGATTTTACAACTTGTGTGGCAGGATTATTAGTGAAACAAAGTTCAAAGGGAAATTAGGCAATAACATTAAGTATAAACATAAGTAGGCTGTTATGAGCTTTGAGATATTTAGGATAAACAGTTTTAGTTTTCTGTTGCAATCTGCTGTCATTTTAGAAAGGAAAAACGAGTAATTGAGATTTATTGTCTTTCTTGTTTCATGATGTTTACAAGGTCAGTCAAATTGACTGTGTCCAAAAGATCAAATTTACATGTAAGTTACATTCATGGTACTATATGGTTTTTCTTCATCTTATTTGTATAGATTTATTGATTTTCTTCCCAAACACACACATTTCAACCCATTTTAACTTGTATTCTTTAGATGTTTTGATATGTCATGAAATACTGAATGGATATGCTGTTAAAATATAGTTTGAACACTAAAAAGTATGGATTTACCATTGTCACGTTTCATAGTAGTCTATGACTCTTAGCAGTAAATTTCAATAATAAATGGACAGTAGTACCCAATTCACTAATTTTAGGATAATATATTCAAAACCAGTCAAACATATGTACAAAACTTTGTTACACTTGGGTTACCAGAATTGTATCCAGAGATTTAAATAATTTTCTCTTTCATTAAAAATCCACGTAAGCTGGTCGTTACTTTGGAATCCAATTGATAAGACAAATTTTTCTTCCATATCTCTGTTATTACTATATAAGCTGTGAAAGTCACTCTAGAAACCAGCTGTTACATCTAAACTGACAATAACAGTCTAATTTTACTTTTACTTTTATTAACTTAACTGTATTTGCATTATTTATAACATGCAACAGAAAAATCTAGAAATATCTAGTTCTCTGGTAACAACAACATTGGATGTAGCAAGGAAAACTTAGTTTCAAGTAAGATGACATCAATAATGTGTTACAGAAGCTTAATACAACAATCAAAATACATACACAATGTCCATCTCATACAGAGTTATGTAACAAAATTTGTTGTGACTGTCACTTAGAAAAGTAACTAACTTTAATACTCACAAAATATATACTAAATAATGTTCTTGTATTAGAAATAAAACAAACAGTTGTGTATATGTAACAAACATTGTGGTAGACATTGGGAAAATACTTTAATTTTTATTATATTTTAATTTTTGTTTGGTTTCCAAAATAAAACTGTAAAAAAATTGTGATAGAATAATAATCTATTTCAAATTCTCTTATATTTGTAGTCAAACATGCAAAAATGACTTATAATTAATCATTTTTATGTGCAAAAATCATTTTTGCACACAATAGTGCCCTTTCTGGTAAGAATGTCATTAAATTTTTTTTGTCTCTATTGACCAAAATTTATTGTCAAAAGTTACATTTTTAATATATATTTTCAGTGAGAGGGAAACTGAATATTAATTGGTCTGATACTAACTTTTGGTCATTAATCTTGCGAGTTTTTTTTTAAGTCTTGAAGACGAAAGGCACAAGACTTTCGAAACGTCGTCCTCTACACTTGTGTCTCCACAACAGGCAGTTGTCGTCCATTTTCCAAAGTTTTATCAAAAACAATACCATCATATGTTAATCCTTTATAACATTTTATGTTTATATAAATGTGGATAATCATTAAAATATCATCTCGTTTTTTTATTTTAAAGCAGAAATTTAGATTCACAGTGGAACTGAAAGCCAAGTCTGAGTATCACAAGTTATTAATTGGAGTAAAAGGAGCTAATGTTAAAAAGGTAAGTAAAAGAAAAAAACGGATTACATCATTCATGTACCAAAGTCTACATGGTTAGTATTTCATGTAAATAATCTACTTAGAAAATTTTTATCTTTGTTTCTAACTCTACAGTAGTTTCACTGTTAAATTAATGCTTTAAAAACTATTCAGATGCATTAGTTTAATATTCTTTTTATTTTCATTTATAAACAACGAGTAATTTCGACTTTGTATAACATGTACATAACTTGTGATAGTTTTAATATTGCAAAGAACTTTATTGCTTTGTGTTAGGTACAACAAAAGACGGGAGCTCGAATTGTTTTTCCGACAAACAAGGACAAGGATAAAGAGACAATTAGGATTACTGGCCACAAGAATGCAGCGATGGAAGCCAAAAAGATACTTGAAGACATGGTGGAAGATATAGTAGGTGCTCTTTTTGTAAAGTAGTTCTATGTTTGATGACAAGCAATTTCTTGGAACTATGTTTCTGGTCCTTCACTAACATTCTCAGTACTAACCAGTCTTGTTTTGTTTGTACTTTTATTTGAAGGTAATACTAATGTACTTAGAAATATATTTATAATATTAGTTATTACTTTGAACATGAGGTAAAATCCTGAGTTAATTACAGAAGCTTAACCATCAGTGATAAAGATTTAACCCCTTTTTAATCTAAATGACTTAACCTTTACAATTTGCATTTCTTTTATTTCAAGTTCTATGGCAATTTCATTAGTTTCTCATCTTTAGGTCTGATTAGGCTGTACATGCATATATTTATGTTCTCTAATATTTTGTTGTTTTGCCTCTTTTATTTTTTTAAATCGGATATTTTTGGGTATAATAACTTGATGTATTGTACTTTATGATGTAGATGTTACGTAGTTTTCAGCTGCACAAGAAATTCAGTGACAATCATTATAGACACATCGTTCGTCTGAAAGAATCTGTGATATCCAGAATCAAACAAAGACATAAGGTGCATATCTACATTCCAAAAAATGAAGATCCAGGCAACAGAATCCTGACCATTACTGGATATAAGCAGTGCGCTGAAGCTGCCATGGAAGATATTTATAAGATTATTTGCAGACGAGTAAGTGAAAAAATAACTTTAAATATATGCTGTTTAAAGCACACACATTTTCATCAAGCATATATAATATTAATAAAATTTGGTGATTTTGGTTACGTCAGTATTCTCTATATTTTTCAAACTATATTCTTCAGTGATTTATTTTTAAAAACTTGAGAGACTTAATTAAAACGGCTCTTCTCTACCTCAAAACCCATGTATCATTTTTTATTGAACTGAGTGATTGATAGATTACTTTTACATAAAAGCAGTTTCTGTAAACAAGAATGTGAAATGAAAAAGAGGTTTTTCTAATTTATGGTAATTTTTATTACATTAAAATTCAAAAGAAAGTTTCATTATTAGTACAAAAATCACAAGACAGTGTGTTAAATCTATTAGAATTTGTGTTGGACTTGAGAATTATTGTGCTGCTTAATGTGATATTTTTTTTACAAGTGGTAGTAAAGAAAAATTTATATGGATTAAATACTTTCGTTGCAGGAAAAAATTTTTTTTCATGACTTAATGTTTGGAATTTTTTTCGACGTTTTAATTCAAAATATTTTGATCTGGATTTGGCTGCTCTTTGTACAAAGAGGGGCATGACTCTAACTGTTCGTATTTTACAGTGTTTTAAGGAATTTTAGTAGATAGTTGTTTTATACAGTGTAATGTGTTTTGAGAATGTATTAACACTTTTCTAAGATATAAAACTGTTCACGTTGAACCTTTCTATATGATAACTTTAACTTATAATAATATTTGTAACGTATTGTATGATAAATGGTTTTCTGTATATTTATCTAAAATTGTGAGAACTTGAATAAGCTGAAATATGACGTAATTATGTTGTTGTTTGATCTTTTTCAAAGTAGAGAATTAATACTAGCTTGTATATTTTGTACACCTAGTTTTAACGAATAGTTTAACTTTATGCAGAGCAACTTGCAAAAAATTGTTGTTGTTTGATCTTTTTCAAAGTAGAGAATTAATACTAGCTTGTATATTTTGTACACCTAGTTTTAACGAATAGTTTAACTTTATGCAGAGCAACTTGCAAAAAATTGTTGTTGTTTGATCTTTTTCAAAGTAGAGAATTAATACTAGCTTGTATATTTTGTACACCTAGTTTTAACGAATAGTTTAACTTTATGCAGAGCAACTTGCAAAAAATTGTTGTTGTTTGATCTTTTCAAAGTAGAGAATTAATACTAGCTTGTATATTTTGTACACCTAGTTTTAACGAATAGTTCAACTTTGTGCAGAGCAACTTGCAAAAAATTAGAAACAAAAAACGTCATCTGAATACATATATGTATAATTTTAATTTTCTATGCTATATACGAATGGGTGAAACATAAGGTAAATATGATAAAGTATATGAAGATAACTGTGACTCTGACTGTTATTTTCATGGATTAACCTTCCTCACTGATGGACCAAAACTAAATAAACAAAATGTGATGTTAAATTTTATTTTGAGTTATGAAAACAGTGTTCTAACAACACTGGTACGTTTTTCATGAGGATTTTCTAACATGTTATTTTAAAAGATGATTTAGATATTTCATAAATATTGTAACCAGTGTCATTTGAAATAGTGTTTTTGCCTGTGAAAACACAAAAGTTGTCTAGACTGAAGTGTTGTGTGTTTTTGTGTTTTTCTTATAGCAAAGCCACAAAGGGCTATCTGCTCAGCCCACCGAGGGGAATCGAACCCCTGATTTTAGCGTTGTAAATCCGGAAACATACTGCTGTACTAGCTGGGGGCGAAGTGTTGTGTTATGTCAAGTAATAAGAGTTGATTGTGTTTTACGTTAATTTTGTTGAAGTTACACTTACAGGCTTTGTCCAAACCATATTGCAAAAAACATTTAAGGACTTGCTGTAATACAGGACTATAACCACCTATTTAAAGTATTATGTTATGGAACTTAGAGAAATTTAACTTTTCATAGGGATGTTATTTTTTATATTTGCACTTTGCATCCTGGAATGTTAGATTTGCTTGACCTGATTGTTATAGTCCTCAGCTTACATTGTATGGGTCTTAGGATCATATCTCATCGAGAAAATGCTTGTTCTTCCACCCATGAAGTATTGCAATGTGACTGTCAGTCTTTCTTTTTATTGGTGAAACGTAGCCCAATAGTTGGTGGTATTGATTAGCCATTTCAACTCTTGTTTATCCCTTAAGAACTAAGAATGGCTAGCACAGGTGGTCTGGCTTTTATATGAAATTCAATAAATAAACAAATGTGGAAAACCCAAGGATGGCTAGCACAGGTGGTCTGGCTTTTATCTGAAATTCAATAAATAAACAAATGTGGAAAACCCAAGGATGGCTAGCACAGGTGGTCTGGCTTTTATATGAAATTCAATAAATAAACAAATGTGGAAAACCCAAGGATGAGCACAGGTATCTGAAATTCAATAAATAAACAAATGAAAACCCAAGGATGGCTACACAGGTGGTCTGGCTTTTATGTGAAATTCAATAAATAAACAAATGTGGAAAACCCAAGCTGAACTTTTCTACACTTATTACTGAGAAAAATGTTTTTAAAATGCATAGTTGAAAATTTTAGTGGAAGTTCATATTACATAAATTATAGGTAGTTCTACAAATTGCCTCTAATTCTATCTTTCTTAAGACGATCTGTTAAACAATGAGTTAAACAACAAACCATAGGAATATAACTATGCAATAGTATCCATGAATGGTTAATGTTTCTGATATAGGATGTTAGAGCATAAGTGTTACAACAGTTTCTCTTCATTCAATTTAAAATTATTTTATGTTAGTTTCAATGTATTTTTAACAAATGTCAACCATTTAGCATTGTCCATTTGCTAAAAGCTTGGAGCTAGAGTGGACGTAATTTACCTTTGCTGTGGTGCTTGAAATCATCAGTTATTAATATACTGTTATATTAGCAAAATGTACTTCTGTACACGAGAAAACGTCTTAGTTTCTAGGAAATGTAATCAACTTGTATGATGAATAAATAAATTTCTCTGATTTCACTGATTTCAAGGTAGTGATGTCTCAACACTTCAGTGTTAATACTTTTAGTAATCTTACATTTTATTTAAATACGTCAAGGAAAACAAAATTTTCGAATTGGAAGAGGTCTTAGTTTCTAGGAAATGTAATCTCTTCAAGTGATGAATAAATAAATTTCTCTGATTTCACTCATTTCAAGAGTGATGTCTCAACACTTCAGTGTTAATACTTTTAGTAATCTTACATTTTATTTAAATACGTCAAGGAAAACAAAATTTTCGAATTGGAAGAGGACCCTTGGGGGATGATAGAGTAAGGCTTGTATTGGATGATGATGAGATAGCCAGATTATTAAATTTTACTTTTTCTTCATTTTTTACTTATGAAAAATGGAAGAGTATTCTATTTCTTGAAACAGTTGGTAGACAGGAATGAGTTGACTGCATTAATTCTGAGCTTGTGAAGAAACAAAATTGGGAAGTTTTAAATAGTCATAAAGCTCCTGGGCCACATATTTCCCCAAGGATTTTGAAGGAAGTTAAGGATTGGATGTGAGAGCCATCTGCTAGTGTTTTCTTTGAATAGTGGTCAGGTGCCAGAGGATTGGAAGTTAGTTAATGTTATTTCTTTTTTCATGGTAGATGAGAAAAATTATCCAAGTAATTAGAGGGCCATTAGTCATATGTAAGTTGTGGGAAAAGTTTATGAAAGTCTGGTAAGATAAGCTTTGCAAAGTCATTTAATGAAGTTTACAACTTTATTAGACTAGAGGAAAATCTTGCTTTACAAATCTTTTGATGTTCTTTGAAAAGGTTATTGTTTACGTAGACAATGAGTGGAAAGGGTTTACATTTGATGGATTTTCAGAAAGAATTTAACAAGGTGTCACATCAAAGGCTTGTAGAAAATTATGTATACACATGCGGGGGATAAGTTAAAAAATTGGATAGAAGAATGTTTTGATGGAAGTGAAGAATATTGTTATAAAAAAGTTAAGTCAAACTGGATTAATGTGTTACAAGTGGGGTACTTCAGGGCTCAGTCTTAGGACCTTTGCACTTTCTGATTTAGACCAATGACATAAGTGGTCAATACATTATTTAAATTTGCTTATTATATTAAGGTTGTGGGCATTGCTTGCTGTGAGGAGGATTCTGGTGAGAAAAAAAAGGATTTAGATCATTTAGTGGGTTGGGTTTTAATTACAATCAGTGTAAGATAATGCATACAGGTTACCATAATTTGAATTATAAATATAATTTGGATGGAATTAACCTTAACAATGTTATGAAGGACTATTTAGACTATTCTGTTCAGTTTTGGGCTCCTTAATTTGGGAAAGATATCAAATTGTTAGAAAGGGTTACAAGAATGGTGTCCAAGATAGAGGGATTGTCATATAAGAAGAATTAGAGGGGATCTGATTGAGGTGTAAAGGGAAATGATAATGTTAAAACACTGTGAGAACAATATGACTAGGGGACACAAATATAAATTTTGGCAGGGTAGGAGTCATCTTCAGCTAAAACAGTTTTAGTTTTCTAATAGGGTGGTTGGCCTTTAGAATGAATTGCCTACAGATGTTTGTAGAGACAGTAAATTTAAGTGAGTTCAAGAAAAAGGTTGATACATACTGAATGCTAAGGGCTGGCTGTAAGGTTGTTTTTGTAAATATATTAATAGTTTAAGTGGGGCAGCTGATATGAACCAACAAGCCCCATGTTGTCCCAAAACATTGTTATCTTTATTATGGTCAGATAAGCTTCAAAAAATCTTAAACCTTTTAAACCTCATAATTTTTCTAAGTATTTTTACTTAAACCATTGTTTTTGTTATGTATTCTTCATATTTGTCTCAGAGTGACAAAACTTTTGTACATGGTTGTGTAATTAGTATACTTGTAATTTAAAGAAAAGAGTAAGTTTTGATTAAACCGTAACTACTAGCCAGTTTACAATTGCCATATTATTTATTCTACACTGGTAGCTGTTTTCATATCTTTTTTTTTAAAGTGTTGAAAATTGTACTCATCAGTTAAGCCTTAACAAATATCTAGGAACCAGGTGTGCCTAACCTAACATAATTACTGTTTGTGCCAGAAAAAGGGACTTACTTTAGTGCCTCTCTTATCTGCACCCTTGTTATCCATGATCCATTATTATTTGCAGTTTTTCTTTTCCCCAAATTTTCTCAAAATAATTGTGCCACTACAATGCTAGACAATAATTTACATGCTTTTGATAAGTTGTTGCTCATAATTTTAGTTGCAACAGTTCAGGTGTTGCATGATATCTGTGGATTTCGAGTCCAGGATTTGGCATGCAATCAAATTTTAAGTTGGCTGGCTCAAACCTAGTCTTACCTGCTTTTAAAACAGGAATATAAAATACTTATAGATTGGTTAACTTTATTTGACTAGTGATTAAAGACATAGTATACAAAAACTTGTAAAACAGACATTAATATTTCTTAAACAATTCAATCAAATTTGGTTTACATCTACCATTCTCTGCTGCATGACTGATTCCTTGTAACCACAGACGAACATTCAGGTTGTGTTATGGTGTCACTTAGTTAAGTATTGTTCTCTTCCCAACAGGTAACTGGTATCTTCTGTCTGTGTTAACAAATACTTTTGTAATAGTTCTTAAGCACAGATTTGCACTTTTTCACAGGTGTTGACATTTTGTGAATGCACTTTTGTGTCTATAGTGGAAAAAGTGTCAAAATTTAGGAGAAATTAACCACTATTAGCAATTAACTTTCTAAAACAGAAATTGGCAATCAAAAAATGATATGTCATTGGAGAAAAAGTAGATTTGGAATTGTATAATTCGCAAAAGTTAGTGAAATCGAGTGTGATAACTGACTATTGTCTTTTTTTTTTTATCAAATTGGGACAACCTTCATAATTTTTCATGAAAATGGATTTAATGTTGGTAAAAAAAAGATATTTTAAAATAGATAACTTAAGTGTACTGAAAAATTTAATTTAAACAGTGGTCTAATTAGTGATGTATATTTGTGCTTCAGTTATCTGCTGTTTCCGTTATCCAAGATTTTTTGCTTTTCTTGGACAATCATGGATAACCAAGGAATTAGTGTGTATTTATTTACTTTCACAGCAATGAGTGATTCCTAAATAATTACATGATATCAACAATGACTTAATAGTATTGAATGAACTAACTGCCTTTGGTTTTGTCTAATTAATTCTAAACATGTGCAGTGATTGGTTAAATTGAGAGAAAGAAGATAAACAAAATGGTGTAAAGTTAATGGTACGAAGTGCAATCTCAGCACTTCATTCCCAAAAAAATACGAAGTGTTTAATCCACCATTAAAGAGCGCCAGTATGGCCAGATGGCCAGGGTGATTGACTTGCAATCTGAGGGTGACTCTTCATCTCACTAAACATGCTTGCCCTTTAAACTTTGGGAGCATTATAATGTGATGGTCAATTACACTATTCTTTGGTAAAAGAGTATCCCAAGAGTTGGCAGTGGGTTGTGATGACTAGCTGCTTTTCCTCTTGTCTTTCACTGCTAAGTTAGGGATAACTAGTGCATATAACCCTTGTGTAGCTTTGTGCAAAGTTCAAACAAATCAACATTAGAATCTTTGAAACAATGTTTGATTTAGGTCCTGAAGAACAATAAAATTGTTCTTGACTTAAATTCTATTTAGCATGGCCCTATACACGAATAAAATGGGAGCTAATACTAGATATATAATATTTTAGTTGCCATGGAGATGTGGGTTCTGGGAGTTTTTCAGACCTCTGTTAACGTTTATTTCCAGAATAATAATATATAATAGAGAAAATAGTTGTATCATAAAACTTTAGCTGATGATGGTACATTGTGTTCATCTCCAAACTCATAAATCAGAATCATGAAATAATATTAAGTACATACTTTGTATTTCTTTATTTACCTAATAATATACATGGGAATTGTACTTAGACA
Organism: Tachypleus tridentatus; assembly: GCF_004210375.1. NCBI lineage: Eukaryota > Metazoa > Arthropoda > Merostomata > Xiphosura > Limulidae > Tachypleus > Tachypleus tridentatus. Next base: position 159,176,830 of record NC_134830.1, read on the forward strand.
GGCTGAAAGTTTGTATTAATGTTTGATTGAAAATTGCTGTCAAAGAAAATCATTATTGACATTTATTTTAATGACATCTTTTCTTTCTCCTGTTAAATTTAATAATGTATGTATTCAATTTTTTTTAAATCTAGGAAGAGATGGCTACAGAGGAAGTAATAATTAACTTTCGCTTCCATTTTCGACTGATTGGCACCAGAAGGTGCATCATGAAGAAAATCATGGAGGAGTTTGATGTGGATCTCGAGTTTGGTAGCATCACTGACTTCAGACCTAATGTGGTAACAATAATCGGAATGAAAGATAATGTCAAAAGCTGTAAGGATTACTTGCTGAACTTCAGACAAAAGCATGTAAGTAACGAAATTTTAAAATTAGGTTTTAGTCTTTAGGGGATCAGTTTTTAAAATTCCTCTAATCTTAAATACACGTAAAACAAATTGTTTCTCAAATTAATGTTCAGTATATGTGTTTAAGAGATGTATAGAGGAAGCTAAGTGTCAATCAAGAGAGGTAGTAGAGGGAAGATGCTTACTGGGACTGGATCTACTTCAAAATTATGTTAATCTCAACTATAGCTCCTTCAGCCAACAAAAAATGCTGGATGAATTGGTTCACTTCCTAAATTTAGTAGTATGTATGTTTCAGGAGGTATAGTACTGATACCACCTAGCCCACCCCAGTATTTTGTTGAGTCCACCTCTGTGTCTCTGAAGTGATAGCAGCAAGTATCTTGTATTATTATCCTTTGGAATTATGTTCAGAGTTTAACATTAAATGAAAATTATGCAGAGTACAACAGGTAGTTTTTATGACTGATATTTCATTGTTTAACACCCATACCTACCTATCATTAAGTTGTGTAATATATATGTGTGTGTGTGTGTGTGTGAGAAGTTTATGCATTTGTCATAGCAGGAGACTTTTGTTTTAAAAGAGAAGTATTTTTCTTTTCCATGTTTTGGATACCAAGCATTTTAGGATTTAAAAAACATAATAATTGGCTGATATTTTAATAGTTGTTTGTCCAGCTATAAAATACAAAATTTGGAAATACTTAAGAAAGTATTTGACTTCTTGAATTATGAAATATGATACAACAATTTCTACCATGTAACCTACACTGCATATGTTTCAAAACGAAAGAAAGTGTGTTTATATAAATGGTCAGATCTCCAGTAAGTAATTTGGTCATGATTGAAAGACAAATCTAAGGATTCGAATGCACAACTTCAAACTCGTAACAGAACTTATTTGTCGTATTATTCATTTCTCACTATTTTCTTCACTTAGTTTGTAATAAAAGTAAGTTACATAAAAATAACCAAAGAAATAATTCAGATGGTTAATACAGTGCTATGACTCGAATATACCATTGTTCAAAAGCAGAAAATGATGTAAAAATGAGAAAACATTAGTTCATCACTTGGGTACTCTTGCTCTGAATGCTATTTCTGGGTTGTATCTGGTTGGACAGTGGCAAGTTTGTGAACTTACAATACTAAAATCCAGGGTTTGATGTCTAATGTGTCTTTTTGGCTACAGTTAATTCCCATTTTTATAAAACGTATTTCTTAAGAATATATTAACTTGTTTTGTAACAATAGTAACTGATATAATAAAAAAAAGTTGTTTATGTGGTAATTATGTATACAATTGTAATTTTTATTGTAAGTATAACATCAGGCTTAATCTTATTATAAGAGGATTGTGTTTTGTCTTATTTAATTTGTACTTCAAGTATATTATGCAAAAACTGTGAGATTCTACTTTACTAGATTGAGAAATTATAATTTCTTGCACAATAATATTTCTGGTTTTTATTATTTTTTAAACCAGAAACAGATAGTTACTCGTTTAATCTTGACAGATTATGATGAGAAGAGGTAACGAAAACATGTTCATTGGCTGCTATCAGTCTTCTTCAGTCCGGTCTCCTCTCACTGTAGGATTTAACTCCCATCTCGAAACTGTGGAAACAGTGAATGATACAGAAAACATAGAAGATAATGTAAGAGAACAATTTGTAAGTAACACGGGTTTCTTTTTACTTTTAATTATCAGTAACTACTGAATGGAGCAAAATTTTTAAAAAATCAATCTGGCTTTGAACTAGTTAAATATACATTTCTTATGTCCTTGCCAATAAAGAACAAAATGAGTTATTAGAACAGTTGGAATTACTCAGTATTAATGACATTTCCAACCATAAATGTTCTCCAGTGGTTTTAAATAAGTTAAATAATACATGTAGAATACATTTTGTAAATAAATTGTATTTAATTGTGTAAATAAGTTGTTTTTTTTTTGTGTGAATACTGTTGCTGGTATTTAATACACACACACACACAAGTATTTACTTAAAATGTTATATGTTCACTAATAAACTTATTAGTTTTGTAGAGGGTTTCAGGATAAATAAACCATTTTTAATGTTTAGACAAACTATGAAGGAAAATACACAATATTGTTTAAAGTAACTTGTAACAAAGTTTAGATCCACACTAACAGAACAATGTCAAGTTTAAACAGAAACTAGTTTCAACATTTCACACATCCTTTTCTGTTGGATTGATTTTTATGTGTGAAATGTCAGACCTAGTTTCTGTTTAAATTTTGTATTGTTTGTGAACTATGAAAGAATTTATTTAGTGTGATTTTAATATTACCGTACATATGAAACTGAAGTTTATTCAAATTGGTTTTGTAATAATTCTGATTAGTTTTATGAATGTTATCAGACCAATATTTCAATATTTTATTATTGAAACTTACTATATCAGTTCTTATTGGTAATTTTCTCTTGTATGTATCTGCTACACATACTTGTTTGAAAGAGTTTTTAAAAGAGACTTGGACTTGATTAATTTAGGTTTATATTCACTAAATTTTATCTTCATCTTCAGTGGTCAAACTTTATTTTTTTATTCTTTCATTACATTTTCACAATCAAAGATGCTTCTCATTAAGAAACGACTTTCTTAGTTTAATGGCAAAAAATTCTACCATTGTAAATCAGAATTCTTCAGGGATTTAGGAGATGATATGGAAGAAAATGGCAGTGGACTCAATCTCTCATAATTTAAAGAGTGGCTGGTAATGCTACTAGCATTATAGGTTTTAGCTTTACAGTATCACACCAGATTCATATACCATTAATGAGGTGTTTAAGGAATGTTGTTTGTGTTTAAAATTGGTTTGATTTGAATTTCGCTCAACGCTACTCGAAGGCTATCTGCACTATCCATCCATAATTTAGCAATGTAGGACTAGAGGGAAGGCAGCTAGTCATCACCATTCACTGCCAACTCTTGGGCTACTCTTTTACTAATGAATAGTGGGATTAACTGTATCATTATAATGCCCCACGGCTGAAAGGGCAAGCATATTTGGTGTGATGGGGATTCAAACCCGTGATCCTTGGATTAAGAGTAGAGGGCCTTAACCACCTGGCCATTTAAAATTGAATAGTCCTTTTAGCTAAGATTGTTTTAAGACATTTTAAACTAAACTTCTGGATACAGCTGTTTTAATCTTTCTCATAATCGTGTGAAATAGTGTTCGAGTAGGATATGATTAAAGTAACAGTTTTCTTTGGAGTAGCAACAGATTGGATATTTAGTTTTTGTGTGGATTGTTCTGTTTAGGAAGGATAACAGAAAGCAACTTTTTCTGATTGTTGTATTTCATGTTTTGAAACGTTTTGATTTCCTGATATTTTTGAAGGCTTTCTGTAGCAGAGTTTTCTTTATGGATTGAAGGAGTGGAATGTTAATAAAGTCCAGTGAATGTCAGTTTCTGATATACTTTTGTGGAGAGTAGACTGTGATTATTTAGGACAGGAATATCTGAGAAGGATAGTTTGTGATTTTTTTTAAATCTTCAACTGTAAATTTTGTATTGAGATGTTTACCATTTAAAAACTGGATAGATTCATTAACCAATTCAACACTGTTAAACAACACAAAAGTGTTATAAATGTATCTTCTGTAAAACATTGACTAAAAACAATCTGAACAGGACTGTAACTAACTTGTTTTGTAGAACCACAGAAACAGGTTAGCACACTATGAAGCAAAGCTAGAACATACATTCATTTCATCAGTCTGCTGATAGATTTTCATGTTGTGCATATAAAATGAGATTTTATCATCAAACAATGTAAAAATGGTTTAAAAACATCTGTCTAGTTTCATTCTCTATAAATGAAAAAGTATGGCAGAGATAAATGTTTTTTCTACAGTTAAGTTTGTAAACAGTGATTCGAAACCTTAACTAACACAAGGAATAGCTAGTGTTGAACTGTTTGTTTTAAACACTTGACAAATTCAGAATGAGAGGATACTTTTGAATCTGTCTCTTAAGTGTTCAGAGTCCCTAAATAAAACACATAAAACTTAACAGTATTGTTACATCTATAGTGAGGATACTGTTTTTTAAAAAAAGAATATAATAATCTCTTCATTTAATGCTCTGGATTTTCCAAACTTTAGATCATCATTCATTTTTCTTGTGTGAAATAAGTTATTCAAAGTTGATTGATGCTTATGTTAAGTAGCTCTCTAAAGTTCATTTAGTTACCACAAGCTATAGGTTTTTATAAGTTATGAATACATTTTATATTTTGGTTGTAATTGTATGTTAAGTAATTTGTGTTTAGATATCTTGAAAAGCTGTGATTCAAGATATTTTATGTAGAATTGGGTATTAATTACCTCCTCTTAATTATCTCATTGCTCTTCTGTCAAAAACAAACATATCATTTGTGAATAAAATAAATAAATTTGTTTTGATTGTGTAAAATAAAATTTGTTTTTTTCTTGTAAAATGCAAGCTAGTTAGAAATATTTCTTGGATGGTTATCTCAATTTTCTCTCTTATTTTCTTTTTTATAGGACATGTTATAAATGTTATGTAAAACACTGTATACATCCTATGTGTATGTAAAAATAGGCTTAATACTTTAAAGGTTGTTTGTTTATACAGGGTGAGCCAAAAGTAGGTGGACAGTAAAAAAACATTTATTTAGAGATCACATATACGTACAACTATATGTAATAAGACAATTATATTAATGAAAATAAAATGTTATTTATTAATGCAAATGCTCAAATTGTTTTCCTTCCTAAAAGAGATTTCCAATACTCTTTTAACACCCATATTCTTTTATCTATATTTAAAGTATTTGACATTATGGGTTCTATTAACAATCTAAAAAAAAAAAAAGAAAACAGATTAAATTAAAACAAATGTAATTATAAAATTGTAATTATATAACACAAATAATATAGTTGCAACATAGTTATAATATACAATTGCATTAATATAACCGATACATAAACCTATTCCAAATGCTGTCCACCTACTTTTGGCTCACCCTGTATATGTTACAGTGAAAGAGATAAGATTGGTAATGAGAGTTAGTATGACAATATTGTGATAATTAATGAATCTGTGAAATAGAAGTAAGAATGCAGTGAAGTTTGTGTATCAGAGTAAAGAAATAAACATTTATCTGAAGATCAGCTGGTGTTTTTCTTACAGCAACAGTCTAGATGCACAGTAGAACTGAAAGTCAAACCCGAGTACCACAGATTTTTGATTGGAAGAAAAGGGCTTACTATTAAAAAGGTAAATAAAAAAATGATTATAGCCAATCTTCAGTATACTTCATGCAGTTTCCTCATTTATTCATGTCCAGACAATGTCTTCATTCAGTGTTTTTTTTTTTTTGTTATTTGTTTAACACTATTTTAATCTTAAGTTAGATATTTTAAAAACAGATTTTGTATTCACAAGTATATATTTTACAGTTTTAGTTTTTTCTCTCTGAGACTTAAAAATTTGGTATTTAAATTAATTACACGTACATACTGACTGATTTATGGATAGATAAACATCAGACCTGGTTTTCAGTGCCTGTCCCACACCTGAAGGTTAATTCCTCTTCTGTTCTGTTTTTCTTTAGACTTGTTTCTTTTTAAACATCTTTTCTCAGTTGAGAGTAAGAATACGTTTTTAGAAGTTTGTCTTAATTACATGCTTTTGCTGCCTTTGATGGACATCTAGATATCAGACAGCAATACCACAACACTATTATTGAAAGTAAAATACCTAAAATTAAAGTAAAGAAATAATGTTTCATTATGAAAGATTAAATGAAATGAAAGAAAAACAAAATGCACATGTGTATCGTTGAGCAGATTGACCTCCCTGGATGTTAGTTTACTTTTATAAGCATACATTCTAAACATTCATATTTAAAATAAATAAACAAAATAAAGTCAACACTTGTATCAATGTAAAAATTGTTTGCCAAGTGTGAAAACTGAATCATTGTTGACTCTTTCTATTAAGTCAGTTCTGGTCTTTCTTATTTTGTTGAGTTTGAAGAAAATGAACCTTCTAACTTAGAGAATTTTTGTGATCTTCTGAGAGAAAATAAATATTTTTCTTCTTCTTCACATGCATAAAGCAAAAATTTTAAATGTTTTAGGTCATAGTGAAATAAAACCCACTGAAAGCAAGGCCTAAAGACTGACTTAGTGTTATCCATAGATAGGCTTAATACACGAAAGTATACCTTTCTGTAAACTACAGTTGATACACAGGAAGGTGTGATACACATAAACACTGATAAATTACAGCTAACAAATTTTTAGAAACTAATTCAACTGTTACAAAGAGAAACATTTTTTTGTTATAATTTAAATTCAAGCATGTTTTGTACAGATGAAAACTATACATGTAAAAATGGTTTGTTTGGGTTGAGAAAATTTTTATATAGAGGAGCGAACAATGTTTTGACCTTCTTCGGTCATCATCAGGTTCACAAAGAAAGAAAGAGGTAGCTGACCACATGTTTTAAGGGGGTTGTGTAACTGAGTGTAGGAATGTATAGGGCATGGTTAGATGTTTGTGTGTGTGTGTGTGTGTGTATATGTATATATATTTAATATAGGTATAAAGGTGTTCCTTTGTATTGGTTTATTTTGAGTTTGAGTTGTTGTATAAGTAAGGCTTCTTTCATTTTGGGTTTGTTTACGTTTGTTTCTTTATTTAGTATTTGAATGTTTTCTTTGGTTATGTCGTGTTTATTTGATTTGCAGTGTTCGAAAACGTGCGAAGGTGACTTTTTGTATTCTGTGAATCTGGTTTCCATATATATTTTTCTCTACAACTGGGTTTTCTCGTCATCACTGAGATAGAAACTATTACTACATGTTTATATCTTGATGTTCTGTGGGCACTGATGGAAAACTGAACCCCTGGACAATTTCTCATTGAAATAAGTTGTGAAGAAAAGCTTAATATTCATGCAAGTAAATGCAATGTAGGATGTTATGTTTTGTGGTAAATGTTCTATAGTGTGGTGTTTTGTATCAATAATTTTAGGAATATGGCATCTAAACTTATGCTTTCTGTATGTCATTCCTTTTGTCATTTGTCTCATCAGGAAGTTTTCTTAGGTACAAAGTGGTTTTCTGTAACACATTTGTTTAAAAATCAGCACTTAAGTTGGACTTGTATTATATAATATTATTGGTTATTGATTAGGGACATGAGAAATTGAAGTTCCTGATAACACATTCATAAAGCTTCTAATAATTTCAATGCTGTTAATAATGATGCACTACTTGATGGAAGGTGAGACGAAACACAAGAACTAGGATTGTTTTTCCGACAATTGAGGATGAGAATAAAGAAACAATCAGGATTACTGGAAATGAAGATGCAGTGATGGAAGCCAAAAAGATACTTGAAGATATGGTGGAAAATATGGTAAGTTTTATTTTTGTAACTTTACGTTTAATAACAAGAAATTACAAGGATCTCCTTCTCTAGTGTTTCACCACATTCTTAATATTATGCCAGGATCTCTGTTTCTAGTTTATTATCAACATTCTAAATATTACACCAGTCTAGAATCTCTGTTTCTAGTTTATTACCAATATTCTTAATATTACGGTAGTCCAGGATCTCTGTTTCTGGTTATTATCAACATTCTTAATATTACACCAGTCTAGAATCTCTGTTTCTAGTTTATTACCAATATTCTTAACATTACGGTAGTCCAGGATCTCTGTTTCTGGTTTATTATCAACATTTTTAATATTACATTAGTCTAGAATCTCTGTTTCTAGTTTATTACCAATATTCTTAATATTATGCCAGGATCTCTGTTTCTGGTTTATTACCAATATTCTTAATATTACGGCAGTCCAGAATCTCTGTTTCTAGTTTATTACCAATATTCATAACATTACGGCAGTCTAGAATCTCTGTTTCTAGTTTATTACCAATATTCTTAATATTACGGCAGTCCAGAATCTCTGTTTCTAGTTTATTACCAATATTCATAACATTACGGCAGTCTAGAATCTCTGTTTCTAGTTTATTATCAACATTCTTGATATTACGGTAGTCCAGGATCTCTGTTTCTGGTTATTATCAACATTCTTAATATTACACCAGTCTAGAATCTCTGTTTCTAGTTTATTACCAATATTCTTAATACTATGCCAGGATCTCTGTTTCTGGTTTATTACCAATATTCTTAATATTACGGCAGTCCAGAATCTCTGTTTCTAATTTATTACCAATATTCTTAACATTACGGCAGTCTAGAATCTCTGTTTCTAGTTTATTATCAACATTCTTAATATTACACCAGTCTAGAATCTCTGTTTCTAGTTTATTACCAATATTCTTAACATTACGGTAGTCCAGGATCTCTGTTTCTGGTTTATTATCAACATTTTTAATATTACATTAGTCTAGAATCTCTGTTTCTAGTTTATTACCAATATTCTTAATATTATGCCAGGATCTCTGTTTCTGGTTTATTACCAATATTCTTAATATTACGGCAGTCCAGAATCTCTGTTTCTAGTTTATTATCAACATTCTTAATATTACACCAGTCTAGAATCTCTGTTTCTAGTTTATTACCAATATTCTTAATATTATGCCAGGATCTCTGTTTCTGGTTTATTACCAATATTCTTAATATTACGGCAGTCCAGGATCTCTGTTTCTAGTTTATTATCAACATTCTTAATATTACACCAGTCTAGAATCTCTGTTTCTAGTTTATTACCAATATTCTTAATATTACGGTAGTCCAGGATCTCTGTTTCTGGTTATTATCAACATTCTTAATATTACACCAGTCTAGAATCTCTGTTTCTAGTTTATTACCAATATTCTTAACATTACGGCAGTCTAGAATCTCTGTTTCTAGTTTATTATCAACATTCTTAATATTACACCAGTCTAGAATCTCTGTTTCTAGTTTATTACCAATATTCTTAATATTATGCCAGGATCTCTGTTTCTAATTTATTACCAATATTCTTAATATTACGGCAGTCCAGGATCTCTGTTTCTAGTTTATTATCAACATTCTTAATATTACACCAGTCTAGAATCTCTGTTTCTAGTTTATTACCAATATTCTTAATATTATGCCAGGATCTCTGTTTCTGGTTATTATCAACATTCTTAATATTACACCAGTCTAGAATCTCTGTTTCTAGTTTATTACCAATATTCTTAACATTACGGTAGTCCAGGATCTCTGTTTCTGGTTTATTATCAACATTTTTAATATTACATTAGTCTCGAATCTCTGTTTCTAGTTTATTACCAATATTCTTAATATTATGCCAGGATCTCTGTTTCTGGTTTATTACCAATATTCTTAATATTACGGCAGTTCAGAATCTCTGTTTCTAGTTTATTACCAATATTCTTAACATTACGGCAGTCTAGAATCTCTGTTTCTAGTTTATTATCAACATTCTTAATATTACACCAGTCTAGAATCTCTGTTTCTAGTTTATTACCAATATTCTTAATATTATGCCAGGATCTCTGTTTCTGGTTTATTACCAATATTCTTAATATTACGGCAGTCCAGGATCTCTGTTTCTAGTTTATTATCAACATTCTTAATATTACACCAGTCTAGAATCTCTGTTTCTAGTTTATTACCAATATTCTTAATATTACGGTAGTCCAGGATCTCTGTTTCTAGTTTATTACCAATATTCTTAACATTACGGCAGTCTAGAATCTCTGTTTCTAGTTTATTATCAACATTCTTAATATTACACCAGTCTAGAATCTCTGTTTCTAGTTTATTACCAATATTCTTAACATTACGGCAGTCTAGAATCTCTGTTTCTAGTTTATTACCAATATTCTTAATATTATGCCAGGATCTCTGTTTCTGGTTTATTACCAATATTCTTAATATTACGGCAGTCCAGGATCTCTGTTTCTAGTTTATTATCAACATTCTTAATATTACACCAGTCTAGAATCTCTGTTTCTAGTTTATTACCAATATTCTTAATATTACGGTAGTCCAGGATCTCTGTTTCTGGTTATTATCAACATTCTTAATATTACACCAGTCTAGAATCTCTGTTTCTAGTTTATTACCAATATTCTTAACATTACGGCAGTCTAGAATCTCTGTTTCTAGTTTATTATCAACATTCTTAATATTACACCAGTCTAGAATCTCTGTTTCTAGTTTATTACCAATATTCTTAATATTATGCCAGGATCTCTGTTTCTAATTTATTACCAATATTCTTAACATTACGGCAGTCTAGAATCTCTGTTTCTAGTTTATTATCAACATTCTTAATATTACACCAGTCTAGAATCTCTGTTTCTAGTTTATTACCAATATTCTTAATATTATGCCAGGATCTCTGTTTCTAATTTATTACCAATATTCTTAATATTACGGCAGTCCAGGATCTCTGTTTCTAGTTTATTATCAACATTTTTAATATTACATTAGTCTAGAATCTCTGTTTCTAGTTTATTACCAATATTCTTAATATTATGCCAGGATCTCTGTTTCTGGTTTATTACCAATATTCTTAATATTACGGCAGTCCAGAATCTCTGTTTCTAGTTTATTACCAATATTCATAACATTACGGCAGTCTAGAATCTCTGTTTCTAGTTTATTACCAATATTCTTAATATTACGGCAGTCCAGAATCTCTGTTTCTAGTTTATTACCAATATTCATAACATTACGGCAGTCTAGAATCTCTGTTTCTAGTTTATTATCAACATTCTTGATATTACGGTAGTCCAGGATCTCTGTTTCTGGTTATTATCAACATTCTTAATATTACACCAGTCTAGAATCTCTGTTTCTAGTTTATTACCAATATTCTTAATACTATGCCAGGATCTCTGTTTCTGGTTTATTACCAATATTCTTAATATTACGGCAGTCCAGAATCTCTGTTTCTAATTAATTACCAATATTCTTAACATTACGGCAGTCTAGAATCTCTGTTTCTAGTTTATTATCAACATTCTTAATATTACACCAGTCTAGAATCTCTGTTTCTAGTTTATTACCAATATTCTTAACATTACGGTAGTCCAGGATCTCTGTTTCTGGTTTATTATCAACATTTTTAATATTACATTAGTCTAGAATCTCTGTTTCTAGTTTATTACCAATATTCTTAATATTATGCCAGGATCTCTGTTTCTGGTTTATTACCAATATTCTTAATATTACGGCAGTCCAGAATCTCTGTTTCTAGTTTATTATCAACATTCTTAATATTACACCAGTCTAGAATCTCTGTTTCTAGTTTATTACCAATATTCTTAATATTATGCCAGGATCTCTGTTTCTGGTTTATTACCAATATTCTTAATATTACGGCAGTCCAGGATCTCTGTTTCTAGTTTATTATCAACATTCTTAATATTACACCAGTCTAGAATCTCTGTTTCTAGTTTATTACCAATATTCTTAATATTACGGTAGTCCAGGATCTCTGTTTCTGGTTATTATCAACATTCTTAATATTACACCAGTCTAGAATCTCTGTTTCTAGTTTATTACCAATATTCTTAACATTACGGCAGTCTAGAATCTCTGTTTCTAGTTTATTATCAACATTCTTAATATTACACCAGTCTAGAATCTCTGTTTCTAGTTTATTACCAATATTCTTAATATTATGCCAGGATCTCTGTTTCTAATTTATTACCAATATTCTTAATATTACGGCAGTCCAGGATCTCTGTTTCTAGTTTATTATCAACATTCTTAATATTACACCAGTCTAGAATCTCTGTTTCTAGTTTATTACCAATATTCTTAATATTATGCCAGGATCTCTGTTTCTGGTTATTATCAACATTCTTAATATTACACCAGTCTAGAATCTCTGTTTCTAGTTTATTACCAATATTCTTAACATTACGGTAGTCCAGGATCTCTGTTTCTGGTTTATTATCAACATTTTTAATATTACATTAGTCTCAGAATCTCTGTTTCTAGTTTATTACCAATATTCTTAATATTATGCCAGGATCTCTGTTTCTGGTTTATTACCAATATTCTTAATATTACGGCAGTTCAGAATCTCTGTTTCTAGTTTATTACCAATATTCTTAACATTACGGCAGTCTAGAATCTCTGTTTCTAGTTTATTATCAACATTCTTAATATTACACCAGTCTAGAATCTCTGTTTCTAGTTTATTACCAATATTCTTAATATTATGCCAGGATCTCTGTTTCTGGTTTATTACCAATATTCTTAATATTACGGCAGTCCAGGATCTCTGTTTCTAGTTTATTATCAACATTCTTAATATTACACCAGTCTAGAATCTCTGTTTCTAGTTTATTACCAATATTCTTAATATTACGGTAGTCCAGGATCTCTGTTTCTAGTTTATTACCAATATTCTTAACATTACGGCAGTCTAGAATCTCTGTTTCTAGTTTATTATCAACATTCTTAATATTACACCAGTCTAGAATCTCTGTTTCTAGTTTATTACCAATATTCTTAACATTACGGCAGTCTAGAATCTCTGTTTCTAGTTTATTACCAATATTCTTAATATTATGCCAGGATCTCTGTTTCTGGTTTATTACCAATATTCTTAATATTACGGCAGTCCAGGATCTCTGTTTCTAGTTTATTATCAACATTCTTAATATTACACCAGTCTAGAATCTCTGTTTCTAGTTTATTACCAATATTCTTAATATTACGGTAGTCCAGGATCTCTGTTTCTGGTTATTATCAACATTCTTAATATTACACCAGTCTAGAATCTCTGTTTCTAGTTTATTACCAATATTCTTAACATTACGGCAGTCTAGAATCTCTGTTTCTAGTTTATTATCAACATTCTTAATATTACACCAGTCTAGAATCTCTGTTTCTAGTTTATTACCAATATTCTTAATATTATGCCAGGATCTCTGTTTCTAATTTATTACCAATATTCTTAACATTACGGCAGTCTAGAATCTCTGTTTCTAGTTTATTATCAACATTCTTAATATTACACCAGTCTAGAATCTCTGTTTCTAGTTTATTACCAATATTCTTAATATTATGCCAGGATCTCTGTTTCTAATTTATTACCAATATTCTTAATATTACGGCAGTCCAGGATCTCTGTTTCTAGTTTATTATCAACATTCTTAATATTACACCAGTCTAGAATCTCTGTTTCTAGTTTATTACCAATATTCTTAATATTATGCCAGGATCTCTGTTTCTGGTTATTATCAACATTCTTAATATTACACCAGTCTAGAATCTCTGTTTCTAGTTTATTACCAATATTCTTAACATTACGGTAGTCCATGATCTCTGTTTCTGGTTTATTATCAACATTTTTAATATTACATTAGTCTCGAATCTCTGTTTCTAGTTTATTACCAATATTCTTAATATTATGCCAGGATCTCTGTTTCTGGTTTATTACCAATATTCTTAATATTACGGCAGTCCAGAATCTCTGTTTCTAATTTATTACCAATATTCTTAACATTACGGCAGTCTAGAATCTCTGTGTCTAGTTTATTATCAACATTCTTAATATTACACCAGTCTAGAATCTCTGTTTCTAGTTTATTACCAATATTCTTAATATTATGCCAGGATCTCTGTTTCTGGTTTATTACCAATATTCTTAATATTACGGCAGTCCAGAATCTCTGTTTCTAGTTTATTACCAATATTCTTAACATTACGGCAGTCTAGAATCTCTGTTTCTAGTTTATTATCAACATTCTTAATATTACACCAGTCTAGAATCTCTGTTTCTAGTTTATTACCAATATTCTTAATATTATGCCAGGATCTCTGTTTCTGGTTTATTACCAATATTCTTAATATTACGGCAGTCCAGGATCTCTGTTTCTAGTTTATTATCAACATTCTTAATATTACACCAGTCTAGAATCTCTGTTTCTAGTTTATTACCAATATTCTTAATATTACGGTAGTCCAGGATCTCTGTTTCTGGTTATTATCAACATTCTTAATATTACCAGTCTAGAATCTCTGTTTCTAGTTTATTACCAATATTCTTAATATTATGCCAGGATCTCTGTTTCTGGTTTATTACCAATATTCTTAATATTACGGCAGTCCAGAATCTCTGTTTCTAATTTATTACCAATATTCTTAACATTACGGCAGTCTAGAATCTCTGTGTCTAGTTTATTATCAACATTCTTAATATTACACCAGTCTAGAATCTCTGTTTCTAGTTTATTACCAATATTCTTAATATTATGCCAGGATCTCTGTTTCTGGTTTATTACCAATATTCTTAATATTACGGCAGTCCAGAATCTCTGTTTCTAGTTTATTACCAATATTCTTAACATTACGGCAGTCTAGAATCTCTGTTTCTAGTTTATTATCAACATTCTTAACATTACACCAGTCTAGAATCTCTGTTTCTAGTTTATTACCAATATTCTTAATATTATGCCAGGATCTCTGTTTCTAATTTATTACCAATATTCTTAACATTACGGCAGTCCAGGATCTCTGTTTCTAGTTTATTATCAACATTCTTAATATTACACCAGTCTAGAATCTCTGTTTCTAGTTTATTACCAATATTCTTAATATTACGGTAGTCCAGGATCTCTGTTTCTGGTTATTATCAACATTCTTAATATTACACCAGTCTAGAATCTCTGTTTCTAGTTTATTACCAATATTCTTAATATTATGCCAGGATCTCTGTTTCTGGTTTATTACCAATATTCTTAATATTACGGCAGTCCAGAATCTCTGTTTCTAGTTTATTACCAATATTCTTAACATTACGGCAGTCTAGAATCTCTGTTTCTAGTTTATTATCAACATTCTTAATATTACACCAGTCTAGAATCTCTGTTTCTAGTTTATTACCAATATTCTTAATATTATGCCAGGATCTCTGTTTCTGGTTTATTACCAATATTCTTAATATTATGCCAGGATCTCTGTTTCTGGTTTATTACCAATATTCTTAATATTATGCCAGGATCTCTGTTTCTGGTTTATTACCAATATTCTTAACATTACGGTAGTCCAGGATCTCTGTTTCTGGTTTATTACCAATATTCTTAACATTACGGTAGTCCAGGATCTCTGTTTCTGGTTATTATCAACATTCTTAATATTACACCAGTCTAGAATCTCTGTTTCTAGTTTATTACCAATATTCTTAACATTACGGCAATCTAGAATCTCTGTTTCTAGTTTATTATCAACATTCTTAATATTACACCAGTCTAGAATCTCTGTTTCTAGTTTATTACCAATATTCTTAATATTATGCCAGGATCTCTGTTTCTGGTTTATTACCAATATTCTTAATATTATGCCAGGATCTCTGTTTCTGGTTTATTACCAATATTCTTAACATTACGGTAGTCCAGGATCTCTGTTTCTGGTTATTATCAACATTCTTAATATTACACCAGTCTAGAATCTCTGTTTCTAATTTATTATCAACATTCTTAATATTACACCAGTCTAGAATCTGTGTTTCTAGTTTATTACCAATATTCTTAATATTATGCCAGGATCTCTGTTTCTGGTTTATTACCAATATTCTTAATATTATGCCAGGATCTCTGTTTCTGGTTTATTACCAATATTCTTAATATTACGGCAGTCCAGGATCTCTGTTTCTAGTTTATTACCAATATTCTTAATATTATGCCAGGATCTCTGTTTCTGGTTTATTACCAATATTCTTAATATTACGGCAGTCCAGGATCTCTGTTTCTAGTTTATTATCAACATTCTTAATATTACACCAGTCTAGAATCTCTGTTTCTAGTTTATTACCAATATTCTTAATATTACGGTAGTCCAGGATCTCTGTTTCTAGTTTATTACCAATATTCTTAAAATTACACCAGTCTAGAATCTCTGTTTCTAGTTTATTACCAATATTCTTAACATTACGGCAGTCTAGAATCTCTGTTTCTAGTTTATTACCAATATTCTTAACATTACGGCAGTCTAGAATCTCTGTTTCTAGTTTATTACCAATATTCTTAATATTATGCCAGGATCTCTGTTTCTGGTTTATTACCAATATTCTTAATATTACGGCAGTCCAGGATCTCTGTTTCTAGTTTATTATCAACATTCTTAATATTACACCAGTCTAGAATCTCTGTTTCTAGTTTATTACCAATATTCTTAATATTACGGCAGTCCAGGATCTCTGTTTCTAGTTTATTATCAACATTCTTAATATTACACCAGTCTAGAATCTCTGTTTCTAGTTTATTACCAATATTCTTAATATTACGGTAGTCCAGGATCTCTGTTTCTGGTTTATTACCAATATTCTTAACATTACGGTAGTCCAGGATCTCTGTTTCTGGTTATTATCAACATTCTTAATATTACACCAGTCTAGAATCTCTGTTTCTAGTTTATTATCAACATTCTTAATATTACACCAGTCTAGAATCTCTGTTTCTAGTTTATTACCAATATTCTTAATATTATGCCAGGATCTCTGTTTCTGGTTTATTACCAATATTCTTAATATTACGGCAGGATCTCTGTTTCTAGTTTATTATCAACATTCTTAATATTACACCAGTCTAGAATCTCTGTTTCTAGTTTATTACCAATATTCTTAATATTATGCCAGGATCTCTGTTTCTGGTTTATTACCAATATTCTTAACATTACGGTAGTCCAGGATCTCTGTTTCTAGTTTATTACCAATATTCTTAACATTACGGTAGTCCAGGATCTCTGTTTCTGGTTTATTATCAACATTCTTAATATTACACCAGTCTAGAATCTCTGTTTCTAGTTTATTACCAATATTCTTAATAATATGCCAGGATCTCTGTTTCTGGTTTATTACCAATATTCTTAATATTATGCCAGGATCTCTGTTTCTGGTTTATTACCAATATTCTTAATATTACGGCAGTCCAGGATCTCTGTTTCTGGTTTATTATCAACATTCTTAATATTACACCAGTCTAGAATCTCTGTTTTTAGTTTATTACCAATATTCTTAATATTATGCCAGGATCTCTGTTTCTGGTTTATTATCAACATTCTAAATATTACACTAGTCTAGAATCTCTGTTTTTAGTTTATTACCAATATTCTTAATATTACGGCAGTCCAGGATCTCTGTTTTTGGTTTATTATCAACATTCTAAATATTACACCAGTCTAGAATCTCTGTTTCTAGTTTATTACCAATATTCTTAATATTACGGCAGTCCAGGATCTCTGTTTCTGGTTTATTATCAACATTCTTGATATTACACCAGTCTAGAATCTCTGTTTCTAGTTTATTACCAATATTCTTAATATTACGGCAGTCCAGGATCTCTGTTTCTGGTTTATTATCAACATTCTTGATATTACACCAGTCTAGAATCTCTGTTTCTAGTTTATTACCAATATTCTTAATATTACGGCAGTCCAGGATCTCTGTTTCTGGTTTATTATCAACATTCTTGATATTACACCAGTCCAGGATCTCTGTTTCTGGTTTATTATCAACATTCTTGATATTACACCAGTTCAGGTGTAAAAGCTCATTTTCTAGTCTTTCACTAACATTTTTAATATTACACTGGTTATGTATCACCTCATGGTCCTGAGCATAAAAATTATACTGTGGTTTTAGGAAGAACTGCTGAATTGGAGAGGTATCTAAGGATGTAATCATCAAAATGGGAAGTCATGTTGATGTTTTTTTTTTTTAACCATGACAACAGATTTCTATCGGATGTTCACTTATAGATGTAGTGTAGTGATGGATTCCAAAATGTAATTATTTGGAACCAAGCATCGTAGTACAAAAACAAAAGAAAATCTTAAAAGATTATCCTTCCAGAATGTTCAATATTATTTAAGATGCTCCCTGGACCATACTTTGACACATTTGTGACACATGCTATGTAGCATATTAAATAAGAATAATAAACTTGGATAAGTTAATTAAAAAATCATTGGATAAATAAATAGATAGTAACAACACAATATTTTGGATTTCAGATTATTATAAATTAATTTCTAGTCCTATTTATTTGTTTCCTTTTAATGAGATTTCGGTTTTTCATTTAGCTCTGGGAAACATCTGAAAATTAAAAACTGCCTTGAGACTTTATATAACAGAATAACAGAAGTAATCAAATTTATGAATGAAAAAACTTGTAATATCAGTATAGTCTGATAAAGCTTTATTTGTTTTGATATTAGGATAATATTAACAGAAAGATTAACAGAAAATGGAAACATTTTATCTAATTATTTGTAATAATTCTAGAATAATTTATTCCACTTAAACGTTATTGTTCAAAAAAACATTCCAAAATTTGATATATTTTAATGTTCACGTGTCTTAAAGAATAATTATTACTTTTGTCCAATTTTTTAGTTTTTTATTCATTTTCTTAAATCTTTGTAGTTTAAATATTTGATTGCATCAAATGTAATAACATTTCCATGTTGGAATCTTTCTTGTGTTTGTTTATACTTAAAATAATGTGTAGAAAACAATTTCTCAAAAAAAAAATCTTGCTTTTAACAAGAACTTTTTCTGAAATTGCATTGTGAGAAACAGTCCAATTCATAAAAACATTCCATGACTTCTAATCCTAATATCATTGGTTTAAGAATCTCAATACATATATATTACAACTAGTTTTCAAACCTTAAGAAGTCAACTGATAGTTGGAATATAGATCTTAGTTTGATAAGATAAAAGTAACTTTGGTTTTTTAATGAAATTAAACAGGTTCATCTAATAATCCCTTTACTGTAAATACCAGATTGATTCCATTTATAATGAAGTAACAGCAGACTATTGTAATTAATTTTTCTGCTTTAAAGTGTAAGCAAATAATTTGTGTGATTTGAGTGGTAACTGTCTTTTTTTATGTAAAATGGTTTAACTTTTTCAGTGATTTATAAGCATAAAAACTGAAGTCAAGTATGCACACGTAAAAGTGCATCAACTGACAGGAATGTTTTCTTATTTTATATTATTTAGGTTTAAGATGTTTCTGCTGTATAGATAAATAGATAACGTTTATCTTAAACTTATTTGTAAAGTTTTTTGTAATACAGGTGATACATAGAATTAATTTGCCCTTCAAAGTTAAGTATAAACACATCATTGGACCTAGAGGATATGTGATATCCAGAATCCAACGAAAACGTAAGGTGCACATACACATTCCAAAAAACGAGGAACAAGACAACAGAGTCATTGTTTCTGGATACGAGCAGGGTGTTGAAGCTGCTGTGCAAGATATTCATAAAATTATTCGCATGCTTGTAAGTGAAATAAATCTTAAGTATGTCCTGCATCTTTCTATATATACACATTTTCATCATAAACGTGTCACATTCATGTGACATAATTAATAAATTTGATAATTTTGACAAAGTTAATATTCTTTATATTTTTCTAACAAAATTCTTCTCTGAATTATTTTTTTACAAGCTTAATAAAATGAATTAAAATGGCTCTACCTGAAAACTTAAGGTATTATGTAATACTCCTTTAATATTAAGGTAGTTTTTATACAATAGATACGTGTGAGGTGAAAGATTTTTTAACCACCTTTTGCAGTTTTTTTAAGTTCATCAAAAGAGAAAATAAAATTTCATCACCAGTATAATGATATTATAAAATGCATTTGCGAGGCTTATGAATGTTACTTCCAACATCCAAAGCTTTTCATTTTGCTGATTTTTGTTTCAACAATCTCCAACATCATACCCACACTTCATCAATAAGAATAAATGGAAAAAATGTTTAAAATAAAATTGAAACTGTAAGAATGGGTGCACCAAAAAGTGAGAAAACAAGGTATAAATAGTGCAATGAAACATCTGTACAACCTCGTAATCAGATTAAATTTGAAGATTACTCAAAATGTGTTTATAGGAGAAATGAGTCACAATCTAAGTCATTGACTCAAGGAGCACATCTTTTCTCCTTATATATTGTCATCATGTTATAAATAATTTTTGAAATGTCAGTTGGCATTAACAAAATTAATAAATCTCTGCCGATTGGATTTAAAACAAAACAAATTTATTTACTAACAATCCAATGTTTTCCCTGAACATGTTTATAACTGTTTCTCATATATATATATATATATATATATATATATATATATATTGTTGTTGGCTAGATTTGCAAAATTTTGTTGTGTAGATATTTGTGATTATTATTGGCTAGAGGAGGCTGAGAGAAATTGAACAAACAAGAGACTATTTATTTCAATATTTGTGAAGTTAAGCCTGTTGTGAATATCAGTGAAAGTTAGTTACTTAAAAGCCCATTAAGACTAAAATTTGATTAACTTATGCTACATGATACACTTATTACATGCATGGGGAAGATTGGAATGAGGGGGGGGGGTCAAATTTGGAACATTTGGAAGAGGTCATGGTGGTCAGAGTTCAACACACACAAGAAATAAATGAAGTCAGGTTTGAACACCTGTGTCCATCCCCCAGGGCCCTAGAAATACGTGACAGATTTGGTGAGAGTTATTCCAGCAGTTTGTTAGTTATAAGTGTTCAACAAGTATACTTTTGTTTACGTTTAAAAATTATTCACAGTTTTTAAAGTGTTTTTGCTCATTGTTCAGATTTTGTTACTAGAATGGCTCAGACATTTTATCAATTTTTACAATGTATTTAAGATCGTAATTACAATCACAACTGTTTGTAAGGTTCATAAAGAACAATTTCCTAAGATGTTTTCCAGATCTGTTTACATATAACTTTTTTCTTTTTTGTATCTGTGATGATAATTTGAGTTTGTATTCATAGATTAGAAATGTGTTTAATATTGACCTTATATTTGAAATATATTGATTTACCAAAATTGTGAGAACTTTACTTAAATGTATTGGAAAAAATTGTAGCTAGTTTGTGGAATAATGTCAAAAATTTATGTTTATTTTTGTTTTCACTTCTTTTTTTCTTTTTAAGTGGCCAAAATAATTTCTTCAAAATTTCCAAACTGGGAAAAATTAAAACAGTTGAAATGAATGCATTAATTTGTTTTTAACAGATGAGCAGTAGAAGGAAAACAAAGAGAAGGGTTATATACCGGTATTGTGGCAACACCATTGTCTGTCCTAAACTTATGAAAATTTCAAGTTCAGAATACTTGCAATACCTTAAGGATTGTTCAATGAGTTTGGAAAAACCTAAAAATAAAATACAATTTAAAAAACGTGTAAGTAATAAAAATTTAGATTTTGCTTTTATAATATTTATGAATTTTTTATGGTATATCTCGTTATGTGAATTTCTCGTTTTTGATAATTGGATAGCATGTACTTGTGTAACGATGCTTTTGTGATGCAAGTTTTATCCAAGTCAAACAATATTTAGATAGTTTTAAAATAAATTACAGGAAACTGTGGTATATATTATACATGCTTATTCCATTAGTAAAAATCATTATTAATATTTTAAAAGACTACAGAAGGAGTAATTGTTGTTTTTAATACTATGTAACTTAAGGAAACTTTAGCTTTAAATATTTATATATTTTTAGATATATACACTTTAATATTTATTTTTTTAAGTAAAAGAAATATATTTATAAATGTATATGAATCAACTTTATTTTACTTCGATTATATTTTCAGTTTTAACCACATTAATCACTCTTTTAGACCAGAAGTAGGCCAAATACTGCCATTGGGCAGGATTTGGTCCATCTAACATTTTCTTTCTGCCTGCCATGACTGCTGGCACTTGTGGAAGAAACATAACAGAGTATTTATACAATTGATGTTAAAGTAATTTAATTAATATTGTAGAAATGTATGCCCCACAAAGACTTACCAAAATTTGTGGAGTGGATGCCTGCAAATATTTTTGCCCACACCTGGTCTAGACAGTTAGGTGTTGAACTAAAAGTTTCTACATCAGATTACTGGTACATGTTTTTGTGATAGACTCAGTCTCACAGTAAAATTCGTTTTTAATAATTTAACAGAACAACTGGTTTGGTTCACGTAAGTTTTATAGCTTATAGACATCTAAAATAATACATACATTACTTATTTATGGATTCTGGCAAATTTGTAAACATATGTTAATCTTCATATATTTTACATTTATACTGAAAAACACCTAAGTTAATAATTTGTGAACAAGAATTTCTACCTCAGTTTTGTAACTGGGAATAATTTAGTTGTAAACCTTTCTTACCTGACTGAATTGGGTGAATGTGTTTACATGAATAATCTTTACGTTATGTATCCTTCATTGTTCTGGTCATCACCACTCTCTGGTCTTACTCTAAAGCTGCTCTTAGAGTTATGTTAATTAATAGTCCTAGCAAACCTATGCTATTTAAATGTAAATCATCCATTTCCAAAACAGTTTTTCCATTAAACTGATCCCACAAATTGAATCAGTCAACCTATTCCTCCTTCCGAATTAACCTAAGGCCATTATTCATTCCTAGCGACCGACCTGTGTTTTCATTTATACAATAAAGTTTCAGTATTATCCCTTACAGAATTGAGTTTTTATGGTCCTTTTCTTTGAATGTCATCACCAATCCCTCATACTTATCAATTAGCTTCTTGACCTTCACTCAGTATTCTCCTTTACACATTAGAGACAGCGTCATTGCTAGCATTGTCATTTGTCTACTATATTACTTCCTTTGTCTGTTATGTTCTCCAACCTTGCCCTTGGGTAGCAAAGCTTAACTCTTTTCTCCCTATTCACTCCACAGAGTAGTTTATTTATATGCTATACTAAAGATCCTTCTATAACTATAACCTCTTTTTTTTCATTCTTGTCCTTTTTTACCCCTTCTCTCCTGTAGCTCTTTATCGGCACCAGTTTGAAACCCGTTCAGTGTTCATTATGTTTATATCTACTACTTATCTACCTACAAGTACTGTGTCTAACTTCAAATCCTGCCATTATGTCCCCCGTTTTTACCCTGTTTAAAATAACCTCCAAACTACGAAGTAGGCTTTTCATATTTTCAAATGTTGAGAATTTAACCTACAGCTTGACATGTGTGTGTATAATCTGTGTCACAGTTCTTCAAAAGAGAAAATGTGACATTTTTACTGTACGATTGTTAATCATTAACTTGGTCATGATTATAAAGCAAGTTTAAGGGTGAGAATTGCTTCAGTACTCAGTCAATATTCATTTTACCTACTTTTTTACTGGTGGTGATTGTTTTAATGTCTTAGTTGTTGTTATTTTCATTAAAGAATAAAATTTTGAAATAAATTCGGTAACATCTCCACAATTTTATAACTAGAGAGCAGTGAATACAAAGGAGAAAGTAATAGAACTTGGCACCAGAAGACAGAGAATGAAAAGAATTACAAAATGGTATTGTGTAGATCTTCGAGTTATTCACAGATTGTTTCCACTTACTGGAATGAAAGGAAAGTTAAGAAAATTGTGTATCTCATTTGCTGAACTTGAAAGAACTATGTCTGTCACATAAGGCTTTCTTTTAAGGTATTCTTGATTCTAAGATTAATAACTTGTAGTAAGATTATATTTACCCATATAAATCAGCTTTATTGTAAACCAAGTACATTGTGAGTATACTAGAACCACAACAAAAGCAACTGTTAAAAATGTTCTATATTTAACTACAGCTCTTTTGAGTTTTTTGCATCTCAGATGCTGTCTGGACACATATATTAAAGTACTAACGTTAGTTCCTTAACAAATGACAACACGTATATTAAAGTACTAACGTTAGTTCCTTAACAAATGACAACACGTATATTAAAGTACTAACGTTAGTTCCGTAACAAATGACAACACGTATATTAAAGTACTAACGTTAGTTCCGTAACAAATGACAACACGTATATTAAAGTACTAACGTTAGTTCCGTAACAAATGACAACTTTTGTAACTGACTACTGACGTATAAAGAGTGAAATACATTTCTATGTATATGTTTTATAGTTTATATAAACTAAAGTATATTTTAGTCACCTATATATTGATTTTAGCAAATTGTGAGATCATTCAATGGACTTATTTATCTTAAAAAAGCAAGTTCTATTAATTTCCGTGTCTCAAATAACATTTTCCTAACATTTCAGTAGCGTTTTAGTCAACAGATTGTCTGTCAGTTAATTAAACTTCCTTCTAATTAAACAACATAAATTTTTCAAGAAATCACTTTTTACAAAATGCCCCACAACATTCTACTGCACCCTTCCTGAATTTTAAGGCTTCTTGAATAATCAGATTACTGAAGAAAAACAATGGCATTAAATTTGAGTTTTCATAATTAACAATAAAGTAGTTCTTGAAAATTAACAACATTTGATATTAATTTATATCTATACATTACAATCACTAAATCAATATTGAATTATATACAGTTCTGGTTAAATAAACACATGCTCGTTGTTCTTCTGCTATTCTGTCACCAAAATATTTTTTGTTAATTTTCTTTTCCATGACCAGTGATAAAAAAATGAGATGATATCTGGTCCTTTATCATAATTTGCTATAATTTCAGTGGGGTGTGTTTTCTTCAAAATTATAGTTCATGGATTATGGTGATTGGCCTTTGGCTTAGATCTTTTTGAATTCTTGTCTATTGCGTTTTAGTTTATTGTTGTTACTAACTTATGCTTCTGTTATTTTTGCTAGAAATTTAATCTGTGGTGATATTAGCGTTGAGTAGGCCACAGAGATCTTCTTATTACGGACTGTGAAACTGTTTGAAAGAGTATCTATTTGGTTTCACATGCATCAGGCACAGATAGCCTAGTTGCTTTGTACCATAAAACACCAAACTAACCAACCACATACATCAATCATTGGTGATGTTAGTGTTGAATAAACCATAGAGATTTTTTAATTAAAGGTTTTGAAGCAAGTTTGGCTTCACATCTTTGTTTCTGCACAGTGTCAGTTCCCAAGATACTGTCTTCCTTAGTACCAATTCCTCAGACATCATGTTACATAGAAAAGTTTCCAGAAGTGAAGGCACTTTTCAACATTTCTCTTTGTTGAACTTTAAACCACTTCATTTCTGGAGACAATTTTAACAATAATGTATCCACAGTTTTTCTCTTACAAGTCTTGTTCTTTTTACCCACCTTTTGTTTTTAGTTCTGCAAGTTATTCTGTAATTAGGAGTTTAGTATTTGTTGTTTTATATATGGTCCTCCTTTCAAGTGTTTTTTTTTTAATAGCTACCTAATACATCTAAAACTTTCACAGTTAATTTATAGATAGATCCATTGTGTAGTCATCATTGTTATGAGGTTTGTTTAACTGTTTTTATTGCAGTTTATAAAGCAACAACTAAACTAATACAAAATTAATTTACAGATCTACATCTTTCATTTACAAAGAATATTTAAAGGAAAAATTGCAAAAGCTAAGTTTATTTTTATCAGAGCAGCTAAGATAATAGATGTGTTCCATAAGTCCCAACTAGTAACAGTATTTATTCCCCTCTCTGTTTCTAGTAAATTCTATTGTTGGATGGTCCATTTAATTTTACAGTAGTAAAATCCAAATTGGATCTTGGCTTTCAACCACAGTAAAATCAATCATAGAGCACTGTCCAAAATAATCACCTAATCCTATGACATTACTGTGTTGATTAGTTGATCCTAAACTTAGAGAGAAATGAATGTGAGTTTTGTTTTTAGCATCTCCTATTGACAGTAATTAAAATAATAAAATTACACTCACTCGAGGGAGAGCTATGGTAAAGCTGCGTTTCCTCATTGTTTTTTTATTTCATTCGTGCAATATGTTCACTTTCATCGTCATAACTGAAGGAATATGGGCGTACCCTGCATTCCTGATTGGGAAAGCTAACTAGAAAGATCCATTTCATCAAACAAAACAAAATTCCTCGAGAATGTATGAACGTAATATTTTGATCCCTGAATGAAATATTGTTCACTTGATCACTAAGTTCAGTTACTGGATAGTTGTGGTTTCATCTATTCAGCATCATGTTTTGTTGCTAAAAGAAAAATATTTGTATTAAAAACGAGATTCACTGACAGAGTTTGGCAGTTTAGTTAGTGAGAGATCACTGGAATAAGGAACTGTGGTTATAAGTTTTCTTGTTTGTTACCACCATTAAAGTCTAAAAGTAAAAGCAAACAGTAAAAACATCTGAAAATGGAATACAAAAAGAACGATAAACAATACTAGGATTTTAAAAGAGTTATCCTAATATCATAAAAAGAGTTTTTTTTTTTAGTTTTTGTAATTTGTTTTAAGTAGAAAGGTAAGTATACTATGAAATAAGTATCTAGTTTTTCTATGGAAGGAAGAGAGAAAATAAAGGATTATTGTGAAAGAAAGTTCTTGGAAGTTGATTAAAAGTGCTCTGACAATACATACCTATACCTTGGTGCCAGAAATTACAAAGTGTCGACTCTTGTACGAATTATTTTTTTAAATTCAAAAGGGAATTTTTTCTTAATTAGAAGAGACTGTTTAGAGGTAACTCATAATTTGTTAGAAATACCAGTTGGTTTTAATTTTAATTGAAATAAATAAATAAAAACTATTTCCTTGAGCCTAGTTTGTGACATAATGTTTATAAAAGAAATAAACAGTAATCATGATTTAATTGTAAATCATTCTTCAAATGTTAATTTTGTTATTTTTTATTTGTTAATTTTCTATGCTTTCATTGTTGTTATATACGTACAATTTCATCCAACAACAACAGAAGATTCAGCAAACTTGTGTTGGAAAGAAAGTTTTGTACATTGTATTCATAAAAATAAATTGATGTTATAAGCTTTGCGAGCTCTCTTCCATTTTCTTATTTGACAGTCAAGGAAATGATTTCTGTGAAGTTTGTTTTTATTATACTATATTTTGCTTCTATAGACATGTTTACAGTTATTTTTACAGTATAATTTTGTCAAAGGACTGAACTAACCTTATTAATTAACCAGAGGTTTATTAATTTAGTTAATGTAATATACGACAGTAGATCAATGTTAATGTAGTAAAGCTATATTCAGCATTGTTTACTGTAGTAACATTTTGTAAAATAATACAGAAATATTAGTCATGGTAGACATATTGT
This sequence comes from Tachypleus tridentatus, assembly GCF_004210375.1. Classification (NCBI taxonomy): domain Eukaryota; kingdom Metazoa; phylum Arthropoda; class Merostomata; order Xiphosura; family Limulidae; genus Tachypleus; species Tachypleus tridentatus. The sequence continues at coordinate 159,204,255 of NC_134830.1, forward strand.
TATATAAATTCTGGTTATGTTTCATTCTACATCAGTTTCTATTGCTCAAACATAATAAAAGTACAAACACTTTTCCTCTGAGAAATAATAATATTAGTCCATGGTCAAACTTTCTTTATAGGTTAGAATAGAGAAACTTTTGATAACCTATGGCTTACATTAAAATGAACTTGGAATTGAAGTCGCTACTCAACACCAACTGATATAATGCTAGTATGCTACGGACTAATCTCATTTTATAGGAGTTTTAAGTTTTTTTTTTTTTTTTAGAAAGTATCTGCAGGTTAAAAGGTTTACACGTTTATAAAAACCTAATAAAAAGGGAAAATCTACTTATGAAATAAAAGACCAACTTCTAAAATAGATTTCTCCTAAAAATATAAAGTGGTACTTGTATATGAATAATATATTTAACTTTAGAAAAGTTAAGTGGCAGATTGCAGTAGATGAGAGTTCTGACACCATGAGTGATATGGTTATTGTTTATATATATATATATATATATGTGTGTGTGTGTGTGTGTGTTTTCACACAAAATTCTGGTCATTCAACATTTAATGCTGCTACAGATAAATTTGTGGCTTGCAGGATGTGTAATGAGCATTTCCTAAGAAGTAACAACAATGCCACCTGTTTGTTATTTTACAATTGCCCCCCTGCTGGTACAGGGGTATGTCTCCGGATTTACAACGCTAAAATCAGGGGTTCGATTCCCCTCGGTGGACTCAGCAGATAGCCCAATGTGGCTTGGCTATAAGAAAACACATTTTACAATTATCAGATATTGGATTAGTAACATTATTTCCTGCATATCTACACAACTTTCAAGTAAAGAACATTTATACAGTAAGACTGTTCAAAACTGTACAACTATAAAAGAACTAAATTTTGGGAAACTTGTTTTTCCTTTTCTTCCATGAAGATTGTAAAACTATTGTGGAGGGCGTTTAATTCGCAAACTAACTCTGTAACCATATTCACAAAGAAATCATTCTAACTGTAAACAGGGGACTCAGACCATGTGATGCATTTAGCTTAATTTCTAGTATCTTTAACCAGATAAATTAAGCAGTGTTTGAAGTTGAGAAAGGTTCATAAACTTACAACCACAGCTAGAAATTGTCTGTTTTCAGGAGAAACGTGGCTAAAGGAACAGAGTACAACAATTCATTATATCACACACCTGTCAAGTCCTTTAATTCAGCTGTAGTGAACTTCTGTGGTTTTGGTCTGCTTAAACGTGGATTTTAAAAAGTGTGTAAAACGTTTGTCAAACTCTATGGTATAAGAATGACGTCACTATGTTTCGTGGAAGTTTTGGCATCGGACAATAATGACCATCACAATGAGCACGATAAATAATGAAAGAAATACTTCACAGGACAGTAGGGAACCTGAAATACAGTTTAAATTAAGGTTAGGTTAATTGCCCACAGTAGTCAAATATACAAAATGTGTATACCTCATTAGTCACAATTCTTATTAAGAGTAAATACCTCTAATAGCCATGTTCTAATAAACTGTGAATGTCCCTTCAGCATAGAGTCGGGTTTTATTCTGCTTAAGCTTATGAAACAAGCTGTTTACTTAGTCTTTGCATTTGTTCTTCCAGTGGTGATTGTGGATATGGTCAAATCTTTTTTCCATATCTGTTCTGTATCCAGTTTATGTAGGTTCACTGTTCAGATATGTTTACATTTGTGATTCGAAATAGTTTGGAGTCAGATTTGTTCTACACCATGATCATAAAATCGGGTATGAAAAATATAAAGTACTGATGCTGGAAACGCAGACAGCCCTCGTGTTGCTTTGCGCGAAATTCAAAACAAACAAAATACTGGAATTAATTAAACATGTATCATAATTTTGAGAGAAGGATCTGATTTATGGCAAACTCTTAACTTTAGAACCTGTAACTATATCAATGACTTTGATAATATGGGCGTTAATGAATGAACCAAATATTCATACTTGTATTCCGGTCACAACTGATATATTTATAAGTAAAGCGAGAAACAGAACAGGTTATATCATTTGAGTTATAAAAGATTATAAAATTAATTAGTTGCAGAGTTTTATTCATAGTTATGAAAATATCAACAGCATTTCCACTCATACTCTTAAATAGGTAGTTAATCGTACAATTACAATTTTTAAATATCCAAACCTGTCACGAAGTCTGCTGGGACAGCGGTACGTCTACAGATTTACAATGCTGAAATCAGGGATTCGATTCCCTCCGTGGACTCGGCAAATAGCCCAATCTGGCTTTGCTGTAAGAAAACACACTATCATAAGTGGCACCGCGATTTGTGTGGATAATTCATATTTTGAGACAATACTACAATATTTATTTAACAATTAAAAAAATCAAATATTCATTCTGAGTCAAAAGTCTGCATGTTTAAAAAATATTAGAAACTGTAATTTATTATTTTCTCAAAAATAATTTATAAACTAATATTTTTAGAGGTTGTTTAGAGACATATTTTGAGTAATGTAAACTTGAAAAAAAAATTGTCTGGGTTTACTAGTTGTATTGGCCCAAATCCAGCTTTATGCAACAGTTCCAAATTTAGACTACTATCGCTAACCTTTATTCGGTAAAGATATCTTGGAATTGCAATCAAAGGGTATAAATAGTAAATAACTAAGCAAACAGGATAATATCCTTTGAAAATGAATTTAATTTTTTTAAATGTATTTCAAAAATATGTTTCCAATATGTAAAAATCCATTTATGTGTAATCAAATAATTGCATTTCGAACTTGCATTTTTCAGCCATCACTGTTGTGATTCCAAAAATTAAAATCAACGTTAAAATTTGACTCAATATTTTCGTTGGCCACAATTTACCAAGTAGTGACCCCTGCTTTAACGTGTCATATTATTATCTAATTAAGAAAATCAAAACTAAGTTCTAAGCCTAAAAGTTTAGTTCGAGTTGCTTGTTGAGCAACGATTAAAAATGTTACGACTTCACAATGATGACTTGTTTCTGCATGTTGAGGCTCAACATTAGATTTACCTTAATATGTTTATTATCTTTATTTTATTTGGAAATATAACAAGCAACAATAAAAATGTCAGTTAACATTATCTATTTTAAATAAGAGGTTCCGCAAAGAAAAGGGAAGCTGTTTTAAAAATATACCAATATTATAATATGAATATGTCAACACGAGGTAACACAAAAATGAAAATTTGATCAATGAAACAATGTGGCTAGCTAGTTATACACAATGCGTTATTTGTGCAACACCAATAGTGGGAGTAGAGTTTCGAAGTCTCGTGTTTTAACCCGTAATAAATGATTCAGTTTTGTTTATTTGGAATTTTACACAAATTTCGAGAACTATTTAAACAATCCGTCCCTAAGTGAGCTGTGAATAATGGGACTGACCATCACATTATAACAGCTAAAAGGGGCGAGCATGTTAGTTGACAGAGTACGTGGCGGCTAATTGATGTTTTAATTTAACTTGCAGTCTGAAATCATGAACGTATAACAGTACTTAGCTTCCTATTCGTGGAATAATAAGTTTAATATATTTATAAACAATAATTTAATTATGTTTACCATTAAGAATCATTGACAGATTTATAACACTATGTAACAAAATTTTTACTTTTTTTTTGTTCCTGGATGGAGAGTGTTATTTCCCTATTGCTTATGCCTAAAGTGAATAAAAAAGACCTATTTTTCTCTTCAAACTTTACTTTTATGACCTGGGAGCATATAACGAAAACATGATGGGAGACTATATTTGGGGGATAATACGTGAAAGTGATTTACATTACAGTCGCAAATCTCGAAAAACTACTCACTCCTAAACATTTTTGTATAAAGTTAGTGCAAATACATGTAAATCTTGATTCATATGTTATTTTATTCACACCTTATGTAAATGAAAATGTGCAAATTTGCCCGTTTTTATACAGAAAATAGGTTAATTTCTAAATTTCATTATCCAGGTCACAAAAGCAAAGTTTGAAGGGAATAATGGCCATTTTCTGTACAACACAAGCAATTAAGAAATAACATATACTATCTAGGAACAAAACTTGTGTTACATAGTGTAATAGAAATGTTACAACTCTTCCAACTGCAGTTGTTTTTGTGATGATTTCTTGTAATTACAACTAACCTTGTTCTCATCATCATTATTTCAATAGTCAATTTAAACTCATTACAATGTCCCGCCCTCTAGCGCCCAAAGCTAGCCAACTTAGGTGGCCGTGTAGTGGTGGTTAATGTAATTTTTTGATTGGCTCGTTTAGCGAAAGCTGCTACTCTACCATATTAACATTTGGCACGTGCTTTTTGCTGAGTTCTAATGAGGTCGGTAAAACGAGCTTTAAACTTAGTAATATTTGTAGCAAAAGGAAAGATCGGTATGTTTGTTTGTGGTAATGAGGCTTGGGAAGTGTTCGAATGATCGCATGCGTGGGCTCTCGTCGTTACTTTACAATTAAAAAAAAATGCTTGGGTAGAAGTTGGTACAAATGTGATTAACTTTATTGAGTCTGCAATTCTTCTTGGTGAAACTGAAAGAGAGGACTGTTGAATAATTCATTATTTCTACACATTTTAGGAAGAATTACGAACCTTAAAAACGTTCATCAAATGTGTTGTTTTTGTGTGTGTACGTTTTAAGTGGAACGATTCTTTTATGGTTATTGTTCAGCACAAAGTTACACAATGGACTATTTGTACTGTTCTCATCACTGGTATCGAAACCCAATCTTTAGGGTCGTAAACCTACAGGCTTACCACTGAGCCACTAGTAAAAGAACTGTATGTACATCAACATCGGAAACATACTGAGTGTATGTGTACGTGTTTTTCTTTATACCAAAGCCACATCGGGCTATCTGCCGAGTCCACTGAGGGGAATCGAACCCCTGATTAGAAAAACTAACTGAGCGATTAATGAAGGTATTGTGTAATATTTACTTTTTGTTTGTTGTTTTTTGCAATTTCGTAATAAAACAATCTGTGTTATAATATGTTGTAGTAAGGACCTAACAACTTAGCTCACTTAATGGTTTGAAGTCTGAAATTGAACAATTTACTTATTGATAATTTACTAACTGTTGTATTTCGATTCAAAAAGTTTATTTGTTTTTTCCTACCCCAGAAACTGAGGTGGGGTTTGAATTTATAACATTCATCACTCTTTTATTTGGGCATCAGTTTTTATTATAAGTGGAAAAATGCAAATACATTATATATACATGAATACAAAAATAAAACAAAAGGTGTATATATATATATTAATGAGATGTAACCAGCAACGTTAACCACGTCTTGCACTAAAAGTTAGAACTGGGTAAAGTCCGTAACGTTGGAATATGGAAATAAGGCCGTGCGCGTGCACCGTGATTGTGATATTTAAACTCGTAAATTTTTCCCTTATTAGAAATAAACGTGCGAATTTGTCGCGTCAACTGGTTTGTTTGTTAATGGGCGCATAGTTGCACAACGGCCTGTTTCTACTCTGCCTATCACGATTATTGAAACCCTATTTTCAGTATTTTTATAAACCTAGAACTTCTCGCTGAGTCCTCCAGTGACTCAGCAATAGCTCTGAGTGCTTTAGCCGTTAAAAATTGGGTTTCGATATTCTTAAGAGAGGCACAGCTCAGATAGCATATTGCGTAGTTTTGTACTTAACAAACACAAACAACTCATCACTGTACGTTCAGCGCTGGGGGTCTGTGTCATGTTAGCTGGTTTCACCTGTTGTTCATCCTTAATATCATTGATAACAGATTAAAGGTTTATGTCCAACAACTCGAAAAATGATAACAGCCAAACATTGTCGCCAAAAAACGTAATATTTTTTCCTACACTAATATTTTTAGAAAAGAGGAACCTCCTTTCCATTGGCTCAGGAACGGCGTGATTGGTCAAAAATGACTGTGACATCTCGCTTTTAACCACCAGTGTAAATAATTCATACACCAACTTACATAACCAGTTTTGTTGGATGACTGCGTTTTGTAACAAGCGACTAACAAACAAACTTTAGCACCAGATGAACGTTTGTGTTCGAGTGTTTAGACGGGGCTTTAACCAAACGTTTAGTTGTACACATACCTACACTGAAAACCGAATATTTTCGCAGACAGAATAAAAAGTGATAAATTATCACAAGATAAACTGTAGGTGTGATAGCGATAAGAAGACAGATATGAATATACAAATAATTTATTAAATTATTGGTCTGTGTTAATCAATCATTCAGCTGTGTCTTCTCCCACCACACACATCTCGCTTGTTTTATCTAACATTGTGTTTTAAACAAATGTACTTAATGGTATTGAATGTAGCGTGTATTTCCTGTTCCAAAGTAAGGTAGAGGGAAATGATTTTTTACATCGAATATCTTGGGTATTTTTTGTTCCCAAGTGAGGTCTCTTGGAGATAACTTCTATTTTGTGGATCTGCATGAGACGAGCCAAGTTATATTTGCACTGACTGTACAGTTGCTCCGATTCAAATTGGTTTCATTAAGAACACAAACATCATACATAAATACAAATACGTCGATTATTTTTAATGTTAAAGAGTCATTTGTAGTCTAAAAAAGTGATTTCACATTTTTATACCTGTAAGATTCTGATACAGGGGAAATATCCCCCCCCCGACAAAGAAGCTAATTTACATTTTCGAGGAAAAAAACAGTCATTTCGTACTCACATTAATATTATAATGTTTTAAAGAGTCCACGCATTAAATATATGTAAGCTTAATTATATTATATCTTTAATTGATCGCAAAGTTGTATAGTTATAAATCTGCTTTGATATTTTCTGCACACAAAATGGGTGGTAAAGAGTAGTTCAAGAGTTGGCGGTGGGTGACGTTAACCAGTTGCTTTCTCTCTAGTCTAACATTTCAAAATTAGGAATGATTGGTGCAGATAGCCCTCGAGTAGTTTTACGCGAAATCCAATAAATACGTCCTCCTCTGTGATAGCTCTAAATCTTCGGATTTACACTTCTAAAATCAGGGACTCGATTCTCCTCGGAGGACACGGTAGATAGCTCGATATACTTTGCTATGAGAAAAATACAAACTTCAATAAATAAACAAATAAAATACATGACGAAAAATAAAGATGAAATGGACGACAACTGCTTAGTTCAGAGTGAACTTTGTAGTTTAGAAGGACTAATCCACAAGAGTACCTTGGGTGAAACAGAACGACGTTTGGTCTTGAGGTCAGTTTTCACTGGTCGTTATGCGGTGTCCGGAAAGGCTGAAGTGCCTGTAAGTATTGGTGACTTCCATTCCGTGTTTGAATTCAGTCATTACGATACACAGCAGAGTCTAAAGCTTTATTTGTTATACACTTACAACTCTAACTGTATGAATTCTCAAGTTAAACAATACAAAAAACAAGGGCGTGTTTGTTAGAATCACATATTTGTTATTGCACTTTTAAGAATATGAATTCACACCCGGTAAATAATAATAATACAAAAGGCATGTTTGTATGAATCACACTTTTTATTACTCTATTAAAAACGTGAACTTACATTTGGTGAATAACAAATTATGTGTTTGTGGGAACCACACTTTTCATAACGTCTTTAACAGCGTGAAATTACGTCCGGCAAATAACAAGAGGTGCGTTTATATTTGTTTGTTGTCAAGTTCAAAGCTACACGATAGAGTAGCTTAAAAGATGTATTATGCCCATCACAGTTATCGAAACCAACTTATTTTTTAGTGTTATAATCCTGCAGACTTATCGTTGAGTCCCGGGAGAGGGAGCTACACTTTTAATACTGTTAATACAACAATTTTATAAACGGTTTACAGTCTGTTGTGTAACAAATAAACTGACTCTTATTGGTTGAAAAGTAGTCGCTCTATATATGTGCTTCTAGAAAGCTTTATCATATCTAAAGAAAACGTTGTGAAACTTCTTGCCTATAGAGTTTATAAGATTTTAAGTAAAAAAAATATTTGATAATTAAGTTGATAATACGATAAAGTATTATCTTAAGTCAATATAATATTAAAATAACATAACTGATGAAAACACTTCGAGTAAATCAGTTATGTTATGAATTAATGAGTCAGTTAATGAATTTACTCGGTGTGTTTGTTATTGATCAACTGACGAAGAAATTCTGTAAGTTAGACGTACAAACGTTTCAGAGCTTTTGTTGTTGCTGTTGAAAAGTTTGTTTGTGACGTTAGGCGTACGAGTGAACTTAACCTGTAGCAAACGTTATTGAAGAAATAAACTAATTTGTTATCATTACGCGGACTGGATTTGGCATTACTTTGTACTAAATAATCCAAAATAATCCACCCAACAATAGAACGCGTCACGACAATAGGTTTTTGAAACGAAGTGATAAACACTTTTATCAAGTATCAAGTGGAATATGTCTTCCAGTGTTGTGGAACACGTGTTGTCTGTATATAATTGTGAGGATTTTAACGGTGATTTTAGTTTAGTAAGTAGAGATAAAATGGTGTTTTGCAACAGCGAATGAGAAAAGAAAATTTGATCACCAAATCGATATCAGTTTATAAGCAGTAAGGATTGGTCTTTTTTTTTTTTCCGGATCAAACTGTTTATAAAATTATGCTCGTAAAGCGAATAAACATTAACTTTTGGCAATCCACCAGCCAGTTTGAACCCATCAACAACTATAATGAAACTGGTTGTGTTGATAGCCATCTAAACGAAATTGTATTTGTTTAGAAGCCGGTTTTGCTTTTAGTATACACACTTGTTATATATATAAAAATGCCTTTGGTACCGTTCATTACCGGTAGGGGTCCATTCTGAGTACTTTAAGCCCTTTAGTAACAACATTTACTGCAGAGAATGGACAAAAAGACTGGGTAAAATCTGTCATTTTATATTGTTAATTGTGTTTTATTTTTTCCTACCAGAATGTGGATGAAGTACATCGACAAATGCAAATTGTGTTTTAAAACCTTCTTCAAATACTGAACGTTATTTAAACTACCAAAGTATGTTTTATGAGGGTTATTATAATTTGACGCTTTCTATTCTTATTGTCTGTTTGCTTGTTTAAGCGAAAGGCTTCATGATAGGCTATCTGCGCTCTGTCCGCCCCTGACAATCGAACCTCGGAATGTAATGTTGTAAGTCCGTAAACGTATCATTCACCCAACGAGGAGCCTCACTCTGTATGAAAAATATATAAATGACACCATAATTTGGATAGTTTACAATATTTGTAGTATCTGGTTTTGCATGTGCATGTTTGTGTCTGTGTGACTCGTCTATTTTTAGAGAAACTGACCAAAACATCACTTACAGACTTACGAGCAGTTTAGTACATAAATAATTTGTAAAATATGTAAAGCCGATGGGTTCTGGACACTACCAGCGATTCTAGGGCTAATATTGAATATCGATCAAATATTAGTAACATACACTTCTACCCAATTCTTACTAACACTTTACTTTCCCCCCGGCCAAGCATAGCCAGGTGGGTGAAGGCGTTCGACTCGTAATCTTAGGGTCGCGGGTTTGATCCCCTGTCGCACCAAACATGCTTACCCTGTCAGCCGTGGTGGCATTATAATGTGACGGTCAATTCGTTGGTAAAATAGTAGCCCAAGGGCTGACGGTTGGGGATCTTAAACTGTTAAATGAGGGACGGCTAGTGCAGATAGCCCTCGTGTAGCTTTGCGCAAAATTCAAACAAACAAATTTCCCCCTAGTGGCTCAGCGGTAAATCAAAAGGCTTGTAATACTAAAAACCGTGCTTCAAAATCTGAGGGAGGCACAGCACATTTGTGCTTAACAACAAATCAACTAACTTTGTAAGTACCTTTTATTTTCTATTGTCGAATGTGAATTGGTCCTGTGATAGAGCTATGGGTTGCAGAACCGTGTGATATCACAAAATATTGCCCGAACTTTACGCAGTGTGTGCGTTATAAGAGTGATAGTTAATTCCTTAATATAGCTGATTTATTCTGCTAAGTTAATCAGAATTAGGGATGTCGACAAGTGTTTTCGCTATAAATACCTAGTACGAATACTTTGTTTTGAACTGAAAAACATTTTTAACATGTTTAACCTGTTAACTGCCAAGTATTTCAGCTGCTACAATAAAACTCTAATGCTTCTGCATTTTGTAACTTTTTTCGTGACGCCATTTTGGATCGAGAGTGAAACAATTTATAAGTAGGTCAAATGCATGTATAGTGCTGACATCTAACGTTGAAGTTAGGTATTATTGAGAACGAATTAACTCGTCCATGGCGCTGTGTTACCGATCGGCTTAGACGAGTTATCTCGTCTACGGCACTGAATAGGTTGAAAGCATGGCAAACAATATCTCGCTTTGAAATTATATTAATGATTATATAACACGTGGTATATAATATCAAAGTCACCAACTGTCTTCCACGTATACGCTAAATCTTTTCTTGTCTGGAAACTTGGTTTGTTTGGTTTGTTTTGAATTTCGCGCAAAGCTACACGAAGGGTATCTGGGTTAGCTGTCCCTACTTTACCAGTGTAAGACTAGGGGGAAGGCAGCTAGTCTTCACCACCCACCGCCAACTCTTGGGCTACTCTTTTACTAACGAATAGTGGAATTGACCGTCACATTATAATACCCCCACGGCTGAAAGGGCAAACATGTTTGGTGTGACAGGTATTCGAACTCGCGATCCTCAGATTACGAGTTGAGCGCCTTAACCACCTGGCCATGCCGGGCCATGTCTGGAAACTCAGTCCATGAATTTACATAAGTATTATAATACACTTTGTAGGATTATAACAAGAAACCTTACTCTGAAACCATTGAATAGTAGAAACAACAGTAACAATATTCTACTCTAACAATATTATGGCTAACACTGGGAACTGCTGGTCCTCTATGTTATACTTAATAATAAATTAGGCATAATACTATAATATTAATCACATACCTAAATTAATTTAGGTCAGTAAAGCAAGTTACAATTACTAATAAAACCCCATTAATATTGTAAAACCAGTTGTTTTGCTCGTTAAACATTTATATATATACATACACACTGCTGGCCAAAATCTTAAAGCCAATGAACATAAAGAATAAATATGCATTTTGCATTGTTAGACGCAACCACTTATTTGAGTAGAGCTTTAAAAGATGAAAATAAGAAAAGGGAAAATAAAAATAAAAAACTTTTTTTTGCATTTAATAGGGAAAATGTGAACACCATGAAATTAGTCTAAATACTAACTAGCTGGTCAAAAGTTTAAGACCATACCAAAAAGAAGTCCTAAACAGGGTAGGAAATGCCCAACAAGAGGTCTCAGTAGTGAGTTGCATGGCCGTCATTGCGAATAACTTCAAACATTCGCTTTGGCATGGTCGATATAAGCGTTTACAGAAGACTGGCTGGAATGTTATTCCAAGTGGTGAAGATGGCTTCACGAAGATCATGCACTGTTTGGAATTTGTGTCCATTTTTATAGACTTCCCTTGCCATCCACTCCAAAACATTTTCAATGGGGTTCAGTTGGGGCGATCACGCTGTATGGTCCAAAAAAAACACGTTATTCGCCATGAAAAAGCCATTTGTCCTGCGGGCATTGCGGGCATATTATGTGTTTTCCTGAGTAACTAGTGATAATAACAATCATTATTATGTTTTTTCATAAGTAACTATTGATAATAACAAATATTATTATGTGTTTTCACTTACTAACTATTGATAATAACAAATATATTGTGTTTTTTTATAAGTAACTATTGATAATAAGAAATATTATTGTGTTTTTATAAGTAACTGTTGATAATAACAAATATATTATGTTTTTCATAAGTAACTGTTGATAATAACAAATATTATTATGTTTTTTCATAAGTAACTATTGATAATAACAAATATTATTATGTGTTTTCCTGAGTAACTAGTGATAATAACAATCATTATTATGTTTTTTCATAAGTAACTATTGATAATAACAAATATTATTATGTGTTTTCACTTACTAACTATTGATAATAACAAATATATTATGTTTTTTTATAAGTAACTATTGATAATAACAAATATTATTGTGTTTTTTTATAAGTAACTATTGATAATAACAAATATATTATGTTTTTCATAAGTAACTGTTGATAATAACAAATATTATTATGTTTTTTCATAAGTAGCTATTGATAATAACAAATATTATTATGTGTTTTCCTGAGTAACTTTTGATAATAACAAATATTATTATGTTTTTTCATAAGTAACTATTGATAATAACAAATATTATTATGTGTTTTCACTTACTGACTATTGATAATAAGAAATATATTATGTGTCCTGCTGAAAGATCCAGTCACTTACACACAACGAGGGTACTCAATCAATAAGGATGTTCTCTCCAACATGCCAATATAGCCAGCCGCTGTTTGACGTTCCTGTATAACCTGAAGCTCCATTGTTCCATGGAAGGATAAAGCACCCCAGATCATGATGGAACCTCCTCCACTGTGTCGTATAGCAAATGTCTCCAGTGGGATATCCTTATCGTGCCAGTAATGTTGGAAGCCATCTGGACCATCCAGGTTAAATATTTTCTCATCAGAGAACAAAACCTTCTTCCACTTTTCTACTTCCCATGTTTGGTGCTTCTCAGCAAAGTTTAATCGAGCTGTTTCGTGGTGTGGAAGGAGGCGTGTCCTTTGAAGACGTTTATGGTTTTTAAAGCCTTTCTCTCATAGATGCCATCTTATTGTTCTTGAGCTGCATTCTGCGTTCGTAAGGGTCTTATCTAGTTCGACGATCGGTTGGTGCCTTGCCGGACACCCCGTCGAATCCTCCTGCTCAACGCTGGCGAAATCTTCTTGGGGCGACCACTTGAAATTCTCGTTCCGTATCCCTCAGGGTCTTTTAAGAAATTTGCAACAGTAGTTTTATTTCACCCAATCTAACCAGCGATAACACGTTGAGAAAGACCTTGCTTTTTCAGCTCGACAATTCTGCCACGTTCAAACTCTGTCAACTTTTTAGCCTTTGCCATGTTTTTACCCAATGTAACACAGAAGATGTCAGTGGGAGATGTTGACAACGCTCACGCTTGAACACAAATGACTAAATTTCGTTACGTATTTACCGATTAACGCGTCGTTTCAGTATGGTCTTAAACTTTTCACCAGCTAGTATTTAGGCTAATTTCATAGTGTTCACATTTTCTCTGACAAATGCTAAAAACATTTTTCATTTTATTTTTCTTCGACACCACTGTCTCCAGGTTCTAATAACCTGCTCGTTGGTTTCCATTTCTTTCATAACGTAATTTTCCTTGAAAAATAAATATGTGATCCATAAACTTAATTCTGACCATGGTGAAGTCAGAAAACAGTTTCGTCCGCTTTTTCTATTTGATTTAACGCATACTTTAACATTATATTTGGATACTGGTTATTTCCCTCAAATCTAGGAAAGTTCTTAATTACGTAATTACGAAATTTGAAAAATCGGGCAAATTACCAAGTTGTTACACCCAGTTAATTTATTATCGGAAAATAAACAAACAAAAAACACATCAGCACCGTCGCGATCCGGCCCCTGTGGGTGTAGTATAAAAATAAACAAACAAACAAACCCGACATGCATTTTTATAAAAAGTTTTTATTTGAAGGTTTGTTTGTTTTGAATTTCGCGCAAAGCTACTCGAGGGCTATCTGCGCTAGCCGTCACTAATTTAGCAGTGTAAGACTAGAGGGAAGGCAGCAAGTCATCACCACCCACCCCCAACTCTTGGGCTACTCATTTATCAACGAATAGTGGGATTGAGCGTAACATATAACGCCCCCACGGCTGAAAGGGCGAGCATGTTTGGTGCGACCGGGATTCAAACCCGAGACCCTCGGATTACGAATCGAACGCTTTAACACGCTTGGCCATGCCAGGCCCTTTTATTAGAAACCGGCAACAGAAGGTACGCTTTCTGTTCTTCACTGTCTTCAGTATTTCAGCCTGCATGAAATTACAAGTAATTACATTGGTTGTTAACATTAACAGCGGCTGCCTTTATCAGTTTTTGAATAAGTTAAAAGAAAATGCACTTGTAGTTTTTCAGTCGACTCAGAAGAGATTGTTAGAGGGAAACGTAATCTATTTATTTATCTGGTGGAAGTAACTGCTCTTGAACTATACATCCTTCAGAATAATAACAAAAAAAAAAAAAGAAGAAAGATAAATACGAATTTAATGTGAGAGTGACGACATAAAACACGCCAGTAGTGACGTCATTACGTAACGAAACAATTGCAAAGTTTACGTTTTTTAAGCTGTAAAAGTAAATTTCCCACTGGCTCTAGAACGTCGGTTGTGAATCAGAAAACTCTTTCATATCATGTTATTCCAGAGTTAGAAAATTAAAGTAAATTATAATTTTGGAACTTGTTGTTTGTTATTTCTCTAAAAAGGTAATATCGCATCTTAATTAGGACTTAGGGATAAAATATGCATTAGTTTTCGTTTTGTAATGACTTCCACACAAGTATGGTATTTTATATTCGTCTTATTTCACGAATGAAATATGCAAAAAAATAAAAGGTGGTTCACAAACTTATTTTATTAATGACGTACTCCTAACGCATATAGTTTGTTTGAATAATATAGATATGATATATATTAATTGTTTTTTGAATTTTGCGCAATGCTAAACTAGGGTTATCTGCGCTAGCCATCCCTAATTTAATGTAAGATTAGAGGAAGGCAGCAAGTCAACACCACCCACCGTCAACTCCTGGGATACTCTTAAACCAATGAATAGTGGGATTGACCGTCGATTTATAACGTCCCCACGACTGAAAGGGCGAGCATTATTGGTGTGAGAGGGATTTGAACCCACGACGCTCAGAATATGAGTCAAGTGCCGTCCTAACCACCTAGCCATGCCGGTCCCATATATTAATAACAATCCAAAAGAAAATAATCAAAAAGTGGCCCAGTAATATGACAACATAGAATGTTGGCTATTGGGATACGTTAGTAATTATCACAGGATGGCTTCCAATTTTCAGACATGGGGATAGGACTCTGAAATTCTACCGGGGAAAGACCTAAAGTGAGCCCAAAAATTTGCTATTAAACATTAAATATATATATATGTAAGAAGTATATGTATTTTAGTGTTAAAACACATCATGAACCATTCACAGATCAAAAGTGTTAAATAAAAGAGATTCCTACACAAGACAGAATACTTCAACAGCAATATTGTGGAGCAAGTCCTTTTCGATGCATATTCGTATTGGTAGAATTAACGTATATGTTAATACAGCTATTTTTCTATTATGCTGAACAATAATATACTTTTTACGCACTTTACCAAAGAGGCCTAATAGGATTTATTTCGGAGTCCCAATGGGTTAGTCGATATCTGGGTTTATTTTTTAAATTAAAATTATAATATTAGTTAACAAAATATACCAGTGAACTATTTGGTGATTTTTCCTAAACACCAACCGAGCTAGGCCGAGATGGCCAGGTGGTTAAGGCACTCGTTTCGCAATCTGATGGTCGCGGGTTCGAATCTAAGTCACACCAAACATGCTAACTTTCCTCTAGTCTTACACTGCAAAATTCGGGACGGCTAGCTTTCCTCGAAATTCAAAACAAACCATGTTGGTTGGTTGTCAGGCAATTATTCGCTGGCTATCTAACTTTCTGGACAATATAACGTGTAAAGTAGATGTCCTTTTCACCTGAGACAGAAGTCCCGCAGGGAGGAGTAGTTAGTCCTATATTATTTATCATGCATGTGAGTAATATGCCACTTTCGGACCTAAATTTAGGTTTTGCATCACAATTTGCTGACGATGTAGCGGTCTGGAAAAGCGACCCCACTCCTTCAATAGCAGTAACAAACCTCCAACCAGTCGTGAATAATATAGAAGAATACTGCCAGAAATATAGAATAAAAATAAATATTCCGAAAACCCAAATAATATTATTCAGTAGATTAAATAAACCAAAAAAAGACCCACCAAAGTTATACATGAATGGCATGAATGGATCACTTTTACTGACTGCTACTTCTGATAAATTTTTAGGATTAACTTACGATACCGAATTAACGTGGATACAGCATACTAACAATATCCTGACGAGAATCTGGAAAAGAGCAAATTATGGAAGAAGTCTTTCAGGTAAAAACCAAGGAACATCACCTGATAATATAATAAAAATATACAAAACATACATTAGACCTGTAATAGAATACACATCTCCTGCCTGGATAAACATAACACAAAACAATTACAGAAACTACAAAGAATACAAAACTCAATTCTAACTTCAGCCTATAAAGTACCATGTAGCACTTCATACACAAGTATACAAACATAGAGACAGTATCTGTAAGACTCCTGCATAATACACTAAATTATTATGATAAAAATTAGCATAAAAATGATTTATTGTGTGATCTCGACAGATACCACATACATGATGAACACAGGCCTAAGTACCTCTCTCCTGTGAATTTATATTTAAGAAATATAAATAAAGCTGGCCACCATGCACTAGACGCTTAAAACTAGTATATGTTTTCTTGTTGTTTTTTTGTATTATTATAATTAGTTTCTTTTTCTTTCTTTCTCTTTTCCCGTTAAATATATATATAAATAGATTTAAAAAAAAGTCATGAAAATATATGTACAAAAGAAGAAAATATAAAAAATAAATAAAAAGGAGGGCAACTCAAGACAATACATTGACATTGCCCTGAAAAGGGCCAGAGTATTACCCAATACTCCGGCCCAAAAGCACTACAACAACAACCTATTAGTAGCCTACATGAAAGTTAGGGATGGAGGAAGAGGTCTTGTGCACCTGACCCTCTTGGGTATCTAAAATTCAACATACCCACAAAGAAGAAGCGAGGTATGGGTTGGTTGTAAGTGAAAGTGGTATTATTACAGGCCTCGGTTGATTTGAATTTCGCGCAAAGCTACATGAGGCCTACCTGTGCCAACCGTTCAGAATTTAGCATTGAAAGATTCACCGCCTGCTCCAGGGATATTATTTTACCATTATCGTAACATTATAATGACTCCACCACTGAAAAATCAAGCATGTTTAGTGGAACGGTGATACTAACCCGCGACCTTCAGATTAGAAGTCAAGCGCCCTAAGCTCCTGGTCATGCTAGGCCACGTTTTTCTCCGATATAAGTTAATTAGATGCAAAAACCTTAAAAAACAAAAAAGATATCAATCCCGTCTTACAGTATTTGTAATAATAACGCCAAAAATAATATCATTTAAAAAAATATTCAACTCTAATTGTTGCTATGAGACTATTACAATTCAAAACTGTAAATTAAGAAAATCTTTATTTATTATGTTTTTTATCACTATTATTATTTTAAATTTTGGAATAATTATGACGGAATTTTTGCAGCCCAGTATTCTTGTGTATTATCGTATTTTTCGCTCTTGTGGAAGAATAGTCAACTATTCGAAAGCTTTTGAAAGCAACAATTAAATTCTTCACAGCTCGAGGCTGCTATCACTGACTTTCTTCATTGTTACTGGAAAATATTGTGCATTTTAAAATAATTGTTTGCATAAAGTATAGTGTTGCACAAAGGTTATCTAGCTAAGCCTAACATCTAAATACTTCAGTGAAATTTTTAAACCACGAAGACAAATATTAATGAGAGAAACCGGCTATGTTACCCAGGCGACAGAACAAGGATCTCGTGCAACTTTCTGTACAATCAGACTGTAGAAATAGTCGCTGAGACAACTTTGTTTTATACTTGGTACTTTTTACTAAGAAGAGCGGCGTGAATTAGACGTGATAACCTTACGATAGTGTCGTTTATAGTAGAAACTATGTTGCAGAGGTATTTTCAAGATTGAAGGTCGTCATCAGACAGCGCATGACCGGAAGTAGTAGCATACGCTGTAACGATATGAGAGGCCCCCAAAATTTTTTTTAATAGAACATACAACGTTTGTGAATAAACAAACAGAAAACGTAGTAGTTTATTGATGATATTGTTTATTTTATTTGCTTATCATAATAATTTACTGAAATGTGTAATATTATATAGATATAACATAATAAATCTCCTTTATACATAGCTTCACGTTGTCAGATTTTTTGCCTTGGAAATCAGGGAAAGTCGAGTTCTTTTAGCCCTCTTCATCCTGTAACTTCTTGTCTGAACGTTGTTTGTTTTGTAATTTCGCGCATAGCGACACGAGGGCTGTCCGTGACAGCCGTCCCTAATTTAATAGTGTAAGACTAAAGGGAAAGCAGCTAGTCATTTCATTATCAACCCCCACCAACTCTTGGGCTACTCTTTTACCAACGAATAGTAAGATTTAGCGTTACAGTATAACGCCCTAACGACTGAAAGCATGTGTGGTGCGACGGAGATTCGTAGTCGAGCGCCTTAACCACCTGGCCGTCCGGTCGTTAATTTCTCTATCTTTATATTTTGTTTCCTCACTTAATCGACTGTTAGAATTTTCTGTATTTATATATCGAGAGTTTCTGTGTTTATTTAATTGATGTACTTTTATCTATTAAACTATACTTTACATAGTTGTTTATTTAATAACGTATTAGTTTTGTAGAATTGTTCAGGTTATTAAACATTAGTAACGTACGTTGGCTTATCAAAACAAAGAAAGCTCCACTATTTTGCGCTACTATTGGCTGTTTTTCGCGTGTAAGGAACATTAATCTGAGATTCAGGAATCTCACACACCCACATAAAATGCGCTTTATATTTTGGGGCCATGGATACGTAAGAAGAGAGATGGTCAAATCGTAATATTCGATCAGAAAATAATAGCACGGTAGCCTGAGGTTGGCATCGTTGGCTCAGGCTTTCCATTTAAAATTAATTAGCTGAAAGTTAGGGACGGGTTGTGCATGTATAACCCTTGTGAAGCTTCGCGCGAATGTTTTCGTTAAAAATGATTTTAAAGAAAACCTGGCTTTCGTATCAGCACTTGCTACTTCTGGGATAAATATTGTTCGTTCTATAATTATTTCAGATAATCTGACAGCATGATCAATCGTTTCGGAGGCGTAGACTGGTTTAGCAGGGTGAGGGTGGGGTAGTTCATTTAAAAAACAAATAAAATTTGTACCCTATAACGAAAATAAGTTGTGAATATTATTTTGCCGCGACCAGTTTGTTTATCATTAGCATTTCGTACTGACCACACTAATTAGTTAAAAAAAATTATTTGTAGGCATTACCGAAAGTTACACTCACTTAAGATTAAAACAATGAAAACGTTAAGGGTGTTTTATTTGTTATGGAATATCCTTCACACACGTATGTTTTATTTAATACAAACTGTTTTTAATCGGTAATAAAAATCATACACCCCCCGAATACACTGTAATTATAGCTCTAACTTTGCGAACCGATCTGGACGACCGTTAAAGTGGGAGCCAATGTTAAGTTTTTCGGCTTATGAAAAGTAATGATTCTTAAGAGTTGTGACGAGTAAAAATGAGTTACATACATCTTGGTCTGAGAAGCAGAAGGAGGGGAGCTTTTCGGCACCCTCAACACCTATCTTACACCCTTGTTTACTATTACTATACAAGGGAGGACACCCCTATACGCTAAACCACACAATTCTGTCTGTTCTACGTTACAAGTGTGGTTCTATGAACCATTTTCAAGTACGTGAGTGTGATATTGTGTGCAACTGTAGTTGTTAGTTCTCTAAAGACATGTTACATGCCATATTGATACTACTTGTTTGTATGCATATGCATTAAATAGATAACCATCAAAAGAGATGTTTATAAAACTGTTAGCCTTGAAACGAGTTATCCTGGTGAAAACAAGTTTAACCTCCCTGCGTCGGAGCGCTTCGTGGCAAACTGGATACCCACAGAGGTTGTTTGAGAGTCAAGAGCTGGTGTGGCGCTGTATACCTTCAGGTCACGTGGCGAGACAGTACAACAAGATTGTTTTGAATTTCCTTAGATCAAGTGTGCTTGAATTACCATATATATATGTTGAACTTCAATTACGTCAGCTTTGATTAGTGAGGGTCGGGTATGGCCAAATTGGTTTGTGTGCCCGGACTGTGAAAGCGAAGACTCCTGGCTTGTATCATGTTGCTGCAGTAATTTTTTAGCGTTACCAACAAAATACCAATGACACTACAAGACCCAACAGTAAGTGTGCGAAGTTACAACGCTGAGATGTTATACACTTCGGGGTCTTGGGTGCGTTATAAGAGTGACGGTCAAGTTCCACTATTTCATTAGATTGTGCCAAGAACTGGGTAGGGGGATATTGTTGACTAGCTGACTCCTCTTTCGTCGTCCCTCTCGCGCCAAACATGCTCGCCCTTTCAGCTGTGGGGGCGTTATAATGTGACGGTCAATCCCACTATTCGTTGGTAAAAGAGTAGCCCAAGAGTTGGCGGTGGGTGGTGATGACTAGCTGCCTTCCCTCCAGTCTTACACTGCTAAATTAGGGACGGCTAGCACAGATAGCCCTCGAGTAGCTTTGTGCGAAATTCAAAAACAAAACCTCTTTCGTCGTTATCAGTTCGAAACAAAAGGGAGTGGTTATGAGCAGATAATCCTGGTGTAGCTTCGGGCGAACATTCTGAACTAATAAACCAAACAAATATGCTTTAATACAATGAAACTACACCAACAATAATAAGAGTTAAACGAACAAGTTCTGTTTGTTTTTAGACGTTTAACAATCGCATCTTTCCACTGAATAATAAATTTAAGCTTTAAGCTCTTCTCTTCAGTCAAAATTAATTGTCAATATTATTTCGTTCGTAGCGCGGTGGCGGCTGGTGTACAGTAGATAGAAGTCTTGTGTGTAGGTGGAGTGTATAAATTTTGGCGGAGTAATACCTAGTTAGTGCAGTGACTTAATTTTCATGTGTTATATAAATAAGTAAATAGACCGATATTTTTTCGTACACGATCCAATATTAATGCTTAGCAGGCTTTTGAAGTAATCATACATGAAACATACCTGCTCAGGACGAGTGGCAAAGGTATATCATTGTTTCCCTGTTAGGAAACTGCAACTGATTAGGGTAAATACGATAACTTACCTCATTTATCATCTAGTTCTGCTCTTTACCGGTCGCAGTGACAGTTTGTGATACACGAACTTCTCTGTGGGTCCAAAAAGTTCTTCCAGTGGTTTTAACATAGATGGTTGTTATGATATTGTTAAATGTGTGTAACGGCCTTTTTTTCTTCTTCTTGAGTTTACTTTTGTGTGGTATGTATATATCAAAGAAATTGTAATGTTATTTTAAATCCATTCGTTATCGATTGCTCAAAACTTTTTTTGAGCAATAAGTTTTCCGTGATGACGAGAAAACCCACTTGTAGAGAAAAATATATATGTAAAAACAAAGGAACACTTTTATATCTACATAATAAATATAATCAAACATCTAAGCACGACCTCTACATTCCTACACTCAATTACACAACCCCCTTCAAACATGTGGTCAGCTATCGGTCAGTTACCTCTTTCTTTATGAACCTGACGATGACCGAAGAAGGTCGAAACTTTGTTCGCTCCTCTACATAAACATTTTTCTCAACCAATACCAGCCGTGTTTTAATTATATATATTTTTTTCAATAACAGTTTTGTTTATGGTGAGTTAAAGGCTAGAATGGGAACAATATTTGAGTACAAATCAAGGTCAATTTCAAGGTCACGAACAATCGAAACTACCTCAGTTCAAGGTTATAACAGAAGTGGAAGGTTAGGACGTTCGAAGCATAATTTGAGGGTGGAAGTGGGGATCTAAACTAATCATCGAAGACTGTTGTCCTTTCAGTCGTGGGGAATTTATAATGTTATGATTAATCTCAATATTCGTTAGTAAAACGTAGTCCAAGAGTGGTCTTGATTAGTTGTCTTCCCTCTAGTCCAACGTTTTTCAAACTGGGTTGATCAGTTTCGTACAAAAATATCTTTATAAAAATTCGTTAGTCTTTCTGTTTAGAACTAAGTCAACACATTATTCAAACGAGGCACAATGACTTCTTTGGACAATTATTTTCCAACCTAAGATATTCAAAATAGGCCTAATACTGAGTCGAGTGATGCGTTGTACTTATAATTGGTTTGGATTTATTTTTTCTTTATTTGCTTTAAGGTTTAAAAATAAATAAAATAACAAATAATATGCTCTCAAACTGAGAAAAAACTAGAGATCGAATGATCTGCTGCACGCGTTGTTACTTGAAACAATAAAATTCTGTTTCGGTTTTGTGATTATTGTTCATGATACGTAATTTTGAATATCGATATTTTTCGAATGACCTTTTTGAAGTGCATTAAGCGCATGTAAGCACACTTGTAAAGTACGGGATACGTATGAGCGTATTTATACACGAGATGGAGTTAAAGTGAGTAATACCTAAGTGGTTATTTCCCGTGCCGACTGGGATTCTTTTTAGGGGTTCTTGTAAAGTTTACTGGCATATTTGAACAGCAATAAAACGAATATAATTTGTCGTAGAATAATAATTCTGGGGAGCGTGAATTTGTGACCACCAGGTGACGTTACATGTTCAGCATGTTTACTATTCTTGGGGATGATTATAACAAACAGACTATCTACAGTCCAGCACCGTTGTGAACTGTTGGATGGTCCATTTGATTCTTTGGCTAAGTATTTATAAAGTCGGTTGTATAGCACGGACTGTCCGCTACGTTGACCAGTTTCACGGTGGAGGTCAGTTTCCAGGTCACTCACTACCTGCTGATTGTGCTATTGTTTTTCCACCAGAATCAAAATATGTGTAAGTAGAGTTATTTAGTTCCTGTTAATATGTATAGGTTTTGGTTGTTTTGAATCACTTCGTAAGTACACGTAACTCGTGAGAGTATATTTCCTAATTTCCTTTCATTAATGATTCTTTTGCTGTATTTTTAAATATCTTATTCACGACTTTTTGATATTAAAAAACGTACCATCTAAAATTTGTAACGTTATAAAAAATTTCACTATTTTCTAGTGACCCAGAGACACAAATATTCTTAAACACTTAGTGAAGCTAAAATAGACAATATACTATTGATAAACTTCTCCCGATCTCAGACACGAGATTATCACCCAAAGATTTGCGTTGTTTTCACATTACAAGGGAATATTTGAGGCTATGTCCAGTTAAAGATCGTGGTTAGAATTTTGTTTTGTTTTTTTCAGTTGAGGTAATTTATCGACACTGTTAAACATAGCAGCTGTTGATATGTGTGGGTAAACGTGAAAACTTACAACTATAAGTAGTTGTTAGTACATTACTGTAATATGTTATCATAAATCTCTAATTTTGTTTCTGTAATTCGTTGTTTGAGGTTGGGAGGTAATCTTGTCAGAGGGAAAGGCTGTTTTTTGTGTTTTTTTTGCATTTCAAAGGTGGTAACCCTATTCAAATGAGAACTAAGACTAAATTTAACAACTAGCATAATAGTTGAATTTTAATATCAAATAATTTATCGAGAAAAAAGACTGCCAAATTAACAAGGTAAGCGATTTGTAAGAACCGTCAAAAGAAGCCTATTCTGATTATTGTGTAATTTTCTGTTTAAAACATTTTCCTCTTGGCTCCGCTTCCATCGATCACGTGATTCAGATTGATCTATCTGATTTGTCGACTTTCTACATCAGTTTCTAAAAAAACTTTAGGCCTTGTGTAGCGCTTTTCATTTCTTTTCCTTTTATTCGGTCTCGACATTACAACCTATATATTGACCTTAGACGTGTTTATGCATAAATATATTGACCTTGATTACAAGTTGTTCTGATATGCGACTGCAAACCGGAGCTCACTAAACCGTATTTATTATTTACATGAAACGGTGATCGTCTGACCCTGTAAGTTTGTTACACTACGTTTCCAATTTTCCTGTATGCGCATCGATACCAGGGAGTAGCAGGAGGCATCTGATTTTCTAGTACGACAGACTAGTTTCTTCCCTCGTCCACTGTTTAGATATCATTTCTACTACAATATTTTTTTTTGGTATTTAGCTTTGATTTCTATTTGGAATAGTAGGATAAAGTTTAAAGCCGCCTCTAGTGCATAACGAAACTTATGTCATCATCAAAATCAGTGGCACCTGATGATGACGTAAGCTTATCGAAACGTTGAACATTTGTTTCAAAAAATATCGTTACCATTTTGAGCCGTCTCGAAACTTTATTGTTGTGGTAGAATTACCACATTCAATAGAATTTCAACTGCTACCCCCTATATATCCTCTCCACAGTGGCTCAGAGGAAAGTCTAGAGGTTTGTGACGTTACAATACGAGTTGCGACAGCTGAAGTGAGCACCGAACACACAACCCACTGTATGGCTTTACGCTTGATAACAAACAAACCAAGAAACAAATTCTTGTTTTCCTGATGTACAAAATCCTTTTTTTTTTTTCGTTTTTGCATGGATACCAATTTCATGTAAAGTTACACTCAACTGTCGTATATATTTGTATTATAAATAATAATAAAATTCCATTTAAGATCAAAGAAAAGAAGCAAAGTTTTGAAGATAAATAAGAGCTCTTAAAACGAGTAGGAGGGATCTGTTCATAAATGAGGAATAACTTTTAACCCTTTTTACAATCAGCAGATTCGCGAGGAAGTGACGTCAGATGACGCAAGTATGATCCTATTGAGGCCTCGTCTGGTTGTTAGGCTTAATTTGGACATGTCAGTTACTTTCCCTTAGGTGAGAAAAGTTGTCTGTCGACTCGAGCTATTCATTGTTTGATTTCTACTCTAGCACCCCACGTTTCAGTTTCAGAAAGTTTATAATAGCTGTGAGCCAATCAATGTTTAATATACCCCCCAAAAAAAAACAACAACAACAAACAAACAACAAAACGTTTATTTGATTCGAGTTAGGGAAATTTTAGAATTTAAGTCATAATAGAAAGCAATTCTGTTGTGTAGGATTTAGAACTTTTAAGTGGAAAATTTTACCTCTTCATTCAAGAACTGTGACACATAAGACTACGGTTGTTGTCGGGGGGATCTTGAGGTTAAGGCTTAGCCGTTCCTCATACAGAATCTGTCGATCACAGAAAGAACAAATAACCAACAGAACACTTTTTCCAGAGTTGCTACCCTTACCCGTTGACTGTTACAGTTATGATACTCCAATAACTGGAAGTGCGATCCGTTTTCAGTAGCATATCGAGTCTCGAATTTACCAATATGAGTTACCTAACCTGCTAATCGTGCCCAGTCCACGAGTATCTTTTGAATACGTAAAGAAAATGAACCGCGTTTTCGTTTTTCCTTTTTGTTACGGAAATAAAGTTTGTATGTTAGTTTCCATTCATGTATTAAAAATCGTCTGGGCGTTAATTAAGAAATTTTAACAGAAGTCTTTGTGTATTTTTTGAATATTATAATGTAAATATTCGAATACATTGTAGCGTCAACAATTTAGCAACGTATTTTTAGCACACGGTTTACCTGCGTGTGATGTCTCAGCGCTTTATCATTTCGTACTTAATAAAAACAGGGGTGAAATTCTCAAAAGCAAAGTACAATCAATCAGCTGGGTGAAATTCACCTATATTTGAAAAAGAAAAAAACAAAACAAAAACGTCTAAACATAAAAAGAAGACAAATCAACTAAAATAAGTTCCGACGCTTAGCAACGGTGAGTGTTGGTAACATTTCGCCCCTGATTACAAGTATCTAAACTATGAAATTAACCAAAACTTTCTGTAAATAAAACAAACTGATGACAGTGTTTAAACTTTATAGTGAGGGTTAACATAATATCATGTTGTAAAGCTAACCTTACAAACACCCATCCCTTTTTCAAGGCACTAACTTGATTGAAAACGTTTGTACACGAAACCGCCTCGTTCTTATGGTATGGGTGGAGCAAATATTCGTACTAAACGTACTTGTTGCTTTCAGGTGTCTCCACGCATGACAACTTTTCACTTGGTTAGTTGTTGGTCTCAAAGTACACCAGACGGATAGAAAATATTGGTCCAAATTTTGTTACTGCGAGAGTTTCATTGTGTGCTGTGCTCGAAATGTTGTTGCTCGTCGACCTGTTGAAGGTACGGATTTAATTATTTTGCATTTAGAACGTCAGATTTAAAGTTTTCCTTGAGTTTTCACTGACATGTGATTTGTTTTAATTAAAAACATATTTGACAAAGTTTGTTTTTTTTAAAGGTGTGATAACGTTGTCATTTCTTTCTTGAGATATTTCTTTGTTTGTTCTTCAGTTTATTTATTTTATTATTATATTTAATAGGTTTAAATCTACATTCATGTTTGTTTTTTATTACTTAATTGGTAAACATTGAAAAATAGTAATGTGCCTCAAAATTAACAATTAACATACGCATTAACTACTAACACTGTATTTCCTCTGGGTGCAAAAAAGGACAGATAATTTGGTTGGCCACCGTTGCTATGGCACAGTAGTTTTAAACGATTGTAAAGTTGTTTAAATGTGTTGAATTACTCTCAGAAGTTCAACCTCACTATCCGTTGGCAACTGCAGTTTTGTCACCAGTTTCTATATTAGGGGGGTAAATGTTATATGTAATATGACAATTTTGTATCGTGCTTGGTAATTCCAACGTTATATAAATTGTATAGGAGCTTGTTTGTGTAATCATAGCGTGTGTGTATGCTAAGCCTAAAGAGCATAACAAGACTGACAGGTATCGAAGGAATTTAAAATAAGTGTCTTAAAAAAACCAAAAAACGCACACCTTATTTCAGATAAGTCATCCATAACGAATTAACCATGTGTAAAATATACTAATACGTAGAGAACTAGTTATTATTTGTATTTATTTTATTTTCGAGTTGACAGTTCATTTTAATCCTGTACATCAAAATGAATTTCGGAAAGTAAAATGCTATAAATGACGGCCGGCATTAGTGAACAGGACAAACTTTTGTTTTCAGCTCGGGAGGCGGCGTAAATATTGAGAAAACCTTCGTACTGTGTAAAATTGTAGAAACATTTAGTAATTTGGAACACCACTATAAGAAGTGTGAATATTGGATACTAATAATTATTACGAATTAATTATGAACGTTGAGGAGTGTGTTTAAAATAAACAACTTTGGTAAGACTTTCCATCTGTTATTCCTAGTTGTTAAGCCTCGGGCAACAAACGGAACGGGCCTGGCATGGCCAAGCGCGAAAGGCGTGCGACTCGTAATCCGAGGGTCGCGGGTTCGCGCCCGCGTCGCGCTAAACATGCTCGCCCTCCCAGCCGTGGGGGTGTATAAAGTGACGGTCAATCCCACTATTCGTTGGTAAAAGGGTAGTCCAAGAGTTGGTGGTGGGTGGTGATGACTAGCTGCTTTCCCTCTAGTCTTACACTGCACAGATAGTCCTCGAGTAGCTTTGTGCGAAATTCCAAAACAAACAAACAAACAAACAAACAGAACGTGGTAGGTAGTCGACGTTATATTTAAAATTGTACTTTGAAGAAATCACTAATATATTAAGAAAAATGTTATTTTTAGTTTGATATCTTCCGACATCGACTTGGAGATCTTAAATCGGTTAAGAGTATCTGTGTTCCTAACCGGTTGCTTTGCCTTTTACCAAGAGTTTCAAATAAGGGACGGTTATGTGAGAGAGTATCTTTGACCCGAATTCTTAGTTCCTTGTGTCGCATATCATTCGTTTTTAAAGTACCAAGTCTCAGTAGTTAGGTAGCCCCTAACAAAGAGTAAAAACATCGAGAAATAATGAGACTATGCTAATCACACTTAATATGTCGTATCAAGTGGCAACGAGGCCTTTCGCACAAAAATACTAGGGCTCATCAGACCGGTTGGGACACAGCAGACACAGTCGTGGCTGAGAATTTTTATATTATCGAAATGCACGAACTACAATTGTGTCAACTAAACTAAGATGGTGTTGTGATATGTAAGTTTTTTGTGAACTTTACTAGTTATTTACAAATTAGAATTGAAAGTAAGCATTAATAACATAATATTACTTTATTTTTGACTAATTATTTCACTTTCACTCGAATTACGTTTTTAATAACTGTGAGACTGGTGGTTAACACACGTCAGTCTCAGCTGAACTAATGTTTGAATAGCAATGAACTTGTACCAACACACGTAAGTCTGAGCGATTAGTAAACAATAATTACTCGGTTTTAAAAGCGTACGTTAAACCCTAATACGAGTTCTAGACGAGTTTCAAAATATTACTATCTCGGTTCTGAACGCGAATGTTAAACATTTGTGATATTTTCAGTGGGTACACACACACACACGACCATAAAACAGTATGGGTACTTCGTATGCACTCTTTTGATACAAATGCGTATGATGTACGTCAAGCTTATTTTAACTGTAGCAAGTTTGCATGTCAAGAGCGTTTGTGGTTTAAATAATCAGTTACTTCACATTCTGTGAAAGAGTTTCGTTGCAGTCAAGTTCATTTTGATAAAGTAAAACACAAAACATAAAGGGTATGAAGCTCATTCAACTATTCACATACGTTCTGGCAATGGGCCCCGGCTTAGCCAGGTGGTTAAAGGGGGGCTGGACTCGCAATCTGAGGATCGCGGGTTCGAATCCCCGTCACACCAAACATGCTCACCCTTTCAGCCGTGGGGGCGTTATAATGTGACGGTCAATCCCTCTATTCGTTGGTAAAAATTTAGCCCAAGAGTTGGAGGTGGGTGGTGATGACTAGTTGTCTTCCATCTAGTCTAATACTGCTAAATTAGGGACGGTTAGTACAGATAGCCTTCGTGTAGCTTTGTGCAAAATTCGAAAACAAACGGTTCAGCACTACTTGCCGATTAATTTTGAAGACTTAAGTATCCTGAGTGCCATGTGTTTATTAATATCTAATATATATTCACCGTAGTGGGTTAAATATTAAAAAACAAAACTCATAATTTAAAATTATCAGTCATTTTATAATTAAAAGTACAATATGGGTTAAACGTACTATACCTTTTTGTGACGGTTATAACTCCTTCTCGCTAGTGGAGGATGTGTCGCAGATAGCCAATTATGCAGCTTTACCACTAATTATAAAGCAACTATATTATAAACTGCTTCTCGTAGCTTTTGTTGTCAAGAATTAAAGAAAAAAGTATATTTATGAAAGCATATCTGTCTTTTGCGAATTGTTCCAGTGGAGTGACACGCGCATCATGGTGCATGTGATTTTTGCATATAATGGAGACCAAGGAAAAACACGCCAATCTCAAATCTCGTGTTTAGCACGAGACATTTCGTGCGCATTTAGTGTCACTGCAGTTCGAGTTTAACTGTTCTGATTGTACCCCAGGTGGCTCTTTCCTTTTAATGCCATCCCAAAGGACAAATCATCATAATTTGCCTAAAAGTGAAACAAAAACAACACGCAACACAAACGTCCATTACGGCAAAATACGACCCTGGAAATCTGGTTTGTGTTATGAATCCTGTTAATGTGCTTCAGTTTGAATGTTAATGGCAAACGTTTGTTAAATAACAGTTATTAGTTTTCTTCCAGACTATTTCAATTTTTGTAGGAAATTTGTCACAGATTTCAACAGTGGTATTCAGAGGAACTGACATGTTGCAAACTGGAAGTTTAAAGAAATAATAAAGACCCAAAATTTTCTGGGAACATTCATGTTGAGATGTAAAACTATAAGGGTCATTACGCTGCAACTTTACGACTCTCCATATGATAAATCCAAAGAACATGTGGTTTAGTTACTCAATGTTTCGCTTGGTAGGTTTTTTAAGGGGCGTAAAAGGGGCGTTGAAGCTTGATGACTTCACATGATAAGTTCAACGAACATGTGGTTTAATAACCCGTCGTTTCGCTTTGTAGCTTTTTCAGGAGTAGCCCCACTTGCTGCTGCATTTTGTTTTGTCAAAGCCATAGATCTGGAGTTTGGAGTAAAACCCTGGAATTTCTTTTGCCTCTACAGAATAAGAAAAAGCACAATACGTTTCAAAAACGTATTTTTGTAAAGGGGATTTTTCCATTGAAACTGTTAATAAATCAGACGTTATTTTGGCAGAAAAACAAAACAAAATGTTAAATATAAACCGAATGGAGTCATGGGAGTAGCAATGTTTTTTTTTTTTGGGGGGGCTTTATTATAGATACTCCTCACTCGAACCAAATTTCTATCCCCGGCCTCAATTTGTATTTCCTTGAATCTGTAAAGCGAACGTAAAATAATTTAAAAAAAATGGCCCTCGAGGGTTGTAAAGCGACACGTTAATATCCAACGTAGTGTCACTTATCGGTTTTTTTCAGGGGTGTAAACCTACTAGGGACGTTGTGCTGTAGTTTGACTCCAGGGAACATCTGTTTTTATTACCCAATGTTGCGCTTTTACTTTTTTATGTGGTTTGTTTCTTTTACTTAATGTTTGTTATTTTGTGAAATGTTTTGATCTTGGTGAATGCATAATTTTTTTTTTTTTACCTTTTCTCCAGTCTTTATCACAGAACGATCAAAATGTTCTTGCAAGGACCTCGGAAACTTTCCCGAGTACATCTTACCGGGCAGCATTGGATTCTTAAGTTTCTTCTAATACTGTCAGGTAAAGATGTGTATGGGGTTTCTTAAGCAGCGGTTCTGGAAATTATGCCGATTGAAGAAATTTCGCAGGAAGTGACGTCAGAAGATTATTTTGGATTCACCGAATTATTAATATTCGTTTAAAAACTTTTCTGTAAACATGTTTCAGTAAAGAAAGACATTTTGTGATAACAAAAGTAATGAGATAAACAAAAAACAAATTAGAATACTCGCACATAATTTAGAATGTGAATTAATATGAAATAACTCAATGTCCTTCCAGTGCGTGAAAGATTGTGTCAAAACTCGACCGTTAGTCGTCTCTCTCTCGGTGTTTGGGTATTATATGTTCGTATCCTGGAGGGTCAGGTTCTCTTTGACCTCTTCCTCGTACTTATGTGGTCTTGCAGTATTTGATAGTGATAGTTACTTCGTTTTCAGGTCAGAGTGAACTGAATATTACTCCGATCCTGTTCAGGGCAATGTCCATGTATTGTGGTACATATATGGTTATTATTTTGCCCTATCAGCTGGATGCCAAGTTCGTTGGTGGCCCTTTTTTATTTATTTTTTATTCATTATATGATGTGTATATATATATATAAACACATACATTTTTATTATATATTTATTATTTTTTATTTATTTATTTTAATGTTTAAAATATATATTGACCGGGGAGAGATGTTTAGGACTAATTTCAACATGTATGAGGTACCTATCTAGTTCGCATAGTAATTCGTTTTTCATCCAATTCTTATTAAAGTACATTATTGTAGTATGTAGGAGTCTATCTGGTATGGTTGGTGTGTTCGAATATTCGTGTATGAATTGAGATGATGTAGTTCTTGTAAGTCTGTATGCTGTTGTGAGGAGTGTATGTTGGATTGTTTGTAGTTTGGCTTTTATTATTTTATCGCTTACAGCTATCCATGCTGGAGCTGCATAGTCTATTACTGGTCTAATATAGGTTTTGTAAAGTTTTAGTATAAGTGTCCACTCTTTTGTTTGTTTTTGAATTTCGCGCAGAGCTACACCAGGACTATCTACATTAGCCATCTCTTATTTAGCAGTGTAAGACTAGAGGGAAAGTAGCTAGTTATCACCACCCACCGCCAACTCTTGGGCTTTTCTTTTCACAACAAATAGTGGGATTGACCGTAATATTATAACGTACCCACGACTTAAAGGAGGAGTAAATTTCGTGCGATTCGAACCCGCGATCCTCAAATTACGAGTCGAGCACCGGGCCGTACGCTGTTTAATAGCTGGCTTTCCTTAGAGAATAAATGAACATGTCACTTTTTATGTTCTGTTGAAAACTAAAGCTGCTGGTATTTGTTATAATGAATACAAATACAGTTTTTTTACGTTGACGTTAGGAAACGCCCACAAACTTATTCTGAAAGGCAGTCACCCAAACTAGTGGAAGCAATTTGTTTTAAGCTAAAATTGGGTTAATTTATTAAGCGCAAAACTACATAATAAACTGTATATGTTGAGCTCGCAGCGGGTAACGAAACCAGGTTTTGATGTCATAAAGCTTTCAGAATGAGACACTAGGGGCTCGAGTTAAAGAAATAAATTCATGTGTGTATCTGAGTGTATTTATATAATTATTGTGATAACAGAAGGTGTATAATGCGTTACAGAGCATTAAGCCGTATCTTTGTGCTGTCACTCTTTGTCAATGTACTATTACGAAATATTGTTCCGCGAGTTATACTTCCAATTCACGTAAATTGTCTGGTCTTTTTAAACTTCTCAGTGTTACATAACCCAGTATAATTCTAAGAAGGTTCATATCTCGACATGCGGGACAAGCCATGGTTGTGAGTGTTCCATTTTACCGTTAGAATATCGTTTAGTCACGCTTAAGATCATTATCTTGCCGAAACAAAACTTTCCGCCAGATAAGTAGTGCTTTTGAGAGATTGGTACTTGGCAGCAGTCAAGGTGCCATCAATTTTATGTAGACATACAACGTCGCCCCCAGTGGCTCAGCGATATGTCTGCGGACTTGCAGCGCTAAAAACCGGGTTTCGATACCCGTGGTGGGCAGAGCACAGATAGCCCATTGTGTAGCTTTGTGCTTAATTCAAAATAATAGCAACAACATACAAAGTCGCTGGCTGAGGTGCAGTTCCGAATTTGTACTGATTATCAAACATGTTTAATTTTAGGCGTTCGGTTTGATGCTTTTCTTCTGTTGTCGATTGTTACCAAAGAACTTGTAATTGGATTAGTTTTGTAAAAGCGCTCATCTTGCTCATTTCATTCTTCTGGGTTGATCATTTCTTCATTAGTAGTTTTGCTGCTAGTGTGTACATATTTGTATCAGAACATAACCTGAAAGTGTTGAGTGTTCCCGATTATCAGCTTCATCCTCTGGTAACGTGGCAAGTTGTACGGAATTTGCGATTTATCATTTTTTGTCTAAATGTTATAACCATACATTTGTAAGCCATAAACAAAACACATTAACATGAAACAAAATACGCTGCATATTTTTAAAAAGGATCCTAAGGTACAAGCTACAACATGGGATTATAAAATGTATCCTAGGTTTTGGAGGTGACTGATGAAATAGGACCTACATTGCGGTGGGGATACACCGTCTGTCAGCCTTAACCTTCAATTCGCTGGTTTTTCATAAGAAAATTAGAAATCAGGAGAGCGAGATGGGGTGCTCAAGCCCACAACGTCCCACATCTATGTCACCCTTCACTGCCTGTAGACATTTGTGGGAAGGTGACTGTTCTCCCAAGTTAAAATAAGGAGGTAAATATAAAAAGATGAAAAATAACTAACTAACTAACTAAATATATTATTTATTTAAGTCAACATTTGATTCTGAAAATTCTACGAAATAGTTGAGAATGCATCTGAGAACATGTATAAATTTCGAGCTTTTAGCAGGCAACTAGACTTCTCAGATATGGTTCAGCCAATACTACATGGTACAAGTTCAATCACGAAGCTCACAACGCTAAAATCTGTGATTCGTTGACCTGCGATGGACAGTGTGCATATCTTGTTTTTTTTTTTTTCATCTAAAGATGGTGAGGGCATAAAAACATGTCTTTTTAGGGCTAGTACCTGTTTTTAATAACTTGTTTATTGTGCAAGTATTTAAAAGTTGCACTCCTTTTAATTGTGTACACAAGTATCTATTGCACAATGCTGTTTTCTTAAATAAAAGTTTAATGTTTAATATCTTTATTTGGACTGTCTGTTTCAGTCTTTGTTCACTTTCCATATCTGTTTCTTTTGGTTTCTCTAATTCTGACTGTGAAATGTTCCTGGCTTCAGTAGGACAGTGCTCTTTTGATCTCTTTTTAGTCTCTTTCTTTCTTTGGTCTCGTCATAATTGTATAAATTCTTCGCAACAAATTGTGTTTTTATGCGGGACGAGTCACGCGAATAGTAATGTCATTTTGTAAAGTTTCTTTTTGTGTATGTCACGAAATCGCAGTTCACCATTAAATCCCTAAGAAACTACTTTTCAACTTGCTCTATATTAGTTTTCCAAGTGTTGTCATCAAAAGTACGATAATTACTTTAATCAGTTAAAAACATTATCTATACTTCGGACCAGAGTGACTTCATACTTTTGTCACGTGCATGACAGGACCAGGTGGTTAAGGCACTAGAATGGCCCTTTAAGCCGTTACCGTTATAATGTCACGGTCAATCCCACTATACATTAGTTAAGAGTAGCCCAAGAGTTGGCGGTGGGTGATGTTGACTAGCTTCTTTCTCTTTAGTCTATCACTACTAAATTAGGGCCAGGTAGCTCAGATAACTCTCTTTTGGCTCTTCGTGAGATTAAAAATAAGTTAAACAAACCATTATGCTCACTGTGAACTTTAAAATAGTGTAGATAATTCAATATACATTTTAATAAATTCTCCAATGATTGCTTCCAACATATAAAACGATCATTTAAATGCCTTTTTCATTTTTCTCTTATGTATTTTGATAAGTTATATTCTAAAACTTTTCTCTATAATTTCATATAGTATTTCTTTCAG
Organism: Tachypleus tridentatus; assembly: GCF_004210375.1. Taxonomy (NCBI): domain Eukaryota; kingdom Metazoa; phylum Arthropoda; class Merostomata; order Xiphosura; family Limulidae; genus Tachypleus; species Tachypleus tridentatus. The sequence continues at coordinate 159,238,853 of NC_134830.1, forward strand.
ATGTTTTTTTTTTTTTCTAGTCGGTTAGATTAAGAGTTACTACACGTAAGAGTCAATGAACATTTAATATCGTAAGGAACATAAATTAAACTCAAATGGCTTCATGGCTAACGTACTAAAGACTCAGTCTGTGGGCCTAGGGTTCGAATTCTAACATCGATCAGTGTTTTAATATGGTGGAGAGGTCCATTTTATATTGTTTAAAAGAGTAGCCCAAGAGTTGGCGGTGGTTGATGTTGACTAGCTGTCTTTCCTCTAGCCTGTCATTCTAAAATTAGGGACGGCTTGAATAGCTTTGCGTGAAATTCAGCATACAAAATCGTCAGTTAGCTTGTTTATCCTCCTCTTCAAATTTCACAACGCTCCTGTTTCAACCAACTTTTGTTTTTATTTCTGCTTATTCATTTCCTCTCTCGCTCAGGCATTGGCCGGGCAAGAGCCCAACCAGACCACGCAACCGCGGTGAAGCATTTTCAGAATATTTTGTTGTAATGACATAGTAAGAATTCGCGTGTTGTGACACCGAATGCAGCGCGAGGCGCATGCTGTAACATACTTTTATTTATAGCAATAAACTACCTGTACTTGCAGAAAGGTTTCCTAAACAAACAGCGTTAACAGAAAGTACACAAATAAACAAACAGCATAGAAAATAATAAATGGTTAAACACAGCATAGTGAGAAAAACTTAATTTACTTATTCAACTTAAATAAATAATTTCTTTTGAAATAGTTATTCAAACTATCGGTGATATTGCTATGTCGTGTGGTACATCTGTCTAATCATTATAAATTCACCATCACCAACCTATTATGTAATTTCCCTGGTGTTTAATATGCGCGCACAAACTGTTCACAATGGCTTATTTTCCTTTCCAGGTAACTCTTTTTATTTCACTGTGACTTGTGGCAATGAATTTAAAAGATGTGTAGTATAATATATCAGCTTAATTTGCATATATAGTATTTAACCCTATTATTAAGCTTGTACAGAAGATGGGAGAGTCCTTACCATAGGGAAGTTGAATCGTAAGAGTTGTTCAAAAGATGACGAAGTTTCATTTAGTACCAGAGGTTTCTTATGAGCAATTTTATTAAGCCTGATGGTGGATATGATAATGTAAAAAAAACAACAACAAACGAAACAGTGTTTTATTATTTTTTAACACAATGCAGTAATTTTTAAGTGGATATCGTAAGAATAACCTCGTGGAATTCTTAGGTACAGTCCCATCGGTGGTGTGGCTTTGCTATAAGAAAAACATAATATCTTGGGTACAACATGAGTACATTACAGCCAGGTGTAGTAACCACCGTTACTAAGAAAATTGTTTGCAGATTTATTTGTAAGTTGTAAACCCAACTAACTTAAATGAATAGATTGTTCAACAATGTGATCTTTGTTGATATTGAGGTAAATGATATTTAAACTCTGACATAGCTAACTGTCCCAGAATGCATTGTCACTAACGTCACCTGGTTATTCATATTAAAAAAAAAAAAAGGTGGGAGAGACAGTCTTCCATACTTCTGCACCTACGTATGATCGATATGGTCAAGACTATAGGAAAACTTATTGATAGGAAGTGACCTATGATACTGTTTTAGAGTGAGGGGGTAAGATCCGCTCACTTTAAAGCCTGTTATTTGCACGCTGAATAAAAGCGCGTACGTAATTGTAAGTAGCATGGGGGCAAAAAAATATTACTTCGTCAATAAGTGGTTCGCCTTTTCAACACGATAAGTAAAGACATACGTTATTTTTTTTCAAAATACAACAAATAAAATATTTCTTTGTAGGCACACAATGTTCCTCTGTGTACAACTACGCACAATTCCAAATATAAATATTTATCACTATCATAAGTGTTTTTTTTTTTAATGTTAAAGTTTCCATAAGTTTGGTGTCGTTACACGCTGGCACACAAAGTCTGCGCCCACATTCTATTTGACAGTGTTCCGAATCCCCAGTTGGTGCCTTGGAAAATGAAAATAGAGAAGCATGATCAATATCATACTGTGGGCCCCATCTAGTGACTCCCCTGGATAACATAAATTTAACTACGTGTTTTAAAATTGGGGACATAAAGTTAGCACATCTGTCCTAGCTAAACATTGTTATTAAAGAAACCATTAGTTTGTAGACTACACCGTAAAGCAGCCTTTTTCAAAGTGTAGGGTGAACCTCCTAGTGATGCACAAATGATCACCTGGGAGGTATTTAGCGATTAGGGTTGAGTCAGCAGTGCAATATTGTAAAATTAATTAAGCATTTAAATATATTTTTATTAATGAAAATAATAAATAATTAACACAAAATTTTAATGTTATCAGAGGGTTACATTTCGTCACTTACTTGTTTATTTTACTCGTAAAAAAGTTTACACAAGAAACTTATTTATTAAGGTAGGGGGCGTGAATGACAAAAGTTTGGAAAACGCTACTGTAGAGAATTAGGCAGGTATTGATATTATTTTTATGGGAAACTGTAGATTCTGAGGACACGTCGTCAAATTTAGGCTAGTTGTTAAGAGAAAGTGCTAAAATAACAGTATGTAACCGCTAATGACGGCGAAGTAGATACGATTACATTCAGTGTTGCTTCCATGAGCTGTCCACTCATAAACTCGACAATCAAGTGTTCTGTTTGAATTTATGTAAATCGAAAGTGCGAATTTTCCCGGCTGAGCAGAGGTAAGTTTAAGGAATTATAACGCTATAAATTCCATCTTTGACTCCCTGCAGATAGCTGAAATGTGGCTTTGTTCTGAAATAAACAATCCTGGGTTTGTGTATGCAAACTATAAGTAGTCCTAAGAATACACCCATTCGTCTTTTGTGATCAATTTAGGAACCTGGATTTATTTGACTTGTTAATAGCGTAGATAGCCCTCGTGTGGCTTTGTGCGAAATTTAAAACAAACCAAACTTCCATGGTGGAAAATCTACAGTGTGGCGTGGTTTCAACAGCTGCCTTCTATGCTGTCATCTACTGTCTTAATAATGGTCAACACATGCGCTGCAGCTTTTACCATGAGATCACCCAATTCTCACAACCAACGAAATGTAATTGAAAAAGATATGATATAAGGAATGACGTAAGCTCAACGTGGGCTGTTTAATTACTAAAATATTATAAACTCGAAAAGCCAATATTCGCAAGTGAACGTAATACCTCCACTGTTTACTTTATTCGACAAGACCCTCATGTAACGGATTTACTATTATGTATATAAATAGCGTATCGTTATTTGTTTTAGTTAAATATATATGTAGAAATGCGTGTAATTTATAGTGTTAAAATTGTTTCCGACTGGACTTTCGAGAACCTCGCCTAAAGTTTATAAATCGACGCACCAAGAGACAGTTTTCACAATATTGTTGGTTTCTTACAATTTGTATACTATAAACCTCGGAGGCTGTAATTGTGATTAACGCTTATTAATTGGGAAGGCCCGGCATGGCCAATCGCGTTAAGGCGTGCGAATCGTAATCTGAGGGTCGCGGGTTCGCATCCGCGTCGCGCCAAACATGCTCGCCCTCCCAGCCGTGGGGGCGTTATAATGTGGCGGTCAATCCCACTATTCGTTGGTAAAAGAGTAGCCCAACAGTTGGCAGTGAGTGGTGATGACTAGCTACTTTCCCTCTAGTCTTACACTGCTAAATTAGGGACGGCTAGCACAGATAGTCCTCAAGTAGCTTTGTGCGAAATTCCAAAACTTGAATCTGACGATGACCGAAGAAGGTCGAAACGTTGTTCGCTCCTCTATGTAGAATGTTCTCTATCCATACCAACCGTTTTTACATATATATTTCACTACAAGTGGGTTTTCTCGTCATCACAGTCTATGTTCTTAAAAAATGTCTATAGTATATCCATCTACACAGCTTTAGCTATTCTATGATTGGTTGCTGTCAAATTCGTACACGACCAAGCCATCTGATCTTTATTACCATTTTTACCCAATTACTCTCAAATTTTTCCATGTAGATCTCGTTTCCTCTCATCCATGCCAGATAACCAGACCAAACTTCTAAACAACATAAGCTTCATAGTAGTGAATAAACCTAAATTATTCCATGTTGTTTTCGATTTTGTAAAAAAAAACAATCTTATTTTTTACCAATCTAGTCTTTACTTCCTTCAATGCATCTCCGTCCGGAGGCGTCGGAACCGACGGATGCTATAGCAACCCTACTTTAACATGTTTGACTTGCATAGCAACTGTTAATTATTATAACACATTAATTTTCAAGATTGAAATTCCCTTTATTTTTATACCCCGTTCAAAAATGGTTTCGTTTATCAGACGTGTGGAGGCGCAGTTAAGAAAATGTATTTAAAGCCGAAACATAATTGTAACTTGGTCCCGGTGTGGCTTAGTATTTAGCGTGTCAGACTGTGGATCCGAGGGCTCGTGGGGCTCCTCCTATCGTCGCAAAAAACAAAGGTCACACTCTTCGTTTTGGAGTAGCGTGTGCGTTGCAAAACTTGCCTATTTCTACTATTCGATTAAACTGCCCTGGCATGGCCAGGTGAATAAGGAACTCGACTCGTAATTTGAGGGTTGCGAGTTCGAATCCCCGTCACACCAAACATGCTCACCCCTTTCAGCCGTAGAGACGTTATAATGTTACAGTCAGTTTTCCTATTCGTTGATGAAAGAGTAGCTTAAAAGTGGGCGATGGGTGGTGATGACTAGCTGCCTTCCCTTTAGGCTTACACTATTAAACTAGGGACGGCTAGCGCAGATAGCCCTAGCGTAGCTTTGCATAAAATTCGAAAAACAAACAAATTATTCGATTAGAATAGCCCAAAGCAGGCAGCGGTTTGCTGTTGAGCAGCTGCCATCCCTTTAACCTGTTAGTTCAAATTTAAAAAGCTAGTTCATGTAACTCTTGCGTAGCTTTAGAGAATGTCCAAAACACACGAGACTAAACTTCTAAGAAAATTATAGATTTATTCAAGTGTTTTTTGTAGGTCAGATGTATTTACTTCAATTATACGTGTATTAAAGTTGAATTTACTTGCACGTGCTTAAGCCATCAATTAAACATTAATAATTAAAATAAGCTTTTTAAGAATTACATGTTCCGAAACTTAATTACTTATTTACTTTCTCTAGTTGAAAAACTGAAAGTAGTGTTACTTTTATGTGACATTTGTATTAAAACCTAAACGTTGTCTGTTCCCAGAATACTGTATTATTTGATTTATAATAACAGCTTTATATTATCAAATAAGCATTTGTATTTAGAATTACTTTTTTGTTGTTTTCACTGTTTATTTTTTCCGGGAACCATGATATATCAGGACTTTGACTTTCAATTTGAAGGTCTTGGGTTCGAAACCCACCATTGAACATGCTCGCTCTTTCAGCCGTGGGTGCCTATCATATTTAGTAGTAGTCCAGTAGTTGGCGGTAAAGAATGTTGACTAGTTGCCTTCTTCTTGTCTATCACTTCTAAATTAGGGACAACTAGCGCAGATAGATAGCCCTCGAGTAGTTGTTTTTTGTTTTTTTTTAAAGCGTTAACACCAGATGGATTAGAACTTTGTAAGTACGTTTAGGGTCTTACCTGAGGATAATGTTGAATACAAACATTTCCACGGGTGAGGAGTGAAGCTGGAAAAATTAGTTAAAAATCTACAAAATTGAAAATACTGTTCTTCAAGTTTTGCGTTTGCACAAGACAGTTTCCTTTGTACAACCCCTGGATTAAATCCTGTCTAGGGAGCAGCGTCTTTATAGTCAACAGCTGGAATTCCACTGAGTATAGGAAAAAACAATAGCAAAAAAACAAACAAATCTGAACCAAAATGTACTGTATACCGTTATACGGACTTAGAACCGAAAATAAATTGCACTACATCTGACATTCCACAAAACAATATCGACAGCCTTATCCAACCGACATCCAGTGGTCCGTGACAAAAACTGTCATGTTCTTATTTTAGTTAATGTAAGTGTTGACTCATGAAGTTGATACGACAGCTCTTGCAGGCAACTTTAAGTTACTTTAATGAATTAAATGTAATGTTATATATATATATATATATGAATGACGATTCATTTTGTAATGGAATGAGTAGTAATATACATAATATCGGAGAATAACGTGCCTGATAAATGATCTGAGATCGAGGTTTTCTTTTAAGTTTTTACGTTCAAATAGCTATAAATTGATCGTTTTAATTTGTATACTGAATAATGGCTTTATCACTTCACGACAAGAGTAATGGAGGGGCTACAATGCTAGGCTGTGTGAATTGGAAGGCTTAAACGAGCCGACAATATGCTGCAGAACCATATACGAGTTTTCAGCTGTGAATGCGTTATAAGAGTGACAGTAAGTCACAGTGTTCTGTCAAGATTGTTCCTGTTGGCACGGATTGGCTATCGACAACACTGAATTATGAACTGCCACGCCTTACTGAAACTGAAGGTTCTGTGTATTTCGCAACATTATGGTTAATCTGTTGATTATATTGTGTTTACATTAAGTTTTTACAAGGAAGTTTCGTGTGCACAAATAAAGTGTGGTAGAGTTAGAATCCAGGACCTTACAATCGAACTTTGGTGTTCTACGCCGCCACTCAAAAAAAGAAAGACAATTGTGTAAGTGTTGTATCGCGAACTACCAAATATACTTTAAATATTAAATAAAGTATCCATATATTATATCGGTCTTATATTGTACACTTATAGTAGTAGTACAAAAGTGTTAAATGTACTTACAAAGGGTATTTAGTGGGTTAGTCCTTTGCTTTCAGTTTTGTCTAGCACAGCATATTAGTGGTATTATGTTCGAAACCTTGCGAGAAATTAAAAAAAGATCCCCTCTCTTCAAGGCTCTAGGATAACATCCGAAGATAAGCTTGTTTGTGAGAGAGGAAGACTGTGGGTGGCGGATTATATTTTAACTCTGTTGACAAAGCTCTTTGAAAGTCCAAATCATTTTAACAGATTTTCAGCATTAACACTTAAGATTAAGGGTCTCCGTCACACCAAACATGTTTGCTCTTTCAGCCGTGGGGGCATTATAATGTGACGGTCAATCCCACTATTCCTTGGTAAAAGAGAAGCCCAAGAGTTGGCGGTGGGTGGTGATGACTAGCTGCCTTTCCTCTAGTCTTAAACTGCTAAATTAGGGACGGCTAGCGCAGATAGCCCTCGTGAAGCTTTGCGTGAAATAAAAAAAAAATAAAGGTTTTAAAACACCAGTAAACCTCTTGATTTCGTAACGTTAATTGTATGGCAATATCATTGATGTAATCCCATTTTTATTTTTCTCTAAGTTTTTCAATAAACATCACTGAATAAACGACTGTTTTATAGGTTTGTCATCAAATAAAGTTATGCCTTTGTTAAAAAAATATAGGTACTAAACTCTCTTATTACTGTAAGTTTGTTAGTCATGACGATGATTGGATCTCTCACCTAAGTTTGGCTTTTTTATAAAAGTTTAAATGGGGTCTCAAATATAAATATTAAACAACCTTTTTTTTTTCAACTCTCATTTAATTGTCTCCACAAAGAGATGAACTGTTTTCCTATTGTTTATTCTTTTTCCAAATACTTCTCAGTTAACCACCAATCCCTCATTTCCCTGCGGATTGACTTGAAATTCGGTAGGATTGTACCTCTAATTGTCGTGTTTTGTTTTGGTTTCGGTTTAAGTATTTTATTTTAAGAATAATGTGTGGCCACAGGTAAAACAATCCAAGAGTGTATATTTTGGGCTCCTGTGCTGTCATAGTTACTGTAATCAAATACAGTAGTACCTCGGTTGTCGAACGATTCCCTTCTTGAACAATTCGGTTTTCGATCGGTTTTCGAGCATATTGTTTGAGAAAAAATGTCTCGGTTGTCGAACATAAACTCGGTTTCCGAACCAAGCTGTCGTGGCCCGAACTCCCGAAATAACCCGACTGATGACCCGAACGACCCTTCGACCATTTTCGGCCCACGCTAAGCTTGTCCAAAACATTTTACCCGCACCTGTCACTCAGTCCACACCCCCGATAAAATCTGCTGTGAACGTTCTCGTTTTTCGTGTTTTTTTTTTCTAAATATTCTGATTAAATAAGCCACCATGGGGTCAAAGAAGGATAATGAACGCAGCAAACCAAAAAGATAAGTTGTTAGAACCACAATAGAGGTGAAAAAAGATCTCATTGCAAAGTATGAGAGTGGTGTTCGCGTGTCTGACCTTGCTACACAGTTTGGTATGGTGAAGTCTACAGTCTGCACCATACTGAAAAATAAAGAGTCATCAAAGGAGCTGATGTTGCAAAAGGAGTGACTGTGCTTACGAAACAAAGATCACAAACAATGAAAGAGGTAGAAAAACTGTCGTTGATTTGGGTAAACGAAAAACAGTTAGCTGGTGACAGCATTTCTCAGACCATCATTTGTGTGAAAGCAAAGCAGTTGCATACTGACCTCCAGAAAAACACCCCTGGAACGAGTGCTGATACAAGTGATGCCTTTAAGACTAGTAGGGGTGGTTTGAAAACTTTAGGGAGAGAAGTGGCATACATAGTGTGGTGAGACATGGGGAGGGTCCCAGGCAGAAACAAACCTCATTAGACAAGTTTTTAGTGAGAAACAGGTCTAGTGAGTCTCAAGCAGGTTGTAGCAGTACAAAGAGAAAGAACTCCAGAAGGAGAGTTACCTGACGTTTTTATGGAAGGTGACACCCCTTCCAAACAATAATAACCCTCCTACTCTCCACGTTCCTCACCACTTTTTACTTACGCCATCAGCTCTCCTCAGCACAGGTAAAGTGCAGTTCATTTATTGTTTTTTTGTTGTGTTTATATTTTTGTGGTTGACATGTATTATTATACAGTATAAATAAGCAATATTTTTACTTAAAATACTTCATAATGCGTAATTTTTGGAGGTCTGTAACGGATTAAGTTAATTTACAGTATTTCTTATGGGAAAAATTGATTCGGTTTTCGAACAGCCTTCTGGAACGGATTAAGTTCGAGAACTGAGGTACCACTGCATAAATGTTCATGAGCCTAACACAATGACAAACAATAGTGGGGGAGGTTGCCCATTTTTAGTAATTATGAAAACGGAGGGGTCAAGATTCCACAAACAGCATAATTTTTTTGGTTTTGATAATTACTTCGCTGTATTTAGGCAATTTTACGTGGGATTTAATGCAAATTTTGGAATTTTTATCTTTTGCTCAACTTTACGGCAAAGAAAAGCACACTTTGTGGATTTCATGTTGACGTTCCTGCGTATGTTAACCAGCTTGCGTGGGATTTGGTATAAATATACCTAAATGTAGGTACCAAGCTGTGATATAGACAGCTTTTGATTTTTTTGTATGCTTCTTACGATTTGTTATGGTGTCAATATTGGCTATGTTGGGATTGCAAGAGTGAGAAATGTTGCATTTGACCACGAATGCTGGTGTTTTTCATTTTAATATATTTCTTTAATAAAATGATTATTAATTTAAATGAAGCCTAAAATATTCTCCAATAGATAAAATAAATTATATTTAATGCAAATTATAATACCTACAATTGGATTAAAATCCTAGACATTAAGTATTTTAGGCATTTGTATATCGATGTTAACAGTTATACATTATCATTAAAATTTAAAGATTCACCAAGCAATTTTTGTTTTCGATGTATACGTATATGCACACACAATATTTAATATTACCTTTTAAATTGGAATTAATAGGAAGTAATTTTATATTAATATTAAGCCTTAAATAGCGACCATCATTAAGTGATGCTGCCACCTACAACATTCCCGCTGTTTAAGGGTTAAGAAAAGTGAATTAGTTCGTAACTAACAAAATGTACTTCTAACTTAACTCAGGTGGGAAAACTTTTCTTATTTATTAAATTTCAAAATAATTTAAATAAATAAAGTTTGTTTGTTTTCTGTGTGTTTTTTTGTTTCACGGACGAATTTGTTCTTTGTTTTTTTTTTCTTCCTTTCTCACGTTTGTTGTTATTCAACGCGTAAAGACGCTTTGTTTGGAATTTCATTTTAAGCTGCTAAACGTCTCTCAGTTGAAACCATACCAGAAGAATCAAACAAGTGTTGATTACTTTGTGGTAATTATCCAATCGTGTCAATTAAACGTACAAATCATTTGTATTATGTATAAGTTTTTTTTATTAGAATTTGTTTACGAAAGTTATTTGCTGTTTTACCACGTATCAAGTCTGTGAAAGAAATTCAAATTGAAGCACATAACAAGCCATAGCCATGCGTAAATAAAGTTAATGCACCTTAGTTGTGTCAGTTAGGAGGTCGGGTATTCATAAATTCTAGAGCTACCAAAGTAAAGGTCAAAAACCAAAATACGGCAGTTTGCATATGTTTAAGGGCCTTGGACATTGTTCAAACAACAACTGATAAAGGCTCGTAAGTTCTCTGTATCTTGCGCAAAAACAAATGAGTACTTCGGCCCTTCGAAACAACGATTTCAGTAACTGCATCACCTGCAGAGGAAGAATAATTTATTCTGCTTCTATAAAAGAAGTGACTAAAAAAGGTTAATATTTTAATTTTAGATTCGTGTGGAAAACTTCACGACTTTTGTCTTTTAGTTTCTATTATTTGACATCTTTGTAGTGTTCCGCAGAAAAAAAATAATTAATTTGACTGCCAGAAAGCAGGTGAGTTTAAGTCGTATAAGTGATAAAGTTAGTTGATGTTTTGTTTGTGTACAAGTGTCATACGTTTTGGCTTTAAATGTCTGAGCTTGTACTGTATTACAATTATTATTTTTTTGTAGTATGGCCGTTTCGTCGCGAGCAGATAAAAGTAGTTCCTACTTTTTGGTTTTAAATTTCTAAACTTGTACAAAAATATATAAAATATGAATATATTATTAAAAAGGCCACCTGATTCGAAATACTTTATTTTATAATATGTTTAATTGGTTGGACTGTTTGTTTGTAAATGAGCACAAATAGCCCATTGTGTAACGCTGTGCTTTTCTCAAAACAGGTATCGAAACCCGGTTTCTAGCGTTGTAAGTCCGCAGACATGCCACTATGCCACTAGGGAAGAAGGGGAGATTGGGAAACACAGCTCTTCAGTTAACATATTCAGATATAATAACACTTACAGCTTTTCAGTTAACATATTCAGATATAATACTTTTTAACAAAATCAATGTTTTTACAATAAATAGATCTAAGTGAAAATATTTCAATAAACATATACTTGAATTTTATTATTTCAAATCTATATAAATAGCGTGATCTTATAAACAAAATGAATAAATAAATAAATATGTATTATTTAATGTCCATAAAATAACGTCTCAAATTTTTGGCCGTTTGCTTTGTTATAAAAAGAATGTGAAAATGGACAAGAAAGTACCACTGAGTGTAATTATCTCGGATGTCAAACTCTGTGTTCTAGGTTATGTTATTAATACCAATATTATTAAAGACCTAAATGTCCTCTGTTGGTACAGCGGTAAGTCTACGGATTTACAACGCAAAAATTAGGGGTTCGATTCCCCTCGGTGGACTCAGCAAATAGCCCGATGTGGCTTTGCTATAAGAACACACACATAAATAAAATTATGGTGGACTTGGTACCCATTAAGTTAACGTGCACGTGCCGGGAGGTTTCATACGTTTTCAAACCTAAATCCCATAATTTATATCAATACTTCTTGGAATATCTTGTAAGCAAAACAAAACAAAGATCTACGTATCTGCAGGGCTAAGATAAAACTTTAAGCTACACAAAAATGACTTTTTTCTTTTTTCAAATCTAAGAAACAAATGAAACCTAAAATAGTTTGTGGCACTTAGTGTTTGGTTCAGTCAGAAGATTGCTAAAATTTTGGGGATTTCGTGATGACGAGAAACCCACTTGAAGTAAAAATGTATTCTCAAGACGGCTGGTATGGGTATTAAAACTTTAATGAAAATAAATTATATAACACTGTTTCGATTTTCTAAGGTCATACCTTGGTTAACCTGAAGATGACCTAAGAAGGTCGAAACGTTGTTCTATACTTTTTTTTTAATTAAAGTACTAATACCCATACTAGCCGTCTTGAGAATATATTTTGGGGGTTTGATTCTCGACATGGGCACAGTTCATATTACTCGGTATGCAACTTGGCGTTGAAATAAGAACAATCAATAATACCCTGAAAAAAAGAGGAAAAAATCACATTGAAGTTTCCTCTACAAATTCTCGTAACCAAATTCCACAAATTGTTACCCAAAGAAAAGCTCGAGCTCCGATATAGAGATCGCAATCCGTGTAGTTCATAGTTTACCTCGGGCATCTACCCGTGTTTGTTTATCATTAAACCTAAAGTTACAAAATGATTTAACATGTGCTGTTTCTTCCGCATTTTTAAGCCTATAGAATTGCTGTTAAACCGCAATTAATAGATGCGCGGTTCTACAGATCAGTGGTTGTGATTTCCAAACAATTCTGAGCTCATGCTGTCTGTGCTCTGTTCACTATGGATACTGAAACCAAAGTTTTAGCGCCGTGAGCCTGAAGTCTTACCTGTAGGCTCCAATACCTATTAAAGTTTGTTCATGGACTGAAGATGTTGACCAGTGTCTCTCTCTCTATGTATGTATGTATATACATATATATATTTACGTGTGTGTGTGTTTAAACATTGCAGTACTCCTGAGGAAGAAAACGCGTATATATATTATCTGTAAAAGAAGTAAAATATGCTTGTCTACATTTACTGAGTGGAATGTGTCTTTGTACAGGACGGAACAGAAACTGTTATACAAGTTGATGGATAGCTCCGACACAGCAGTTGTGTAATAATAATTTTATCTACATCCCAATCACAGACGTACATGCTCAATACTAGATGTGGCCCTGGATCCGTAAGGATACATATCAGGCTTAGTGACAATCAGTGAACTAGATAGATCGTCAATTATAAGTGGAGACACAGACTTTTGTCAAGTAATAGTTTATATATGACAAAGGACCAACCACCCCTAATAGACTATTGTGTAGCTTTGTGCTTAATTCCAAATAAACAAAGGACAATATAGTGGAAAACAAGTAGATAATCGACAAGAAACAACAGTTCTGTGTTTCCTTTAGAATGTTAATATTGAAAGTTTTTGGTTCTGTTGTGATTTGTCCTCCGCTGGTTTGTTTGTTTTGGATTTCCCGTAAAGCTACTCATGCGCTATCTGCGCTAGCCGTCCATAATTTAGCAGTGTAAAACTAGAGGGAAGGCAGCTGGTCATCACCTTCCACCGCCAACTATTGGACTACTCTTTTACAAACGAATAGTGGGATTGACTGTTACATTATAACGCCTCCACGGCTAAGAGGGCGAGCACGTTTGGTGGGATTGAAACTCGAACCCATGACTTTCAGATTGGTAGTCAAGCGCCCTAACCACCTAGCCATGTCAGGTCTCGTTTGGTACTCCAGTAACACTATTGTTACGTATTATAATTTATCTCCAATTTATTATATTACGTATTATAATTTCAAGCAGCCAGAAATTTTAATTTTAACTTAGAAGTTAATTGAATGGCTATACGTATAAAATTTGTGTTATTTCCCAACAAGATCCACACACGTAATTTTCTTTCTTAACACAAATATATTGTAATATATAAACAACGATACAATTTATAATGATTATTACAAATAAACAATTTATATATAAAAGTTTTTTTTTTTTTTATAAGCTTACAAACAATATTTAGTCTTCTATTTGGTCTGGAACTAAATATTTTATCCACGGTTTACGATGAGCGAATTAATTTGAAGTTTATTGGTACAGCTCACTTAACGGGTAAGCTATCTCTCTCATCACGCGAGTTTTTCACAGACGAAAATACGTAATGTCCTCATAGAAATACTAACGTCGGAAGTTAATTCACTGAAGTCAAACGATTTGTAATGTCTAAATCTATAAATGATCCTGGTTGAGCATCTGTACTTTCCTGGTTAATAAGCGTTAATCGTATTTATAGCTTCCGTGATTTATGGTGTACTAACTATAAGAAACCAACGATATTATGAAAACTGTCTCTTGATGCATGATTTATTAACTTTAAGCAAGGTTCTTGAAAGTTCAGTTGGCAACAATATTTTATTTACACACGTAAGTACTTTGTCATTTCTTACGCCCAAGAATGTTCTGCAAATTTAGAGAATAGGTGGAAATTTCGCAACACGTATTTAACACTGTAAGTTGCACGCATTTATAAATATATATTTAAAACTAGCATTGATATTAAAATAAATACATAATGGTAAATATGTTACACTACTCATGTCAGGAAAGGATGCTACATTTCACAGAAGTTGTAGCAGCGTTGTTTGGATCGGTCACTGGTGCATAGCCTGCAGTTCAAGCTCTGGAAATACCCTAAGTTGTTGTTTCTTCTTGTATGTGTGAATAAAAAGTACAGGTTAGAACTAATTTAATGTTTGTTATTGAATTTGCCACAGTTGTATAGGGTACATAAATTCCGGGATGAAATATTCTGCATTTCATTTTTAACAGCTACAACCGAATAACTACAAAATTATTATGTCTCTGTATGGTGGGAGTGGAATGAGCTACGGTTAACGTGTCGGACTACTGATCCAAAGGTCCGGGGTTAGAGTCTTGATGTTGTTCTGTAGACTGTGAGCACGTTATGAAAGTGAAGACACTTGCTATCTGGTTCAAAGACCAAACATAGCACTTTAGGTAGTAAGTGATTATTGCTGGCCGCCTTTCCTTTGATAATTAGTTCACAGTTCGGAAAGCTTGTACCCGTATGTTCAGGGTCTCTGTCCTGACCGTGTAGTTCATGTGCACAGAAGACTGAAAATTCCAATCCCAGCTATCTTTGGTGTGAAGTTTTGTTTTTCTAAAGGGGAATTTAGAATGATTATACTACAAAATAAATACTCTCTTCCCTTGGGTTTTATTATGTGAGTTTGATTGTACCGCAGATTTTACCACTGAGCCAATGATATTATCAATATACATGTTACATTCTATAAGTTATTTGAATATCTTCTCAACTTTTGAAGAAGACTTGTGTAAAAAGGACAGGATTTAGTCTGGACACAGAACTGCAGCAGACAAATTTTAAAGTTGTTTTACTTTTTCTGAGTAAGTTTAAAGTTTTCAGTAAAAAATAATGTTTGGACTTGTATCTTTTTGTTTTGTTTCGGTTCTATTAAGACGATGCTGAAGAGGGCGCTATAAACCACATGGTTTTGTGGAACCATTGTGTGCGGTTACGAGCGTAGTTCAAAACTGAGGTCACGGAACAAGGTGTTTAGCATGTAACTAATTCTATGTTATTCGTTAAAAAAAAAGAAGTCGTATATACCAAAACATGGATGAGTTAAAGCAGCTAAATTATTTAACGTCACGCCGGCAGACGATTTTCCAAGCCTTTGATATCACGGATTGTTTCGAGTTCAAGTTTGTAACTTCTGCGGAACTGGTCAGCAAGAAAAGACATGGTGAATGGTATATTCAAATAAGGATCATTTTGAGATGCTTCCACTTTGAGATCATACACACAGTTTACAATTTTACTGCATGCACTAACTCCTCTGGTCTTCTCCTTTATTTCTTTTCAGAAACGAGAGGGTATGTCTTATTTTGTGCTTGCAGGAGAAATAGTGTGTCTTTATGTGTGCCAACATTTCGCACGATATTCGAAAACGATTAACAGTAATAACATTGGTTTTTTTATCTAATTTGTCAAAAGTAATATTATCGTGGAAAAAAATGTCAGACTTCTACAGAAAAATACTTGGTAAGTTTTAATATATTCTGAGAAAAGTAAGTAAATAGAACACTATATATTTATTATTATTTCTTGGAGGATATATAAACTATAAATAAAGGTGGCTGTTAATATTACTGAAGGTATGGGCGAGTTCAAACTGCTTGTATTACCCCAAAGCAGTTTCGTCTCGTGTTGCAGATACTGTTAAATCGCTTCCTTTTAATGACAGTGTTTAGGCTTAGCGTACTTAATTTCAAAATAACTCCTGTATTTAAACGTGGAAGCACAACTTGGCTATTCAGTTAAATATAACGAATTTGTTGAAAATGTTTCATTTTTTTACTATATAGAGAAGTCAAATCAGTATGGTAAGAATACAAAATAACATCGTAAACGATAGCGAAAATGTTGAACTCTTACGTTCCATGGAGGACGTTTATCTAACAACTCCCATCCTAAACTGCCCAGTATACCATATTTGGTGAACATAAATAAGGTCGGGGGACTCCTACTCCCTGTATTTCATAGTAGAATGAATTATCTAAAACTGTAGGATAAATAATGGTTTAATGTTATATTTTGCTTAGAGCAATAAAAAAATCTGAACTATATAAAATTATATAACGTAATTTATGAGCTATAAAAAAATTCCAACAAATTGCGGTTTTGTAATCTTCTATGATGTTTCTTGCGACTACGGGGGGTCAATTGCACTACAACCTTGTAGGGCTACGGCAACCTTGAAAGGGTCAGAATACTGTTCCTCGAGATCTCGGGCATGTAGGTGTTTTGGGTATTTCCTTCCATATTTGAGCAACTTTTAAATATGGAGATGTTATAAACACACACGTGTGTGTGTATGAGAATCCTGAAATACTTTACATATTTATCCCAGTACAGTGCCACCTGGTGAATGCAAGATATATTACTACTAAATTAAGCATGTATTAAAATACATATAGTATGAATAACACCAGAAAGAACAACACCAAATTACTTCACTCTGGGACACCAATGGCTACGGCAGCTTATGACAAAATAGAAGTGAAACTTATGAAAATATGCATTTATTAATATTGAATAATTATGAACAAGAAGTGTGGTGATAACTCAGTAGAAATGTGAGTCATCGTTTTCTGCCTCTGGAGAATAGGCTTGTTTGTTTGTTTGGGAATTTCGCACAAAGCTACTCGAGGGCTATCTGTGCTAGCCGTCCCTAATTTAGCAGTGTAAGACTAGAGGGAAGGCAGCTAGTCATCACCACCCACCGCCAACTCTTGGGCTACTCTTTACCAACGAATAGTGGGATTGACCGTCACATTATACACCCCCACGGCTGGGAGGGCGAGCATGTTCAGCGCGATGCGGGCGCGAACCCGCGACCCTCGGATTACGAGTCGCACGCCTTACGCGCTAGGCCATGCCGGGCCTCGGAGAATAGGCAACTATTCGAAAATGCTTTAACTTTTGGGTCTTTTAAAATCAACTTAAGTTATTTACAGTTCAAGCCTGCTCCCACAGAAAATATTTTATAGTTGTTGTTGGAAAACGCTAATTTGGAATTAATCAATGGCACAGTTTTTGTAATCATTCTACCAAATTGTTTTAATCAAATAGTGGCCGCAAGTAATATGACGTAGCTAAGCCTAACATCTAAATACTTCGTGATATTTCTTCAAAGCAGTTTTAATGGATAAAAGTGAATAAGCAAGTACAGTAATATATTCTGTGTGAGCATAGAATCAAGTGATATTTATGCTTGATCACCAAATATGTGCGACTTTTTTTCTTCAGAAACATCATGAAGACCGTGGACTGACAAGAGTAATTGAACAAGACAAGGTGTTTCCCTCTCTGCCTTGTTTTTTTAGACTGTATGATGCGCTAAGAATACCATAAAAGGATAGCTGTAATGTTGTAATATGCATAAGCGTGAAAAGTCATATCACGTGTCGTGGCCGCGTGATCTTCGTCACTCCACTATTTCCTCCCCATCTTTTAAAGCGTTGGACCCAAATCTGCTGATCAACTGAAAGAGTCCTCGTGCTAGGTGGTTCACGGTCGCGCCCTCTTGCGTTATTAGTATACAGAACGTTCTTCAGTCGGTAGGGTTACCTTATCTGAAGAATACGTTAAGGAAGGCGAATATCTCAACTTGTTCTGTGCACCATTTACGTGCGGTTATCAAACTGTTAGATTGAACAACTGATAGATATGTTTTAAAATTTTGAAGTAGATTTAGTGAAGACGAAACATCTGTGAAATCTATATCATATTAACATTTCATCTCCATCCTACACGATCCTCCATTTTTAAATATAAACCAATTGACTATTAAACGATAATAAACCTTTAGATAACCACAATTCTTATTTTAGGTTTCTGTACAGCAGGTGAATAGATCTTACAGCACACTTTTGACTAATGCAAACTAACACACATTTACGTATTTAAAATATATTTTATTTCTTACACATACGGTACAAGTTCTTATAGAGAAATAGACAGGTAGATACAACGTTTTGCTACCTTTATTTAATTATTTTTAAGCATAAAATTACACTGATTTGCGCTGTGACAACTGCAGGTATCGAACCCCTCCCTATTTGGCATTTTAAGGTCCCAAGCTTACATCCTGCTTCCGTAGAGTCAATATTGTGCTGTTTACGTTTTAGAAAAAAAAAGCCCACTACATTATGATGTTTCTTAATAACAATAATGTCCGTGAAAATTAACAGGATTATATCGGTTAAATTATATTAGAATTTATATCTGGTCTTATATGCAACTCCAAAATGTGTGTATAATGTTATGGTATATTACATTGAAATTCTAATTTAAACTTAATTATGTTAACAGCTGTATGCAAAAGTTTTGATAGACAACCGTACAAATCTGGACATCAAAACTAACCAATTGTCTTTGATGCGCTAACATCGTATACTTTTATACACTGTTAACAAATTACAGGAAGAGAGTTCAAAAGACTAAATTTGTTCTTTTATTTGGCTATTTCTAACCTCAATAATAGTCATTTTAAAGCGTATGGATTATAATTAATTCACTACAGCCTCTTGTTGGACCTGTACAATAAGGTAATGATAGACTATGTTGAGATGAAAGGAAAGAGAGAAGACGAAAGATGACCTTAATAAATTTAACCCATCAGCTAGCTATTAAGTGGAAATTATATATTTCACTCACGTATCCGGTTGTAATACAATATGCTGTGTAGGGTTCACTTTATATGAAGTCTTTTTTTTTTTCGTTCAAGTTAAAATGCAAGAATTTTTTTGTTCACTCAAACATATTAATTTACAGTTAATATTAATGTAAATTACTCCCTGAGTAAAAAAAAAAATTATTACCAGAGAGAGTTAACACACTTATTGATGTAATTATTACTAAACTAACTATTAAACATGCAGGAAAATTTGTTACCGATCGATTAATATAAAATGCTAGAAACTGGTTTTCAATACCCGTGGTGGACAGAGCATAGATATCTTTGAGCTTAACTTTTAAACAAACATCTTGTAATAATTAGTATTTGTGAAGTTTCTACATGATTTAGCACGCCATCTATTGAAAGTATATAAAAACAAAATCTTATTAAACAGTAGTAAAATAATCGAAATGTTTTCCATAAATTACCTAACTTTCAACCAAAATATATTTTCCTCTGAATTTAGAACATTCGATTTTCATAATATGCTTTGAAACTTTCAGGAAACTTCAAAATTTATCTTATTGTTAAAAACATCTATAATAATAATTGTGTATATTTAACCTCATTATAAATACAATTTAACCACCATACATCTTGTATTTATATGCAAATATAGTTAAAATGGCCGAACAGTGGAACGTATACTAATTTTACAACACGGAATAATGTCCCGTAGGTGGTCTAGGTCAGTAAGTGGGTTGTACCTCGTGCTACTCGATTTACACGCCCATTAAGTCTCGTCTTGAATCACGTAGTGTTATGAGATATAACGATAACAGTATCTTGTTTGTAGTTTTTTTTATGGAAAAGTTTTACAGGTTTTTAACTTTACTCTGATAAATTACAGTCCACTTCTCTCTGCCTACATGGGGTAAATACGTTTTATAAAATATTTTGAATATGCAAATCAGCTCATGATATGAAGTCATTGTAGAGCAAAATGTATCAGAACTACATCATTGTTCAGCATTTACAAGAGGTATTAATACCGGGTCTTTATATTTTCTAAGAAGGAAGATATTCATTGTATGTAGTGATTTTGAAACATAAAAGAATATAGATCAACTTGGGGCACCAAAATCATCTAAAGTTATTTTAAGTATTCTTCGTAAGTGTATAGTTTTATTATTAATAGATTTAACTCGCAGAAGTGAATAAAATTATAACGGAAAGTAGGGCTCGTGAAGTTCGTAGAATTGCTGTAAGAAGTATCCAAGACAAACGTTGCAGTAAAATGTACAAAAATAAATATTGATATTGTTTGGATATATCGTTTGTTCGTGTACGTTTTTTTTTTTTTTATAAGTTTATTTTGTTTTGGATATTTCATATAGCGTTCTATAAATAACAAACGATCTCTACTTTCGGTTAAAAATTATAATTAGTTTTTCCTGTTTACGTTTCATTGTTATATGTTCATGGAATGAATACAATAACCATAAACTTTCAGTTTAGCTATATCCTTGGCCGTAATGTTTACAACAGTTAACATCACGGCCCTGCATGGCCAGGTGGTTAAGGCGTTCGACTCGTAATCTGAGGGTCGCGTGTTCGCATCCCCGCCGCACCAAACATGCTCGCCCTTTCAGCCGTGGGTGCATTATAATGTTACGGTCAGTCCCACTATTCGTTGGTAAAAGAGTAGCCCAAGAGTTGGCGGTGGGTGGTGTTGACTAGCTGCCTTCCCTCTCGTCTTACATTGCTTTGCGCGAAATTAAAAAAAACAAACAAACAAACAACATCACAATCACAAATTTGTAAAATGTAATGTTTACTTGGATAAGTGTATAAAGCTGCCAAAGTGAGATTTAAATTTTTATAAATTTATTATTGTGGTTTTAATTCTTATATCATTATTATTATTATTTTTTGTTGTGCTGTTGGTACTTGATTTTAAAATTCGTATACTCTTAATACTCTTGTTTGTTTACTTGTGTGTTTTATCTGTTAAAGATACCGTATATCTATATATCGACATGTAGTGCCATCTGTTGTTGAATTGGTTTTAAAAGATATTTAAGTACTTCCATGATATCTTTACTACTTACAAAAGAAATCTATATATTTATTGGCATATCAAAAGCGGATAACCGCAGATCAGTCAAGTGAGCTGAAGAAAATCTTACAGCGATAGTCTGAGCCATCTAGGCGTTAGCCTCGCTGACGTGATCAAGTAGGTAGTGGACGAAAATGTTTTCAGAAATGTGTGAATTGTCACACCTTTCTAGCGTATTATTAGTAATAGTTGAGGAACTCGTAACCTGGACGGAAGTTATGTAAATTTATGATTAATGAGAGATTATCTTAGAACATATAAAGTTGTTTATTTTATATATAATTAAAAAAAGAACAAACAATAACACACGTAAAAGCAGCAAAATACAAAATATGAAACCATAAATTTGAATGTATCTACTTGATGGACCCAACAGACCTTCATGCCAAATTTGATGAAGATCCATCGATATGGGGCGAAGTAATGGTAAAAAACACATAAAAACACTCGTAAGAGGCCTAGCATGGCCAGGTGAGTTAAGGCGTGCGACTCGTAACCTGAGGGTCACGGGTTCGAATCTCCGTCGCACCAAACATGCTCGCCCTTTCAGCCGTGGGGGCGTTATAATGTGACGGTCAATCCCAATATTCGTTGGTAAAAGAGTAACCCAAGAGTTGGCGGTAGTTGGTGATGACTAGCTGCCTTCCCTCTAGTCTTACACTGTTAAATTAGGACAGCTAGTACAGATAGCCCTCGAGTAGCTTTGCGCGAAATTCAAAAACATACATTCGTAAAAACCGCAAAATTGAAAATTTGTGTGTATTTCCTCATGGAGCTAATGAAGTTCCATACCAGATTTGGTGAAGATCCGTCCAGTATCTTTCAAGTTAGAGTTCCATTATAGTATGATGAATGGTTGGCTTTTCGTGAATTATTTATAAGCCCTGTCGATCCCTCCTGTTGGCGCAGATAGCTTAATTGCTTTGCGCCATAAAATGCCAAACCCACCTTCTGTTTGGTACTTTAACGTGTTCAGTGCCGTAGACGAGATAACTCGTCCAAGCCGATCGGTAACACAGTGCCACGAACGAGTTAATTCGTTCTCAATACTACCTAACTGCAACACTAGATGTCAGCACCATACATGCATTTGACCTTCTTACAAATTGTTTCACTTACGATCTAAAATGGCGTCACGATAAAAGTTACAAAATGAAGAAGCATTAGAGTTGTATTGTAGCAGCTGCAATATTTGGTAGTCAACAGGTTAATGATATTATGGGCGAAATGTGTTTCCTCAGTTGTTCATTAACATTCTGTCAACAATTTAACTGAAATTTTTCTGTAAATGTATTTTCATTGCCACCTATTAATTAATAGTATAATTTCAACATTTTTAATTTGTCACTATTTTCTTGTTTTATATTATTCTAATACTTTATTTGTCCGAAACGAATTAAATGATATTTGGTCGTTGTCTGGGAATGATGGGCCAGACGTGATCTAATTGTTAGTTTCCCTTCTGGTATGGTTCGTTTTTCGCTACCGCCACTTCGAAATCGCGGGTGCGTTATAAGAGTGACATTACTATAAGAGTTGGCGGTGGGTGCTTTGTATGACATAGTTTTAAAAAGTTAAGATCCTCTAATAAGATAAGGACTTTGTTTGAAGTATAGATTGATAGTGTTATAATTAACTTGTCATAATTTTTCCATGTGGACAGTTGATTATATTTTCATTCACTTAAAAATAAATTGTCTAAAGACTATCTCGTCAAAAGATAAATTAAAAAACTATTACTTACACTTGCACACTAAACACTTGACTTTGGATAAAGCATGTTTATTAGGTATTGCATGAGAATATCATACTTACAATGTTTGTAATTTTTGTTTGTAGCCACGTCAACATAAATGAACTGTAAAAAAATAATAAAAAACTTGATTAATACAACGTTAGTATTTGCATATAATAATATTGTATGACATTTTGTTTAAATATTAGAGCAAAATTACCATTAATTATTAGTATACTACTCGCTTGGTGAATCAGTTAAGTTTAAAATAGTGCTAAAACCTAGTGTTCGAACCGTGCGCAGATAACCAACTGTAGGTTTGCGCTAGAAAACTAAAACTATTTATGGCTGAGATACCCAACATTCTTGGACACCATTTTGCTTTTGAAAACAATTGTACATCATAGTTATTACAAAAGACACTTTTTGTCAATGGCCGTCTGTAAGATAAGAAAGATAAATAAAAAGCCCAAATACTCGATAACACGAGCCTTTTTTAGGTAGACTTTCCTAAAGCACTCCAGCTGTTGAATATCTTCTTTCTCTGTTGGTCAAAGGTCATTCATTTCATAGAAGTGGACAAATTATATCTTGAAATAATGTAGACGTTGGCTTGTTTTCATTTCGATAGATAAATTTGTCGAGAATTGTGTAACCTGTCTTTTTTTTTTTCTTCTTTCTTTTACAGAAGACACCTAGAAGTACTACCGTACATAATCATTACAAAGATACAGGTGTGTTTTTTTGTTATGTGACTGTCACAGTGTATTTATTGTTATTAACTGTTTATCTGTGTTTATACTAAATCTTTCGATTTTATATAATCTTGAAAGAATTATGTATTTATTTTTAAATATTACGCGAATATGAAATTTACAGTAAACATAAACAGATGGCGCTAGTTGAGACTGACAACTGGGATAACACCAAGATAAGTACAATATTATTGTACTTATCTTGGGATATTGGTATAGTTCGTGAATAATGCTTTAAGATGTTTGAAGCTATATTTCAAATATATCCTTATTTTCTATATCAAAGATAATATTAACATAAGCAATAAATATATTCGTTATAATTGTTGATAAGGCTAACATAGCAACTGCGAGCCGTCCTTTGAAAAGAGGTGATGTTTACGGCCCGTAAATGTACACAAGTTGCACGTTAAATTAGGTCATTTTGTGCGTATCTTATACTGCTACACTGTTTTTGTTTTCAGTTCAGACGCATCATCTGTCCAGGACGAAAACTGAGCAGCATGTATAACAATTTATGATTCTTTGGTAGGGAATTACTATTTTTTCGTAGCAGTATGTAAATATGATAATTGTGATAATCCAGGTAAACTTAACGTCTAAGGTCGGGGGTTTGCGTGATAGTTTGATGGAGAGACGGTATTTTCAGTTTTTTAATGTTCCTTGGTATATTTTATTATTGAAATATCCATTATATTTTAATTAAGTTAGACTCTGAATATTCAAGTTTGACATGCAAGTTTTTATTGGCATACTTTCCGTTTCTAACTTGTGATCAAATTGTTCATCTTGTGAGTTTTTGCTCAGAAATTCTGATCTAACCCTACTAAAATAAATTATCCATATTGTTTTATGGTGGAAAAAATTCCTACCTTATTACTTAGTATTTTGAAATTCTTGAACAAAATATTAGTCATTCCAGAAGTTTTAAATATGAACTGGGAAGAAATAGTTTGTTTGTTTCTTTCATGGAAACAGTAATCATGTACGATGTGCAAAGAAAATGTAACAAATTATCTGTTCTTAAAAATACTCTGCCAGACACAGTAGACATTATCTCTTAATTTTAATGTAATATGATACTTTTGTGTAAGGTTTGAAAAAACCTGTATTAAAATTCAGCTTATTTAACCCTTTATTGCATGAAAACTATTATATTTTTAAAATACAATTCTCAGTTATTTGACTTTAAGTTTATTGTACACTAGAAATTTAGTATTAATTTACTTGCAAAGAAATAATTACTGAATATTCAGAAATTTTCACAAGTGTTTTGCTGGTCTCAACAATATTTCATTTGGGTAACTTATGGGGGGGGGAAGGAGGAAAGAAAAATATATTTATTGAATAAGATGTATTCAGCCATTATTGTTGTATGTGTAAGCCAGTGATCTTAACAATGTCAGAGAAAATAGAATGTTGTGCATGATGTCAACATGTTGCTTCATGTAGACTGGTAAAGTCTATGCTTACTGTTGTTTTTGTATTTCATTCTGTTTTTTCATCAAGTCTTATTTCACGTTTCTGAGTAGCTGTAATTAACGTTCTGAGTAAGATGATTAAAAAGCTAGTAATTTGCACCTTAGATGTACTTGTGTTTTATATTTATATAAGTATTTTATTTCCAGATTAAATAAAATTTGTGGTGATACTTGGCCACTTCTAAAATGCAGCAGTCCTCCCTGCTGGTCAGTCTTCCAGATCCAGTTTTATACCACATTTGTTCTCTTATTATTTCACCTTTCGATCTCTTACACTTTGGATCGACTTGTAAACGATTATGGACCATATCTTCACCACCAAGTCTCTGGCTTAGACATGTGTTTTCATGGTGTGAAGGTATGTGGCAGTGGATAGAAATACCAGAAGCAAGTCATCCTCGCGATTGGTTGATTGAACTCTTTCGTTCTTGTTGCTCAAAGCATCCCAAAACCTTGCTCTCGTGCAATTTAGGATCAGGAGAAGAATGGATACGTACAGAGTCTAAGCAGTTTCGTTGTATGCTGGGCATGCTACGTTACTCTTATGCTGATAGAGATGAACGATACAATCCCAAGGAAATGTACCGCAGGTGGATTTTTGACATCGGGCTTTATCATCGTACAAAACCTCACATTAACTTTTTCAGTGAAAACTTCACTCTAGACAATGTTGCAGTGAAGGAACTTGTTGAACTGGGACAGGCCAAGGAACGAGACCTAAGGTTGGAAGAGCCACGATTTTCCAATTTATGTATAAACTACTACATAAAGCGAATCAAATCAAGTTGTGGTGATTGGTGTGAGGAGTTGTTCTCTTCTGGGCCTTGTGGTAGTCTCTGTCCACTATTGTTGTGCCCATCGGAAGTGGGATACTCATCTGAACTGACTGGACCAGCTGGAGTAGCAACTTTGGTGTCAATAGTACTAGCAAAACACTTCTCTCCTCAGTGTCTTAATGGCAAAATCTCTTTACCTCACATGGTACAAATGATTCGGAAAGCATGCTGTAGCCTTAAAGTACACTTGGACCAACTTCTTCCTATTCAACAACAACAGTGGAAATCCCAGCCTTTAGCAAATTCTGTGATGAGTATGGCCTTTCAGGGTTTGCCCTCCTTAGATGCTTGGCAAGTAGATTTAGACAAGCTTCATATCAATTTGCACTGGAAGGAGATCATGCTACAGAGTTCTCGGTACTTGGAAGAGAATCACTGGCTCGACAGTATTGTTGACAACATTAGGATCAAATGGCGACATGCACTTTTGGAGGAAATTAGAAAAGTACTCGAAGGAAGTGAAGAAATGCCACGGGCTGTCACGCGTGTTAATCTGACGGATTGTGATCTGATTGGAGGAGACAATCGTAGACAGCAAATGGCAGCAGCTGCATTCATATCGGACATTGGAGTTTTGGTTACTTGGCAACTGGTGGGAAAAATTAATTTTTGATTGCGAGTTAGTTCTGTTGTTGAAGAAGACAAAAGGTTTACGGTATAATTATTAATAATAGATTTATATATATTACATTTTATTGATTTTAATATGAATTTAAATATTACGAGTCTTCAGTTGTCAATGTTAATAGTTTGTATTATTTGTCCATAAGTACACTCTGTCACAAAATTCTAGCAACTTCTATTTTCAAACACGTTGTAGTATTCTAGATTAAACCAATTATAGCCTGTTTTGGCTTTAAGATACATCAGACATGGTTTTTTTTTTTTTTATAGACTTCTATTCAATGTTTTGCATCATCTGTATTCTTCAGAGGCACAGTTGTATGGCTGCAGCCTTGTACTGCTAGAAGCCATGTTTTGATACCCATGGTGGGTAGAGCACAGACAGCCCTTTAAGTTGTTTTGTGCTAAACAATAAATTTCCTGATTCATCGCATTACTTGTGATTATCAGATTTGTTTTGTACTTTCTTCTCAGTACTTCTAATTAGTTTGTATCTATTTTGCTACATTAAACATCATCTGTTTTTTAGAGATGGCTACTTGAAACTGATCTAGCTCATACAAGGTCTGTTGCAGGATGTTTGTACTTCTATTATATTTTATGAATCTTTTGTTCTCTACTTCTCCCTGAAGCTTTAGTGTTCATCAGGTTGTACACTTTTTTTGCTCTAGCCTGTTTGGAAAAAGGATATTTTTCATCTTGTAACTATAAAATAGCCAGTTGATTGTTTTACCTCATCAGAATCTGGTGTAAACAGTTTACTATGAAATGCAATTTGTTAATCTCACCGACTTTGGGTATACTGCCAGAACCACATTACAGGAATTTTTCTCTTTTATACATTGTTTTCTTCAGCCAGTTTTTAACTGTTTTACAGTTTCATTACAAGTGACATTTAAAATATATATTCAAGGTAGTAAGCATATTACTCATATTTTATTTCATTTTTGCACTAATAACACCTTGTTTTTTGTGATTTATGCTAATATTAGTCTTTTAATGGGATAAAATAGTCATTTTATGTAAACATATACAGGAGGACCATATTGTATTTTATAAATATTTACACTGTGAATAAATAAAGGAACTTCTTTTTAACAACTTGACCTTGTGATGGGAGTGATTGTTTTGAGGCCTTCTGTACTTAGAAGAAACCATTCTCAAACCTTAATCTAAGAGGGATCATGTAGTTTATTTAAGGTGCCTGTTCTAAAACAAAACATTATTGCTTGCAAGTCTCTGCACAATGAAGGTTTGTGTTCAGTGTTGAGGGTATTTCTGATGACTTTGAGGTTAGAAAAAAAATGCAGCTTCAAGAAGTCTTGATAAATGAATAAAAATCCTATAACGTGAGCACTTTTAAAGGGTGGATTCTGGTGAGTTTGGGAAAGTAAGAAAGAACTGTTGAATGTTTCATCTTAACTTTATTTCGTTGACCCTTTACCTACATTAAGAAAATGCTCATCTTGTAGGAAGTTAAGATGCCAGTAAAATGTTATAATAAGCAAACTGAGGCTTTTTGTTTTTCATTTGATACTTAACAGTTGTAATAACTTCACCTGAGAATGTTCTGTTGAATTAAACACATTTAAAACTTGTGTCTATGTTTGTGTGTTTTGAAGAAGGAAACAAAAGGAACACACATGTAGCTGAAGAGCATTGTGTAGTTTTAACTTAAGTTATGGTCCTGAGTTATTTCACTAAATTGTAATTTTTGTGATTTATCCCCTACTAAAGAAAAAACAGAGTTTACTGGTGAATTTGAATAACATAAGGATATAATTTTTTAAGATGCGAATGCACGTACAACTAGTGAGAAACAATTGTTTGTTTTTTAATTTGTTCCAAGGCTACATGAGAGCTATCTGCACTAGGTGTTCATAATTTAACAGTGACGGATTCAAGGGAAGGCAGATGGTCATCACCATCCACTGTTAATTCTACCATTGCATAGGTGTTCTTTGTGGAACACCAGTAGAATCAGAGGTTTGATTCTCCCTGGTGAATATAGCAGATACCTCATTGTGGCTTTGCTGTAAGAAAATACACACACACATACCCCAACGAATGACGCTGATGACAGAGATTCGAACCTGCAATCCTCAGATTGTGAATTGTCTTAACCAATAGGCCCCACAATCTTTACAATTAAAAGAAAATAAGATAAATTATGTCAACTCTACTACATTTGTCACATCCAGTGCTGATGAATTCTTTAACCCAATACTAAGGCTTCTTAGGTTGGCTGTGATGGGATAAATGTCCTATCAAAAACAACCCCCGAGACAACATACCCTCAGTGTTAAAATAAATAAATAATGTTGTGTTATAAACGTACGAAGTTTATAATAATTAGAGTTCACTTGTTTAATCTTATGCACAGCATAACAGTAATTTTTTGTGAAGATTGATATATAGGAACACAACCACTGTCTGTCACATTCCATCTGATGTTGGGCAAAAGGCCTCGTTAGCACTGAATTTAACAAGTGCAGTGTAGTTAACAAGTTCCTAGGATTAAGAAGTAAGGGAATGTTATTTGTAAGTTGTGTGGCTACCCTTACTTATAGTCTCAACTTTGTTACACATATTTGCCCATCAATTGCTAGCACGTACCTGGAAGAAAAGTTGTAAAGTGTATGTTCTGTACAGCCTTTTTATATATATATTGGGCATCTTTGATCCATTTATTACCAGTGGCTGCTTATTGTTTTTTAATAGCCCAAACAAAGCCTTTCACTAGCTGGGAATGTGCTATCCCAATGTGAAAAATAGCTTCAGTCAGTTGTAGAGCCATAATATTTCACTCTGATTATATTAAGGCAGTTAAAGTTGTCAAAATCTGAATCAAAATGCAACTGCATCTGTTCTCAATGTACAAAGTGGAAACAGAAACTGTCCAAGTAACTGATTCATTTATTACTTCAAGGCTGTCCCTCAAGGAACTAATAATTCAGTTCCATCTGTTATGTTTCAGGAAATCATGATTCTTCATCCTTCACTACAACTCGGGCAACAGGTTGGAAAATAGAAGTAACAATAACATCAGCAAAAATTATATGCAACGTGCATACCACGTATTATAGACATATCTAACGGTTGCTTCCTGTTCTTAATCCTGATGTTGGTAACTGTTACTTCATCTCATCACATATTCAACTTCAATTAAAAAAACAAGAGGGGGTAACTTACTTTGCAGACGTGCATTTGTACCTTAAACAGTACAAATTACTTTACTTTAATATTTAGTGAAGAAACAGAAGGTCTTCCTTTTGTCAATACTTACTGTTTAATTAACAGACACAGAAAGTTCATAGTCTGAAATCCACAAAATAGCTCTGACTGAGGGCAAATATATGGCTATACAACTTTATAAGGCTTGTTTTTTCATCTTATATACAGATAAAAAGTTACCTGAAACTTGGAAAATGACAAATTGTGCTGTAAACTGATGTTTGACAGTTTTCTTTTCAACGAGTAATAGTTGAAACTGGTTACTCAAATTCCATGGTTGAGAAATACGTCACGGAAATGTCAGACAAAACAGAATTGTGATAAAGGTGTGTGTGTGTGCTGAATTGTTTTTGCAAAACTAAAACTGTTCTTAACATTTTTACACTAAAGCTAGAACTCAATATGTTAATGTAACTAGTGTTTAACTTTTATAAGTTCTTAATGTAGATGTCAAATTACATATAAAAAAACTGTATTATGGTTCAGTACTACAAGAAACATACAATAACATGGCATGAAAATTCAGCTAGTGTTTTACCAAAAACAACTGCTGCATAGTTTTGTACCAGAAGACTGTCATTTTTATTATTAATGAAAAAATGTCAAAGAAAAGCATCGTACACTAATAACAGTAAATATTTAACCAATACTTACGACACAAACTCAAGTCAAATACGTTGAGCGTTACATTATATATCTTTTGATAGTTTTAAATAAGGCAACAACAGCACCAAGTCCACACAGAAGCTGAAAGTGGGATGAATCCCAGAATTGTACATGCACATATTTTCATATTATGAGAAAAAGACATATGCTGAAACTTCTAGTCATTGCTTAATCCCAATTTCACCGGTACCCATGCAACAATGGTTTAAAGAAATATATTTAATATACATGTACAACTACTACTGCAACTGTATTCCACATGACATATTTTCTTCTCACACTTCCAAAAAATCCCAACAAAAAATACTTGGCCATACAGTAAACCATATTTGTAACATAGTATGCAAACTAACAGACAGGACCACATGGAACTAACTTATAGTCTATACTGAATAAAAACAATCTTTCTATTTACAGTCTAACCTTTTTTTTTAAATGCAATGTAAAAACGGAGACCCAAGAAATTGTTGTTAAATATTACAGAATGAAATAAAAGAAAATGTGATCACTCAATATATTGTAAAATTTGGTTCTGTTTAAATCAATCGTAAGAAATGTTTCCTGCTTACACTATGTATCCATTTTGAATACATACCAATACCAAAAATGATTATAATAAATGAAATTTTAATACCAGTCAGTACCAATACCTGTTCACTTCCAGTACTAATTTGCAGGGAATCAAATGCAGAAAGGTGAGCTTTTATATATAGTCAATAAGGTAAAGGATGACTGAATCATCTAGAGAAACAACAAGAAATAGAACTGTTTTTAACTCTTCACATGTACTTAACTGATAAACGACTTGAATGGGTACACGTACATACAACTACTTCATAAAACAGGTTTTACAAAATGACCCCCTGTAATTGCTCATGACAAATTAATATCTTGTACAAGACTGAAATGATGGTATGCTTTTTAAAATGTACACATCAGATGGACACTGGAAAGCAGTGAAATAACAGCTGACCTCTGGACTTTCTCAGAGTTACAGAGGAAATGTAATATTGAAGTGTATTCCAGCTTCAAACAAGTACTACTATTACTATAGGTCTACCCCCACATTAATTGTTATGCTCTCCATTTATACTGTACCCCCTTACTTATGGTCCCAAATTTGAACTCTTATTATGACCTGAATCACAATATTGGGAGGCAGTAGAAATGGATGTGAAAGATTTAAGTTTTCTCTCCTTAAAATACTAAATATTAACTTGAAAAGTAATTAGCAGATGAGTATATTAGTTTTATTACATCTCCACAGACATGCAGATCTTTTTGGCAAAACTTTCTCATCCAATGGTGGGTCAACAAGGTAAGAACAGGAACCAATACTGCGTATTTAAAATAGTTACACTTACAAAAAATTAAACATGTCAGGTTTAAAGAAAACAGTTTCTCATCAGATATTTTCTGAAACTTAAAATGTAGAAACTTTATTTTTATTGGAGAATTTGACTGACACGGACGGGAGTATAGAAATGTAGATACCAGAAGCATCTGCAATGTCAGCTTCACTGCTAGGCACGCTAGATGAAAAATGTTGTTAATCCACTCTTTATATAAGTTGTGTTTCAACCTAACTCTTCACAAAGTTGAATGTTATTAAAAAAAGAACAAAAAAAAAGGTTTGTGAGAAACTTTTATCTTGCCTAATCCAAAAATGAAACAGAGGTGGAATTTCTGCTAGTCTTTAACACTGGATTTGTGTAGAATTAAGTAAAATCAACACTTTGAAGACAAGTTAAGCCTTTAATAAACTGTATTAAGCACTTCTTAATTTAGTGTTGTTTCTATGGGCTGCAAGAAGTGTAATATTTAATTTATTGTTAAACCTTCACACCAAACAATGGGATTACGTGAAATGTGCCCACTACAGGTTTTGAAACCTGGTTTTTAGTGTTACAAGCCTTCCCACTCATCACTGGGCTACCAGGGTCATATAACCTCTATCCTATACAAACCAAAGCATGCATTTCAATGCACTGTATAATTAAAAAAAAATTTTCATATAACACTTGGAGAAAGAAAGAAGTTATGATTACTAATCTAGTACAAGAATAATGTGTTACATTCCTTAACAGAAAGCAATAAATTGTGTTATATCCTCCACAAATACCTAAACTCAATTTGTAGTTGTTTATAACTCCAGACTTACCACTGAGTTGTATGAGGGCAGCTAAAAAAATGCATATACAGTAAAGTACAGAAGAAAAATGGTCTAACAGCACAACATACAGTTACATACCTGCTTCGTGTTCTTAGAAGGTCAGTCTTTTCTTAGTCTCTATTTCACTGTTTATTTTCTAATTACGTAAAAAAAGAAATCTACAAACTTTAAGCTTTCTCGACAAACAATAAAGAAATTGAGTTAAAAGAAAAACAAATGCAGGAAGTTTTTGTTTTCCATCCCAGTTTTACCAACAAAGTAAACCACACCTTCACAAATACACAAAACAGTCTATAATACCCTGCCTGTGATGCATGTTGTTTAAGAGGTTTTTCTTCCATTAGGTAGTAATTTAAACTTTTATCTCACTTTAGTACAATGAACATATGGCACGAGTTGTATATAATATGAAAGAAGGCCAATCTGAACGGATAGAATTTTTAACTGTTTTTACATTTGCATAAATTAAAAACTATTAACATGCACAAACGTGTTGCCGTGCTTTGATTTCTCAGTTTTGTTTGTTTATGGATTCCTGAATATCACCGACTGCTTAACTGGCACATGTAACATCTTTGATGGGTCGAGTACCTGAGAATGATGAGTGCACTGTGTACACAGTGAAACTTTGAAGAAACAGCATATATAACGCTATTCCTCTGTTTTATATTATTTACATAAAATGTAAAGAAAACTTTAGTCATTCCTAGTGGGAAAACTTCTGTAGTATGAGATGACAAAGTTATCAGTTTTAATTACATGAACTTCCTCTCTGCAACATTGAAATTTGAGACACTGATTTATCGGTAAAAAACAAGGTACGCATACAGTTTCTATCCAGCTTCTTGCTTTGAGATAATGTATTTAAAACTTCTGTACAAAAAAATAGCACAACGTAACTTAAGCGAGATATTTTCTCATGGTCCAGATAAAGGTTGTGCTCACTACTGCAAAATAATAACAGAAGCACTTGCTTGTGTGACAAATAATTAGTACTTATTAAACAAAAATAAGTCTTTCTGTCTTATTATTTATATTTAACCTTTGACCTGTAACAATGAGTCAGTAAAGATTCATTTAAGTTTTACACAAGATTAAACATTTGCAACTATTAACTAACAGATCGAGAAAGTTCCAATTAAAAGTATATTTCTATATAAAACCAAAGGTTGTAACCACTTAATTTTGTACATTAGAACAGAATAAAAACGAGAATGCAAAGATCATTGTTTGGTTTTTGTTTTAGTGCAAATGAAATCTGTAGTAAAATAATTTAATAAGACAGAATAATAATAAGAGAGATTTCATGAGGAACATTTTTCTGTGTCAAACAATAGTTGAAAAAGAACAACAGAAACAAAAAGTGAAAAGTACAAGTTCTTCTGTTTCTTAAAAACAAATTCAATTCTAATTTCACGTAACAAAGAAAGCTGGAATAAAAACTTGGTGGTACTTACATATTCAAATGTCCCAACGATAAAGAATGTATAAAAGTTCCAATGTTTTACAGATTCAAACACAAACAGATCTAACACCACCTCAGCTGCCAACCTGAAAGGGAAGTGTTTTACAAAAGTCCAGGTTGTTTTTTTATATATATATAAAGAATGTAATAAACAACAATTATGTAAATGATGAAGAGTTGTACTACGTAACAGAGTTGAATGATTTGAAATATTAATTTTGAGCCAATTAACAAGTGGCTAGATGTTTTTACACATTACCCTGTACAATAGGTTTTTATACATTTCACTACTCGGTCAATAAAACATACGTGGGGAGAGGAAAACAACTGAAAAACCGTGATCAGAGCACCTAATTCAAATCTGCAAATGCAACAAAGCATAAACACCAAATTTTGTTTCCCTTTCTGGCCTAAAACAGAAATAGTAAGGCCATGTTTCTCCCATGTTTATTTGTTTTAAATTTTCTTTTTCCTGTTCTCACTAAAGTTTTATTCCTTTTCTGTTG
Organism: Tachypleus tridentatus; assembly: GCF_004210375.1. Taxonomy (NCBI): domain Eukaryota; kingdom Metazoa; phylum Arthropoda; class Merostomata; order Xiphosura; family Limulidae; genus Tachypleus; species Tachypleus tridentatus. The sequence goes on from NC_134830.1 coordinate 159,273,376, forward strand.
GATTTTCATCCTCTGAATCAAACTCCAAAGTTTGTGGACTTGTCTTTATGGTTCTCTTAACATCTTGGGATTGCTTTGGCACAAAACTGTCTTTCATTTGTGCAACTTCTTGCTGCAATAATAACAATTCCTGCTGCAGAGCTTTGTTCTGACTCAGGAGAGTGGTGTAATTATCTGTCTTATCCTCATTAAAGGAGGTACCTTCTACATGTGCAAGCCTCGTGAGTAATTTCGTTTCACTGTTCTGTTGATGTTTCAACTTTTTGAGCTCCCTCTGAAGTGCTTTTTTGGAACTATGAGCTTTGTGCAATTTCTCTCTCTTGCTGGTACGGACGTGTTCCAGTTCCTGTATGGTACAAAAATACATATTTGAAATTGTTAATATTTTGAGTTTCAGTCAAACACAATAATCTCACAAGAGATAATATTTTGGTCTATCCAGTATATTCATTAATATACCAACCCTTGAAACACTGTAGTTACTCTGCAAACAACCTGAAAATCACAGAACAGTTAAAGACAGCACCTAACTGACAGTCTCCACAATAAGAGAACTCACTGCTTTCTGTATCAACACAAGGCCTAGCTGTGGGCTTATCCCTTTAATCAGTACTTGGAAATCTATACAGGGAACATTTTGAAGATAATGCACTCAAAGCAACTGCTCTAAGCCTCGGTGTTTGTAACATTGTAACAAATGCTATAGACAGTATAGTATTTGTGAATCATACGAACAGACAACATCACATTGTGCAAGAGAAGAATGCCATACAATAAATTGGAATAAGACTAAAGTAAGGGGATATGAACTGGTGATAACACAATCAACCGAGCATGTGAGCCAGGGAAGCCTGAATACCCATCTTGAAGACACTTAGCTGACTCAAATCCTAACATTAACGGCACACTAGTCTTTCTATGAAAAGGACTGATGACCAAATCCCTGTCATCACTACCATAAAAAAAAAAAGTTTTCCCTGGACTTTCTCTAAGACACCAACCAAAACAAAAGAATAAAAACTAGTTAGTAATTAGCAATTAATAATTATATCTAGGCAATCAAAGACTCTACTAACCCTTACAACAATAGGGTGTATATAGGTTTATGCCAGTTATATTCTATTCAGTAAATAAATTATTAGTTTGTTCAGAGCACTAATCAGAGATTCATCACAACTTTCTGTAAATTCAGTATTTTTTTAAAATTATACATATAATGCAGAGAGACTACTCATGCATTTAACATTTATATGTACATGTATACTATAATATATCTTACAAATGTTACTGGATAGTATCTGCCATGTTGGCTGCATTCTGACTGTAATGAGAAAAATTATTTATCTGAAGAGATGTTTACAAAGTACATAAATCACAGTGAGTCTTTTTAAACTTAAAATTTAAACAGTTCTTGACAACCTGTGCACAACTACAGTGACTAAATGTTGCTAATACAAATTATGATCACGTTTCTTTGTTCCTATTTTATCTTCCACACTGTCAAAGTGGCCAGAGAAGAAACTTAACAGTCGACTGTTTAGCATAACCAAGGATTCATTGTGCCACTTTTCAATTATCCAATGAACAAAGAACATATACAGTACATGTGTTTGTGACACCTGCCATGCACGAGCCACTAGCAGGACCTTGATGTGGGTTGAAAAAACAAAAAAGAGAGAGAGAGAGTAATCCTGGAAAGGTTTGGGTCATTTTGACAAGACAAAAATATATGTGGCATTATTTTCAAACTATAGGTCACTGGACCAGAATCTTGACTGTGAAAGCTAACACGTAAAGTTAACTTGTAATTGTAAAATGAAACAACACAGCAGTTCTTATACTTTATTCAATGGCCTAAACAGAGCAACTGACTTAAACCATGGGTACAGGTTAGATGAAGGAAGAACTCAGTCAAAGATATCCCAATCGATTTAAGATCCCAGTTGATGTGAACCCCAAGTGTTTACTGCACTGACAGCAAAATATAAAAATATGGGCACAGTGGTAACATTACTTTTCAAAGTGGAGATTACAATCACATGTAAGAAATTCTTCATTTCAATATCTTGTAAAACCAATGGCACTGTACAATGAAAGTTAAATATAAGGATGGAATAATGTCCTGTATGGTACCATCATAGTATAATCCATACAGATTTCCTCATGTCATATTTCCATTAACAGCTGGTTCTTCTTTTTTTTTTCATTTTAGCAGTTCTAACAAGTTTCATTCATTGATATTTAGCAAAATAACCCTAAATCATGAGTTTCTTGAAGGATCCCCCCCTCCTGTTGACCATGAGGCAGGTGTTAAAATCGAAGTTGTCACAAATTGATTTTAAAAGAGAGGACTGACCAAAATGGAAAGTTAATTAATACATATGTTTAGTGCTACCAGTCAAACTAAAACCTCTACTTTTGTGTTAATACTTGGATAAGCATTTATCACTAAAACCAATTTTGATGTGTCTACAGGTGTTTGTAATAATAGGACCACAATACAATATATGTATGAAGAAAAAAAACCCATAAAAACCTACAATCATATAAAAATATTAAACAATATAAAATCACACTCTTCATACCTTCTGCAATAATTTGTATTGTTCCAAAGATTCCATTAGTTGCTTCTTGTAATGGAAAAGCAAAACTTTGACTTCTGTTTTGATTTTAGATGACAGAGTCTCATCAACCTTGTGGGCTTTCAGCAACTCATCCAGTTTCTCCAAATCTTTATCAAATGTGAGGATTTCCCCTTTGGGGTCAAGTTTTATGTTCGGAGATTTCTCCGTCAAGTCTGTGTCTACTGGAAATGAAAATGTTCAAGTTAATTCACAATATGTAAACTTTTTGTTTTACTCACAATTCATCACATGAAATATGTTCTTTCTTTGAAATCTAGGGAAAGTCATTACTGTGTAGTACACTCTCAAAGACCAGTTGAGGAATCTTTTTCAATTATTATAGGATAAAATTTAGTGTTTGTATCAGCACTTTTTCCTTTCTGTGTTATGCACATTTTTGTGCAAAAAACAGAACTGATAAATTTTTGTGAAACTATAAATCAAAAGGCCCACAATAACAATAAGTTTTGTTTGTTTTGAATTTTGTGCAAAGCTGCACGAGGGCTGTCTGTGCTAGCCTTCCTAAATTCAGCAGTGTTAGACTAAAAGGAAGGCAATTAGTCATCACCATCCACTGCCAACTCTTGGGCTACTCTTTTAGCAGTGAATAATGGGACTGACTGTCACATTATAACGCTCCCAAGGTAAAAAAGGCAAGCATGTTTAGCGAGATGGGGATTTCAATCTTGCAACCCTCAGATCACAAGTGGAGCTCCCTAACCACCTTACCATGCCAAGCTATACAAAGCAAAAGTCCTAATGTAATGAGATATGCAGTTTGTAACTGACTTCATTTACTGTACACGTCAATTTTCATTTTATCATTATTCTGATACAAGTTAATTTCCCATTTAAATTTTCTTAAGCTGTGTAAATTTAAAATAACTTATTACGTGATATAATAATAATAAAATACTTGTGCCTTCATTAGTAATAACAGAGCTATTAAAATAATTTTATTATAATACAGAAAAATGACTAAAATGTGATTAAAAAAATTTGAACAAAGAAAGAAAACAACAGGCTAGCTGTTAACATAAGTAACTCAGCTGGAAACGTAATGTGTTCAGCTTTTAATTTGTTTTGCAGTTTCCTTACACAAACAAACTGTGCCATCTGCAGAATGAAGTTAGAACTACAAAAATACATCCCCAAAATGACAGAAATAAAAATGCACGAGACCGTAAATCTTCATACAAAGATTAGAAATTAGGAGAAGGATAGTTTGTAAAGTCACAGCTAGTACTTCAAACATTTTCATAACGTAGATTTACTACACAAAAACAGAGATAATTCTTTTGAAGATTATTTATCTTGAGACACTTCATTATGATGTCAAAAACACACATTGTGCCAGACAAAATGAAACTCTAATAATAAAAATACAAACAAAATAAGTAGCCCTGGAAGAATTCTAGTTCCCCAGTATGCCTTCAAGTAGTTCATGCATCTGTTAGGTTTAAGGGTTACTAAACTTGAGATTCTCACTCTGGCCTTAGGTCTAAGGTTTACCAAGTAGCCTATAATTTTTTGTGTTTAAAATCAAGACTCAAAACAACTTTTTACAGACAAACTGTTTGTTTTTTTTCAAAGCCTGATACAGCTGGTACTTACCACACACTGCACTGGAACTACAAGTTTCTTCCAGTTCTAAAGACACTGGAGATGATTCCCATGTTTCTGGAGTGCTCTTCTTTGTCTTTGCAATTTTTCTCTTCCTCAAATCTCTCTCACTCGTGTCACAACTGTCTGATGTATCACCTTCCTTAACTCTACTGCTAAGATTTTGTAGTTTTTGAACTGGTGTTGTTGGCGAATGACTGTGAACACAGCAGAAAAGTGAACAGACAGAGAGAGAGAGAGAGAAATGCATTTCTTTAAACACGAGTTCTGTAAATGTATAACTGTTTAAAATGATATTTCTGTATTTGCACATTACACATTTGAAAGTAAGAGGGAAGTATCTGTTCACCTTTAGTGTGTTTGTATGTGCACATATTTGCAACTGGTCATTTCAAATCAAAGATAATTAAACTGATGGTCATTACACCTTGCTACCACCTGTTCCATTTACCTTTCTCTTCATACTTAGATCAATCCATAACTGAACTGATCTTAAGTTAAGAGAAACAAATCCAAATGTTTTTGAAATGAAAACTACTAAATCACAATTTTTTCTATATTAGTTCAATTAGTCAATATATAATATATATTTATGAATCAGTTTTTCAACCACAAATTAATGTTACACAGCAATAAAACCTTTGTAAACCACTTTATGGACCATCATTGGGCTAGTGACAACAGTGAAGAGGTGTTGTAATTGGTGGCTACAGGTCAGCAAAGAAGTTTTAAAACAAAAGTTATGAGGTCTGTTTATTTAGTTTACAATGAGTTAAGTAAGGAAAAAACACTATTCATGTCATCTTCAAACCTGTACAGGCCATGTTTTCATGAAATTTAAATCTATCTCAGCACTTTTCTCTTGTGTTTTTATGGGTTGTGGCTCAACCATGAACAAGTGACTGAAAACTAATGCCGTAGATAATAATAATAACACCTTATCATTAAATAGCTTTGAATAATTGTTACTTTAATTCAATTTGGTGTCTATCATGGTACATTTAAATAAAACATTTTGTCTATATTTGAATTTCTTGCAAAGCTACATGAGGACTATCTGCACTAGCCATCCATAATTTAGTAATGTAAGACTAGAGGAAAGGCAGCTAGTCATCACCACCCACCACCAACTCTTGGGCTACTCTTTTACCAATGAATAGTTGGACTGACCATCACATTATAATGCCCCTATGGCTGAAAGGGCAAGCATGTTTGGTGTGACAGGAATCTGAACACATGACCCTTGGATTACCCCCTGGATTACGAATCGAGTGCCTTAACCACCTGGCCATACCAGGCCAATGAAACATTCTATAACTATATATTACCTTTCAGATGTTGGAGTGTGAGAAGTCCTCTCTTGTCTCTGAAACAGGTGAGCTTCTGGAGCTAACAAAGATGACACACTAGAAATCCAAAATCAAGAAAGTAAAGAAGTATTATTTTTTTCAGGTGTTAAGTTTCATCTCTACAAATAGCATTTTTTTAAATGTTTCTGTTGTCCAAACTTTCAATATCCCATTAACTGTTAATGTGAAAAGTCTGAGATTCTACACTTCGCTGTATTTTTAATTATAATAAGAACAGGACAACATAATTCACTGCTCATCAATGGATTTTCATTAAAGTAAATAAACTCCCATTTTTTTTTATTTTTAGTTCTATGAAATGGTTTTGCAGATGATATTATAAATTATATTTTACGTACTTAAAAATTTGGTCTTAATTTTACTTACAGATATATAAACCTGAAGTGAAGTAAGGCTGAGTTTTAGTTTATCAAGCTCTTAGGAAAAAAGTTGATTTTTATCATCATTTTTATAATAAAATGTTTCATAATGAATCCTGTAAATAATTATAATAATATACTACTACACATGTGCAGTCACTACTCTTACTTCAAATAGCATTTGTTTTGAAATGTAAACAATTTTTCAACTGTCACTGAAACTTGCTGAGGGAACCCATTAAAACTACAAAACTTATATAAAGGACCGTGTTAGACAATGCTTGCCTTCCCTTCTTTGTGGAAGATAATAATTGATTTATTTAACTTATTAAATAGTTGTGTCTTTAAATTTAAATCCAAAAGTTTATTTAAACAAAAAGTAAAAATGTTCCCAATTTCAGGGTATTTTTCATCCTCTGTGGGCAAAAATCCTAAAACAAAATAACCCATGTATGATGTTGGGCAGTTTCTAGTTGCCATATCAAAAATTACAGTAACTGAGCCACACAACTCTAGATAACAGATGCTAATACATGTGTAACAGATTAACTTTATAGTTAACAAAGTGCATATTTCAACAACACAACACCTCTGTAGTAAAATAATTCCATATTTCACACAATTTCTATTTCATGAACAAAATAGGATTTTCTCTCTCATTAGGATGAACCTTAGGACATTTTAACAGAATAGATTTGGCCTATAAATCAACTGAAAATCACTCTAAACCAACCAAGTTCTAATTAATATAAATAAACTCCTTGTAGCTAAAGAAAGAAAATATATTTGATATGCTCATGATAAAGAATGAAGCAGTACCAGGAAAAAAGCCAATTACTCCATGTTAATCATCCCAATAATCAATCAACAAACATTAAACCCAAATGAATATAACACAGACTTGTACCCCCCCCCTGAAAAAGGACCCACAACACATAGTTATAATAAATGTACAATATAAAAGGTAAACTTATACCAACTTAGGATATTGTGAACTACCATTATCATTATATGACCACTGCCCCTAAAAAAATTAATAAAGAAATGTCTACTGGTCATCCATACGGCATTTGTACAGGAAAGGCCCAAATTATTTAGAAAGGTCTCAATATATTCCTGCACACAAATGAATAACAACTATTGTAATTAATGCATCACTGTACATTCTATGAGATAAGTGTCCTAGTGGTGTATTTATAAACAAATAATTATTAATAATAATTAATATTTAAGAAAGCAGGGGGACAAAATACTGACACAAATAAAAAAGAATTAATAACCAACTGTAGAACGACATCAAAAGAAGAATGATAAGTCCTAACACCACGAACAACAAATAACTTGAATTGTCGAGCAAACTGTTAAAAAAGTTAATACCAAAACAGTTCTGCCCGAAACTTGCACAATCAGTGAGAAAGGTCACACCACACCTCAAGTTTATTTCAGTAAAATTATTTTTAAGGCTTAGTTTTTATTCTGCCTAATTCTGGCCAGCAGTGTAAAGAAAAAGAGAGAGAGAAATTTCTTCAGATATGAATTTCATGATTTTATACCTGATTGGTCCGTTTCATTGTATAATGTTGTTTATGTTTGAGAATTTTCCTTCAAAGCTACTCGGGCATTAATGTGGGCCACAATGCCATGACTGTTCTTTATTTTGCAACGAGCACACTAAAAGGGAAGCAGATTGTCAACAGCACACAGTATAAACTTCTTATCTGGTCACACAGTGGGATGTGACCACATTTATAGTGCAACCACAGCACCAAAGTGCACAGCCCAGTTTTGCAAGAGTGAAAAAAAAAAACGCAAACCCTTGAATTTGCAATCAAGGCATGTTAATTGCTAAAGGCACTGCCAATTTCTGCATATTTTGTTATTAACTGTGCTGTTATGTTAAGCAGCAGAACAACAAAGAACATCTAAGGTCAGTATTTTTTTTCTTACAACAGAAATTTTAAACTTTTACCCATTTTGCTAATAAGAGAATCTGTTTGTAAGATCTGAGTTTATTAAAGTATTAATGGTCCTTTCATGGCAGAAAAAAAAATGCTTCTCATCACCTATATTTCAGTCCAAATCATTATCAGGTTTTGGTGATCATTGTGACACACCAAACCACCACTTACCTCCCCTTCACGTACGGTAAGTATGACGGCACAGGCAGTGCACCAAATTGGTAGTTTTCACTTCTGCTCACAGCAGGTACAGATACCCATGGTTTGAAAGTAGACATAGTAGTCCATGGACCAGTTGTAGCATGGTACCAGTAGGCTAAGGCTGGGTCCCATGACACCGAATGAAATGGGTATGGATAAGGTGGTTCTTCTGTTCGCAGTCTTTTACAGTCTGCATCTCTTTCAACCAGCACCTGAATAACAAAGTCTTTTATTTGGGGTAAAGAGTAACAAAACGTTGCTCAGTGTGTCCCGAGAAACCAGAGTTTAGTCTCATCTTCAGACAGAATACTTTACACCTACTTAATTAATTCTTATAATCACATTTTAATATTGGTTGTTTATTTGATGATGCTTGTGCATAGTTTCTTGAGGGCTAGCCATCCTGAATTTAGAAATGACAGATTATTGGGAATGTAACTAGTTGACACCACCCAATTCCAACTCTTGGGCTACTCTTTTTATCAGTGACACATTATGATGCCCCCATGACTTGAAGGGTAAGCATGTTCACTGAAGCACTTCAAGCCTGTTACTCGCAGATCATGAGTCAAGTGCTCTAACAACCAGACCCTTTTAATATTTAAACAATGGTCAATTTAAATAAATGTATGTAATAATATTTAAAGTGAAATCAGGATTTTAAAACAAAAGGGGAGTACATAACTGGTTTGAGCTAGATTTTTAAATTGGGGGAAGACTTAAATTGTCTGTGACAAACATGGTCAATTTATTTTTTGTAAGTTTTTTTTCAAGCTACTAATTTTATGTTTGTAGTTTTCTTGATGTATTACTTACTATGTTGTTTCTCCACCATAAGACAATTAGTTCAAACCTAATATACACGACTTTACAATACAAGTTTTTATCAGTTATTCACAAACTATGAAAATAATTCACTTATACACAGTATTATTAAGTTAATTTGTCTTGGAAATTTTGGTAAACCTGCACAAAGGCCAAAGGAAAGGTAGCTAGTCAACTGCATCTATCACCAGTTCTTGGGCTATTCCAATCAAATAGTGAGAACTGACTATCACTACTATAGCATACCCAAAATGGACCTGTACGTCACTACAATTCCTTTTCTTTGCTACCTTTCCAAAGTTATGTTTGTGTGTGTGTGTGTGTGTGCTCATTTATCAAAGAAACCACTTGTATGTTACTTTTCTATTACCTTCTCTCTCTGCGCATGCTCCCCCTGTCAATGGCTCAGCCCTTATGTGGGGGCTTATAATACTAAAATTTATGTATTCGTGGTGGGTACAGCACTTATAGCCCATTGTGTAGTTAGTTTGAGTTTAACAACAAACATTTTTCTATTAAATATCAGAGGGTAAAATAAGAAAAAACTGGTAATCCAACAAAAATTGTGATAATTTTTAATAATTTTACGACTTGAAATATCCAGAAAAGAATCTCTGTAAGGACATACGTATATTCACGAAACCTACGCTTGTACTTATTATAGTTAAAACAATTAGTTACTTAATCAGCGATATTTATAAACGAATCCACCGCATTCAACTACACGAGAATTTAATGTGGTTGTTGAACATACTTATATATATATATATAAAAAAAAATTAATGTATTCTGAACCGAACAATTATGAAGTGTAAATGTCATATAACATCCACATCCTTAGTGTACGAAGAAAATTTAAATAGTGTGATTTTCTAACAGTAGATGGCAATGCCATTATTACGTAACTGTGAGGTAAATAAAGCTTCATTTCGTAGTGTTATCGAGGTCGGAACTTTCTGTACTTTAACTAAAGTTCTAATACTCAAACCAGTCGTTTCGAGAATACATACACACAAACTTAATACCGAACTTATCCCCACTTACCGAAAATATACTGTTTTTAAATGTCTCTAAAACGTTTTTACTTTGATTTGACATTCTATAAAACTATAGTTTTGAAGAATCTAGCACGCATTATTTTACTTACGAACTAGAAGCAGATTCACAACACATAAAAAACATTTTTGGTGAGTTGTTATGTTTTATATATTTAAAAACGGCTGGTATGGGTAGACAAAACACTAATAGAGGAGCGAAACGTTGCTCGCTCCTCTACTAGTGCTTTCTCTACCCATACCAGCCGTTTTTAAATATATAATATTTCTCTACAAGTGGGTTTTCTTGTTATCACGAATCGTCTAAACGTTTGGACGTGGCAAATAGAGAAATGATTGATCAGTTCTTATCTATTATTTTACTGTGATTAGAAACCAGAAAATAAACTGATCTCATCTTATCATCACTATTTATTTATTTCACGTGCCGGCTTTAGAGATGAACACAAATTATCTTTTGTGTTCATTAATTAATACTAAGAACGCTCTCTAGATGTAATATTACCGCTACAATTAAACGGTTTATTTCCACGAGCACCCAAACTTCCCAACGTAAACGATTTCATATAAACAATGGGCATGTACACATACATATAATATGTAAAAATGAGTTTCTGTTATAATAATATATCTTTTATTAAATGGTTTTTAAATTATTTCATTTGCTACAAATATTTGCTCAAAACTACGCAAGGGCTCCCGGGATAAGCCGTCTCTAATTTTGAATTACTAGATTAGAGGGAAAGCAGGAACTTTCGGCCAGCCTTTGGGCTACCACTTATCAAATATTGGTAACTGACTATCATTCTTATAACATATCCACGCCATCAAAGTGCATAGTGCGATTTTGCAGCAACGAAACTCGAATTAGGAATCCTCGGATCAGTAGTTCAGCTCGATATAACCACCGTGCCACGCACAGTCCGATTTTTGAGAAACACGTCAACTAGTTTATGAACTATATACAAGGTGGCCCGCAAGTCCCTACCCATCCATATATATTATGTATCCACTGTATCTGTGTGCTGTCCCTCATTCTCGCTGCATAATATTATGCGACGCCATGTTCTGCGAGACATTTTCAAGTGTAAATGGGCTTACATCAACCATATTTCTCTGAAAAAAAAGAGACAAATTTATAATACATGCCTAATTGAATATAACATTATAACATATGGATGGGTAGGTACTTACGGGCCACCGTGTATATTGTATATCAGTTGGCCTGGTATTGAGCGAAAGGCTTTGTGGACACTGTGTATGAAAGATGTAGCTATGGAGACAGAGCACATTCTCTGTTAATTTAACTTATGGGTTTTTAGAAGGATCAGACCTCACGCAATATTTTGTCCAATTCCAGGGTGAACTCGTAGCACGAGCCCACCTTCCCACAACGACAAATTAGAAAGTACAATTATAACTTTTAAAACATTTTCAAGACTGGTAATACTTTGAGTTGTCATATACAAACCTTATCACTTTATAACTTAACATTCCTCTTTTCTTTCTTTTGCTGTTGTTAAGTGACCTCCTGTATGACCTCACAGAAGTCACACTCAACAGACAAACAAAACAACAAGATGGCTGAAGAGGATTTACGACAGATCGTTTGAAATATCTTTTGGTTTTTGCCAACTAAGGCAACAGTCAAGAGTTCACTTGTAAACAAGACGGAAACAAAACCGTCTACAATTATTCAATGTTACCAATTTGAAACTCAACACGCGCACGACTTATTAGAGCGTGACATAGGAGGCTTTGGATATAATTAGCCATGTAAATAACATTTAGTCAGACATAATCTCGGTTGAATTATCTTCTTATGGTAATAGACTTGTGTGGTATTCTGGGCCCCTTGATTTACCACGGTATCCATCCTCCCCTTACTTGGGGTCTGAAAAAGCAGATGGAAAATTTATGAAACTGAATGCAGTATTTAGTTTCATAAATTTTCCATCTGCTTAGGCAGATAACTTAGATATAGGTCAACACATTTCCTTCTGGTTACAATCCATGCTAAGTCGTAAGTGTTATTCAACCATAACGAAGACTAAGTGTCTGTCTGGGTCAACACTTATCAGTTTCACATTGTGCTTCAGATAAACAAGATAAAATGAAAAGTTACAATATACTACAGTAACCACAACTATTATTTCATGCAGCTAAGCCAACTGGAGATACTTTATGCTTTGTAAGAATTAAGGAAATGACCGATTTTGTTTAAAAACAAAAACGTCTTTTGAATATTACTTAGACTTTCAAATCTTTTTCTTCTGTTCTGTTCGTTAATTAAAATCTCGGTCCTTCTGTGCCAGTCTTATATTCACGAGCGTGATTGGTTCTGCATTTCGAAAACTGACCTGTTTCATACGTTTTCCACATGAAGTGTTTCTCAAAGTGTCAGATCGCGTTCTTCTTTTATTTTTCTCTTTAAGACACTTTGCTCACCTTGATAAAAAATGTCAATGATAAACTTGGCTTAAAATAAACAAACGAAAGACGAAATATTTTTCTGGCGATTCTTAACCCCCCTCTTAAAACGTCGCATCCCGCCTCATAGAATAAGAACCACTATTCTACGTCTATGCACCAAGCACAAATGAATGATAACACGAGATAGTTAGGCTTAAACTAAATGGCTGTACGATACGCCAAGTTTATTACTGACATTTGTTGTTAAGGTGAGCAAAGTGTCTTAAAGAGAAAATAAAAGAAGAACGCGACCTGACACTTTGAGAAACACTTCATGTGGAAAACGTATGAAACAGGTGAGTTTTCAAAATGCAGAGCCAATCACACGAAAAGTCAAAAATCAACATGGTAATGCACAACTCCGATTGAAGAGGGGGGAGAAACAGAAAAACAAATATTTTTTACAAAGATATATATCACCACTAGGAGGCGGAAAAACGAAGACTGGCACAAAAGGCTTACGTCATCAGGAAAAGTGCGCGCATGAAATTACCTCCACTTTCTCCACCAACTGTTATCTCTATAATCATCCCACCCCCAAAAAATAGAAGGAACAGATGTGTAACAGTTACTGACAGTAAAGAAAAGGCTAACTTTCTCCTTCACGTGATTTCTGGTCGATATACGTGTAAAAATGGCTCGTTTGGGTTGGGAAAATTTTTTTTACGTAGAGGAGCGAACAACGTTTCGACCTTCTTTCTGGTCGATGTTCTTGAAAGGTCAAAGGCAAGATATTTTAACCTACATCGCTCACAGCTGTTAATTAACATATGATTTAACCCTAACTTGCATGGTGTATTTTGAAACTTACGTTATCTTTTTGTAACAACTTTACCCAGAGGACTTGCCAGAAACGAGAAGTTTCATACACCAAGTCAAGTTACTAGAGGGCGTTCGGAAAGTCACTGTACAATTTTGTAATAATATTTTATTCAGTCTATTTCAAGCCAGCAACTGATAGCGGTGTTTAGAAACAAAATAAGAAGGATCCAGGCCTGTACTGATGTCAACGGGGGTCACTTTCAACATTGTTTATAATTGTCATTCATATTTACCTTCTGTATTCTATATTGAAACATGCGTGTTAATAAATATATAAGTGCACAGTGACTTTCCGAACACCCTGTAGAATACACTTATAAGAAAGATAAAGTGCAATTAAACATTTAGTAACAGGTAACAGAATATTTTTTATAGCTTAAAAGTTTTCTCCACCGAGAAGAATATACAACCAAAACTGGGGATGGTCTTCAACCTTACAGCTGTGTATTCGGTGTTAAATCTGCAGGCACAAGTACAGCACAAAGAATCCATTGTCCTCTCTTACCACGTGATAAATACCCTTTTAAACCTGCCACGGTGAAAATCCATCACAATTAGAAAAATAAATCCCAGGAAAAGCAAAAGGAAGACACAAACTTTAATCTAGAACCCAAAAGCTTCCAGGACGAGCCCCTGACCCACGGTCGTTAATGGATCTACATTTTCTCACTTCGATCTGTGAAACACACGTACAACTCTAAGTAGTATGCCACGCCTTCATGGTAGAAATATATATATATATTTGGTAAATGATTTATGGACGAAAACATGTTTTGTGTAATGCGATTGCATTCAAATGAGTAATCTAGTTACTTAGACAGCTTATTAGCTTGTATCTTACTATGACGTGTTGAAATAATCACGTGTGAGCATGTCTTCTCGTTTCCTAGATTCGAAACCAAACAGAATTAATCCATTAAACCAACTGGCAAAGAAGACTGGAGTTACAGTAGCGTGTACACATCCAAATAAGGTATTAAGAACGATAACTGGAAAAGAAAAGAAACAACTAGCGCCATTAGAGGTGGTGGGACAAGAATGTATTTGTCCAGGGCTCAAATTTATAAACCTGTTATTTTTCTTTCTTTTTGCATATGTCAAGTTTTCGCGACCTGTTTTTATGCGTCTCCCAATCAGACCAAAATTTGACACACACTCAAGCTTAGAGCTGCACATTATATACTCAAATTATGATTCACTTTTATTTAGGGCTAACGATTGTCGTACTTTGTTTTCGTGTCACCATATATCTATTTTTTTTATAACCAGGGTCCTCAAAACATAGAGTAGCCCAGACCTCTCTGAACGTCTCTAGACACATGTAACTATTGACTGCTTGCGAAAACTTTATTTATCTATGTGTATATTTGTTGTTTGTGTTTCTTTTTCTTACAGAACATAAACATGACCACTACGGTTAAGTCGTACTTAATTTCAGTGAATACGATTTTTTTTTTTTTATTACGGAGTGACACCGACATACCATTTGAGACCACACACAAGTGGCAGCTAGCAATCACTCGACTTTTGTTGTTTTTACGCAGTGACACCTGGCAATCCTCCTACATTTATAGAAATATTTAATTATTTATACAATGGTAGTTAGCAATCACGTGGTTTGAGTTATTTTTAAATACGCAATACTTTCGATACACCGCTCTAAAATTCTATGGGCTACTGTTCATAAAACAATAAAAACAGCTGGTTCCCGGAGTGTTTACGACTAGAAAAACATTATTTTAGTATCTGGCTGTAACAGTAAGATTTATGGAGTTCTTATGCAATTGTAGAGAATATAAAATTTTACACGTTGGTTCAGATCTTTGATTTCCCATCCAGAATATAAATTACGTGTTTTTGTTTGTTTTTGACAGAACGTGGGGACTGTTGATTTCACTGAATTAAATTAACTGAAAATCTAAAATTGTAAGAGATAAACAAAAGCCATTTAAAACATATTATATATCCAGAATTCGATTTTTTTTTTAAAGTTTGAGCCCCCTTGTGGTGGTCAAAGGAACCTTGGAGCTGTGAAGGCTGGATAAACACTTTTACATGAAAACTGACGTGTCACTGTGGGGATTCGAACCCCCAGATTTTAGCGTTGTAAGGCCGCTAATTAACTGCTTTCCCACCGGAAAACTGGCATGGTTCAAAAACGGATCTGCGTTTGTATTTTGTAAAATTTCAACTGCGGTTTGATCGGTTGAAGTTAAGCACAAATCCATGCAATAAGTTACTTGTGCTCTGCCCACCACGAGTATCGAAACCCGGTTTAGAGCGTTGTAAGTCCGCAATACATACCGCTGTGCCACTGGGGTTCCGAGAGTGACGAGGGTTCCTTTAAAATTTAAAAGAAGGTGTAAAAACCATTCATGTTAACTATGTGCCAAAGTCTGTGCTGTGATACTGTTTTCCGTTAATCTCAATGGAGTTCATTCCCGGTATAATAGCAAACATAACCATTTATGTTTGAACTTTTGTTAAGTTATTGTAGCCAATAAACTGATTGGTCTCTATATTCTAAAGAATGGAGTATTTCGACACACGTACAAATCGACAAATTAAGCCCTAATATAATACGTAATAATAGAATATATATATTATCTCACTGTGTACATGCGAGATTGCGTTATTTTCACATGAAATAGCTTTCACAAAACATCAATAGACCGCCATGTCAAGCCTTTTCCATTCAGGTTCAATGAACATGGCAAGTTTCTTTCTCCCTAGAAGATTTGTAAAATTTCTGTGGCTACCACAGCTGTATTATTACAAACTTTCATTTCCCATTTATCAGCCGAGCTTACGAGTCAAGTAAAACGTTTTCATTTCCGAAGAATTAATTAACTCTGCTCCAAAAGACACACATCTTTACATACACAATGCTGCCATCTTTCGGTGAATATTAAACGGCCTTATGACAAAGATGGAAAGAAAAATGTCTCTGAAATAATTTCACTTAAGTATTTTGAATGTTACAAATACACAGTGGTCTTCTGACGTAATATTATAAAATACACAATGGTCTTCTGACGTAATATAAAATACACAACGGTCTTCTGACGTAATATTATAAAATACACAACGGTCTTCTGACGTAATATTATAAAATACACAACGGTCTTCTGACGTAATATTATAAAATACACAACGGTCTTCTGACGTAATATTATAAAATACACAACGGTCTTCTGACGTAATATTATAAAATACACAACGGTCTTCTGACGTAATATTATAAAATACACAATGGTCTTCTGACGTAATATGATAACGTTACAAATACACAATGGTCTTCTGATGTAATATGATAACGTTACAAATACACAATGGTCTTCTGATGTAACATTATAATTGTTTTTCGATTTATTTGGTTCAGGTTTCTTTAACCGAAAACAATATTCTTCGCCATCACCAAATTGTTAATGGATGATTTTAGCATATCACAATTACAGTCATCCTGCATTTTATATCCAATACGAGCTAACGTTTTTATCTATGTGTATACAGAAGCACAAAAATTCGGCCATCTGTCTGTTCGTTATCTATTTAATCCTGGGTCGCTTGACTAATCTTAACCAAACTTTGTGGAGTGATAGCTTGGAACTAAGGGCATGTTAATGTGGGGCTCACACACCCCTTCCACCTCATCTCCATTATTGCTGTTATTGAGCATTCATTATCTTTGACTTAAGTTAATTAATTAGATCCATAGATAGCGCCACTTCATTTTAAAAATACTGTATTAATTTTCTATTACACATCATACACACATAGATGAGAGAGGAGAGCACACAAACGTCTAAAATAACCCATAGAGTACATTAGCATTTCACCACTGCAATGCTACATAAACTCAGCTGGAAATTCTACTCCTATAACCACCATAAGGCTGATAAAAAGAGCTATTTCTAGATTGACACCAACTTTCTACTTTGATCAATGACATTTCAAAATCGGTCCATAAGAGACTTCCGAGTCTTGAAAACGGGCAACAACAAGCACACCTACTGCTACCTCTTCCTACCAAGATACCCTCATTATTTCACATTATATATATTTTGTGTTTTAAGTATATACATATTGAGTTTTTAACACTTGTACATAATATTTGGCGATGTAATAATGAATATTGTAATATTATAACTGTGTGAACTATCGTAGCACCCTCTACCACTAGCTTGTTTAACGTACATCTTATGTTAAGTGAGCATAAATAGTTTGGTTTTAATTTCGCGCAAAGTTACACGAGGGATATTTCTGCAAGATGTCTCTACTTTAGCAGTGATAGACTACAGGGAAGGCAACTATTCAACACCACCCACTACCAACTCTTAGGGTTACTCTTTTACCAACAAATAGTGGGTTTGACTGTCACATTTCAACGCTTCCACGGCTAAAAGGGCGAGCATGTTTGCTAACTGGAATTTAAACCTTCGACCCTCGGACTGCAAGTCGAGCGCCCTAACCACCAGGCGACGCCAAGCCCAAGCAGAAATGGTATTTAACACTGGTGCATTAGATAGACATATGAAAATCTTGCTACTGAAGAGAAAATATCTGAATTTATTGTTTTTAAACCTTGAAATAACGAAGGATATCGAGCATTATTGTATCGTTTCTTTATCGTGTATATGTTAGTTTGTCTCTGTCTTCCTATTTCAAAGCACCATTTACAACACTGGAATCACGAACCACCAGGAGATCGACTAACACAGTTAAATGAAACAACTTGTTCAAGTAACTGATAGACGCATGAATAATTGGTTTGGTTTACAGATAGCCCTCGTGTAGGTTTGCGCGAAATTCAAAACAAAACAAGCATAACCAATTATTCATGCGTCTACCAGTTACTTGTTGCTTCATTTCACTGTGTAAGTCAATCTCTTCGTGGTTCGCGATTCCAGTGTTGTAGATGGTGTTTAGAAACAGGAGAACAGATGACAAACAAACATATACAAGATAAGGAAGCGATACAATATTACTCAATATCCTTCATTATTCCAAGGTTTAAAAACAATGAATGCAGTTTAGGTACGATAAATTCAGATATTTTATCTTCAGTAGCAGGTGTAAGACTAGAGGGAAGGCAGCTAGTTATCAACCACCCACCGCCAACACTTGGACTACTCTTTTATCGACGAATAATGGAACTGGCCGTCACTTATAACACCCCCACGGCTGAAAGGGCGAGCATGTTTGGTATGACGGGGATTTGAACCCGCGACCCTTAGATTACGAGTCGAGTGCCTTAACCACTTGGCCATGCCGGGCCGCGCATGAACGACAAAAAAAAAAAAAATTGTTGTCGCGAGTGTGTTTTATGAGGTATTTGTCTATACATCTATAATGTTCGTATTTCTTCCACCTACCAGGCTTAACAAGCGTCAATACAATAACATTAATGTGCACCTTCATTATAAAACTAGGGCTTCGGGAAATTAACTCTACGCATGCATGCACATATTCTGTATGCATAAATGGTTTGATTTGAATTTCGCGCAAAGCTACACGAGGGTTATCTGCGCTAGCTGTCCCTAATTGAGTAGTGTAAGACTAGAGGGAAGGCAAATAGTCATCACCATCCACCGCCAACTGTTGGTTACTCTTTTACCAACAAATAGTGGGATTGACCGTAACATTATAACGTCCCACAGCTGAAAGGGCGAGCACGTTTGGCGATGGGTATTCGAACCCGGTATCCTCGGATTACGAGTCGAGTGCCTTAACCACCTGGCCATGGCGGGGCCGTATCCACAAATGTCAGTTCTTTTACAACCTAACGTTAAAATCTGAAGCTATATATCTGATAATTACACGTAACGTAACTGTCCTAGTCACAAACACTTGAGAAAGCACCATTTTGTTTTTAGCCGTGGCCGTTAGAATGGATCGATTTTGTTGTTGTTGTTTTTTTTTTGTGTGTGTGAAGAAAGTTTAGCTCACAACTGGATAATTTCTTGACTGATTGGAAATATAATTATAGCTTTGGACTCAGATGGTCAACCCACTTCGATTAATGTATTTGACCAGGCCCAAGGTCTCGTAGATTAATTTACTCTAATCCTACCTATACTATTTTCAAGTGCCGCAGCTACTGAGGATTCCCTCTTGATTCATCCACCCCAAAAGTGTCACGGTATGTATGTATGTATATATATCCATCATAATCCATCATCAAAAATATCAATGATGTGAACATATTACTAAATATTCTGAGCAACTTCCAAGGTTCAAGTTCTATAAACCAATGGGCCATTCTGAATCAGAACCGTGAATAAAAACTCAAAACATGTCCTAAGGATAACACTCACAGTGTAAATGTTTATATGTTATAATGAATTTAACACGTTAAAACTACCATGCATCTATTTACCACATTTCACATGATGCGTAAGTTTCGTCCTTCCGGTAGTAAATAATGTGACAAAGTGAACCTCACTTATTGTGCACACTTCGTGTTTCGTTACAGTCTTTCTGGTGCTGAACATTGTGAGCAAATTAATGATGGTTAATCAAGTTGTGTGTAAGTTTCGTCTTTCATTCCAATCATGCTGGTTCTGTAAGTGAATTCTGTTTAATAGAACCATGTCTTTCGTCCTTCATTCCAATCTTGCTAGTACTATAAGTGAATTCTGTTTAATAGAACCATGTCTTTCGTCCTTCATTCCAATCTTGCTGGTTCTATAAGTGAATTCTGTTTAATAGAACCATGTCTTTCGTCCTTCATTCCAATCTTGCTAGTACTATAAGTGAATTCTGTTTAATAGAACCATGTCTTTCGTCCTTCATTCCAATCTTGCTGGTACTATAAGTGAATTCTGTTTAATAGAACCATGTCTTTCGTCCTTCATTCCAATCTTGCTGGTTCTATAAGTGAATTCTGTTTAATAGAACCATGTCTTTCGTCCTTCATTCCAATCTTGCTGGTTCTATAAGTGAATTCTGTTTAATAGAACCATGTCTTTCGTCCTTCATTCCAATCTTGCTAGTACTATAAGTGAATTCTGTTTAATAGAACCATGTCTTTCGTCCTTCAGCATTGGAAAAAAGTTAACACAATACGCTTAAACTGTTTGTAAAAAAAAAAAAAGTTTTACAAACAAAAACTACTTCGATACAAGTTTAAATATAACATCATGGTTTTAAATATCGGTTTTCGTGTTTCTACGTCTTTTTTCCTTCCTTTAGCAAAAAGATGCACTTTCCACCAGAGGGAATCGGACCTCAGATTTTAGCATTTTCAGTATGGAATGTTATCGATAACTAACTACGGGACTCGTGTTTCTAAGTGGTTGTTTTTATTACATCACTGCAGTGTTTGTTTGGTTGAAAATAGGTATAATACTAAGTGCAAATGATTCCTATATGTAAGGATTTGCTGGATTCCATCTTTCACACAGACATAGATACATAAATACAAGTATATGCATACGCCACAGCTACGCCCTCCCACGCACCCACGAAGACAATTCAAAAAGCTTTTTAATATTACAAGTTTCCATAATTTTTAATACGAATGACGGGAAATAGTTTCGATTTGCGCGAGGCACGCTATGCTCATCGCGAGCTGGCTCCAAGACGTTATAAACTACTTTTATAATTGCTGAGCTACATAAGCACGTGGGCTTGCCGATCCTAGCATCACGCCAGGCAGTCAGACTTAGTTACCCGGGCGACTTCTTGTAGGTTGTTTTTTTTTTTTTTTTAATTTCTTCTTAAGCAAGCGGACGTTCACCCTCAGCAAGGCTATCCAGAGAGTGAAACCAGCTCGGCGTCTCGCTTGGCATCTGCTATCTAGGAAAAATCTACTGATTGGATGAAATAAAAAAAACAAAACAACAAAAGGAGGTCGGCGCCAAGATCTTATATAAAGAAAAGTGAAAGTCGCCGAAAAACGTGTTTTTGACCTTTCTGTTGATACATTCCAATTACAGTGTTATGCAACGTGTTACGTCTACACGTAATTATACGTACATATACACACATGTGTTTCTTGTTATATACTGAGACATGCGATACTTTATTATTTAGGATATCCTAGTTATTGTTATTAGTATGAGCTGAAAATACCATAATACAAAACACAAGCCGACGTAAAATGCTTCAAATACTATTTTGGAATAAGCCAATTCGTGTTCCTAAAACGAAAAAAAGTACTTTTATGCTAAAAATATAAGACCCAAGGTTTCAAACGCATCTCTCTGTGCCACATATGAGCTATCTGCTGCGTCTACCAAAACGAATCGAACCCTTAATCTTAGCTTTCTAAGTCCGTAGATTTACCGCTGCACCCAAATCTTATGAACCACATTACCATTAACATGTTACTGTTTCAAAAGTGCACCATCGAAGTTAGAACAATGTTCATAAAACGTGTGCTTAAAAGGGCACGTGCCCATAAGCACACGAGCCTTTTAATTAAAAGTTTAGCAGTAGTTAGGACTGACTTCGTAAGCGTGGGTGTTTTTGAAATGGTTCACGTATTTTATAAATATCCAATCAATATTAAAATGATGTTTCATAATGACGAGAAACCCATGTAGGAAAAATTTATTCTAAAGTCGGATAGTATAGGTTTTAAAAACTTGAACAAAGTACAGAATAACTTCTCGACTTGAGGAGGTCGAAACGTTGTTCTGTGCTTCATATGAATTGAATGTTTAATACCCATACAAGCTGTCTTTAGAATATAAAATAGTCTTCCCTTTCAACGTAGCCTGTAACTATAAAACCAATACCAAAAATAGTCTTCCCTTTCAACGTAGCCTGTAACTATAAAACCAATACCGAAAATAGTCTTCCCTTTCAACGTAGCCTGTAACTTCGTACCATATTATCAAGTGTTAAGAAGGTTTTAAGAATACCATAGTATTCTATGTTAAATACACTTAAAGTTATACCAATGACATCTGTATAAATCGGCGTAATACGAGTACGCAGACTTGCTGATTCACAGCGTAGAACGAAAAGTAATGAACCCAGAAAAATCCATGTCACGTGTTTACTTGTACAGACTCAAAATAAATTAACGAGTTGTTTATCTAACTTAAGAAATATTTTAAAGTACTGACGCATTGGTTCTAATACGTTTGTCTGTAGTCAACCACAAACAATGGGCTATCTGTGTTCTTCCACCACGGGTATCGAAACTCAGTTTTTATCGTTGTAACTCCGCTGAAGAGGGGGATTCAATTTTTTTTCATTATTGAACATATTTAAAAATACGTTTTTTCCATACAATAATTATTTTTAATACTATATAACTTTAGAGTAAAATAGAATATTGTGAGTTATAACGAAATAGCTAGATAAACAGTTATACTGATGGATGTACAGATACAAATATCACAGTTTCAGGGACACAGTGCCTAAATATTGTGTGTGTGTGTTTTTCATATAGTAAAACCACAAAGGGCTATCTGCTCAGCCCACCGAGGGGAATCGAGCCCCTGATTTTAGCGTTGTAAATCCGAAGACATACCGCTGTACTAGCGGGGGCCTCCTAAATATTGAGGCACGTGTTTTACTGATTATTCTGCTGGTGATGTTTTATCGATTTATTCCTACATGCTGTATTAAATGCACGAGTGTTGACTGTTGAAACACTGCAATGCAGTATTAGTGCTTGCAGGCTATAAGGATGAACTGAAAAGCCTCAACAAACGAGTCTAATTCTAAATGATTCATATCATTCCACACAAATGTAGTTCCTTATTCTGCCGCTAGGTGCTCACCCGGTTACACGCGGGCAGTTAAGATCAATAACAAAAAAAAATGTTTATTAGTAAGTTTTTTTTCGTTTGTAATTTATGTGCAAAAACGGCTCGTTTGGGTTGAGAAAATATTTTACATAGAAGAGCGAACAACGTTTCGACCTTCTTCGGTCATCGTCAGGTTCACAAAGAAAGAGGTAACTGACCGGAAGCTGACCACATGTTTGAAGGGGTTGTGTAACTGTGTGTCGAAATGTAGAGGGCGGTATTAGATGTTTGAATATAATTTTATTTATTTTATTATATTAATATAGGTATAAAGGCGTTCCTTTGTATTGGTTTATTTTGGGCTTGAGTTGTTGTATAAGTAAGGCTTCTTTAATTTTGCGTTTGTTTATGTTTGTTTCTTTATTTAGTATTTAAGTGTTTTCTATGGTTATGTTGTGTTTATTTGACTTGCAGTGTTCGAAAACGTGTGAAGGTGACTTTTTATGTTCTTTGAATCTGGTTTCCATTTTTCTACTTGTTTCTCCAATATAGAAGTCGTGGCAGTTATCACATTGTATTTTATAAATAATGTTGGTGTGGTGTTTGTCAGTGTAGTTTTTACATAGTATAGACCTCAAATTTTGTGCCTGGTTTTTGAATAAATTTGGTATTAACTGGAATGTCATATTTTGTTACTAATTTTTGCCAAATTTTGGTTATTTGTTTGCTAATGTCAGGAATATATGGTATACAGCAGTATATGGTTTCGTGGTTTTTTGATTCGTGAGCTGTATTTACTTTAGTTGGTTGATTTTGCTTTTTGTCTCGGTGTGTGCGTATAATGTTTTCTACGGTTTGTGGAGGAAACTTATTGATGTTGATGAAGTATTGTTTTATTTTGTCTAATTCGTCATTAATTTTATCTGGTGAGGATAGTTTTATGGCTGTTATTTGGTTTCTTAGTATGTTGAGTTTTTGTTTTGTTTCACGTGCTGAGTCCCAAGGAATGTATAGTCCAGTATGGGTGATTTTTCGGTGGATTTCCGTTTTGAATTGTGTGTCAGTTCTTGTAATTTTGAGGTTAAGAAATGATATTTGATTGCTTTCTTCCTGTTCACATGTGAAGTTAATGTTGGGATGTATAGAGTTAATGTGATTGAAAAAATTAAGTATGTGTTCTGTAGATTTGAATCCCGCAACCGTGTCATCTACATATCTGTACCAGTATAGTGGTGGATGTAATGCTGTGTTAATTGCTTGTGTTTCAACTTGTGTCATAAAAATATTGGCTAGAACTGGTGATACTGGGTTGCCCATGCTTAGGCCATTTGTTTGTATATAGTTTTGGTTGTTGAACATGAAGTTGGTCTTTATCGTGGTGAATTCTATGAGGGTTGCTAACTGGTTACTGGGAATTTCTATAGTTGGGTTAGGGTCTCGGATATAGAGTTCTAAGGCTATCTTGCAGGCTTCAGCGGTTGGAACTTCTGTAAAGAGGGATATAACATCGAAACTGGCCATTAAGGCTTTATGATTAAGTTGATTTAGATTAGACTTGAAATTAAAAGAGTCTTTGATGAATGAGCTGGCTGATGTTACATATTTAGAGAATGCCCATGCTATGTATTTACCAAGATTGTAATTAAACGATTCATATGTGGACATTATTGGTCGTAATGGACAATCTGGTTTATGAGGTTTGGGGATGCCGTATATTTGCGGTGTGCGTGAGTCGGTTTTACGTAGGTAGGAATAAAGTGTTTGTGAAATTGTGTTGGCTTTTTTCATTTGTAGTAGTAATTTGTTCGTGTCTGATAAGATGTTATTCATTTTTTGAATGTATTCATTCATGTTCATTATGACTATAGCGTTACCTTTATCTGCTTTTAGAATTTTTATGTTTTTGTCTTGTTTTAGGTTTTAATGGAATTAATGTCTCTTTTGTAAGGTTGTTTTTAGTTTTCTGTTTTGTGAAATTATGTTGATGGTTTTGTGAGAAAATTCTTTGAAAAAATCGTTTAAGATGTTGTTTTTAGGTGTTTCTGGAAAATATAAATTTGTAATTTTACCTGGGAAGTTTGGCTGTTGGATGTCAATAAAATTATCTAAGTTGTCTTCTTTATGTTGGTTGTGTTTGGTTGTTTCCTTGTTTTTCTTCTCTGTAGAAAGTATCACAAGTCTCCTGGCTAAGTCTTCTAAACATGTTTTGATTTCTATGGTTGGAATGTACCTAGGTGCTATTGCGAAGTTGAGTCCTTTGTTAAGTAGATGTATCTCGTCTGTGTTTAATTGTCCGTCGGATCTGTTAATTATGAGGTCAGTCAACGGTTTGTCATGTTGATGTCTTTTTCTGACGATGACCGAAGAAGGTCGAAACGTTGTTCGCTCTTCTATGTAAAATATTTTCTCAACCCAAACGAGCCGTTTTTGCATATAAATTTCTCAACAAGTGGGTTTCTCGACATCACTGATTATTATTTTCGTTTTTAATTTCGCGCAAATCTACATGACGGCCATCTGCGCTAGCCGTCCCTAATTTAGCAGTGTAACACCAGAGGAAAGGTAGCTAAACATCACCACTCACCGTCAGCTCTTGGGATATTCTTTTACCAACGAAGAGTGTGATTGACCGTAACTTAAAAGACCCCGCGGCTCAAAGGGTGAGAATGTTTTGGTATGACGGAGATTCAAATCTGCGATCCCCAGGATTACGAGTCGAGCGCTCTAACCACCTGGTCACGCCAGGCTTTAAATAACAGGGTGTTCGGAAAGTCACTGTGCAGTTTTGTCTGTTAATAAATGTACAAGTGCACAGTGACTTTCCGAACACCCTGTGATAATTGAAAATTTTAGAAATCTTGGAACCATGTTTGTGTGGTACAAGTTTTAAAGATAATGAAGAGAAACAACCTGACAAAGTTCAGAAACCCCTAGGTTTCAGGTAAACAAGTTACATTTTGGAGTTACTCACTGATCAAAAGGAGGGCAATCAGCACCATACGCTGCCACAAGGTGTCTGCCTGGCTCTTTTAGCCGAATAATGGGATGGATTGTTACTTCTATAACGCACCTACAGCTGAAAGTATTAAGCGAGTTTAGGGACATCGCGTATCGAACCCTGCGAGTTTAGGGACATCACGTATCGAACCCTGAGCCATCGTTCGTGAATATTTCATGTTTCAACGATTTTTTTTTTTAATTTCATGAAAACATCAGAAACACTTGATAATCCTATCAGTCGTGTATCGCATTAGGTGATCCACAAAACCAAAACAAGTTTGAACCGGTTAAAACATTAGAAACACAAAAACAAACATCCCTCAACAAATAAAAATCTGAATTATACAGTGAATATAATCTAGCATAAAGACAGCAGTAAATAACATCTAAACAGCTGAATTAAATATGGTTGGAAAACAAGCACTAAGATAAGGCTAAACGTTTCGTTGACGTCAACATCGTTAAAACGAACAACATGACGTTAACGAAACGTTCAACCTTGTGTTAATGTTTTTTTAATTATAATTCAGCTGTTTTGATTGGACAACTTATTTTACAGGAACAGAACAGGAAATAAAAACAACAATATCAGAATACAATAACAAAGTTGTATCTAACACATATCAATAAAATTGTATCTACATAAAGGTCATATAAAAATGGTTTAGAGCAATATATACAATACACATCATTAAAGTAATATATTAATTATATAAAGGTCAAAAGAAGGGTCATATAAAAGTGGTTTAGAACGGAATGTTTACACGAAGTGTTCGTTGTATGGTAAATATTCTTACATCCAACAAGTGGATCTAATAAATGTCTATTGTCGGAAATAAAACTAGTAAGACTGGCTTATACATTAGGGAAAACGTTTAATCCCGAAGAATCGTTTTCGTAGTCTTGCATGCTTCGTTTATTTATTAGTTGTTAAAGGTACGAGGGAAATTATAAATTCTCCTTACTCGTCCATACACGTCACGCTCTTAGAAGCGCCATTTTCTTACGTAATTCTGGCAGATTTGTTCTTCCGAAAGAAGACATGAACTATAACATATCTAACTGCACAAGGAACTCGTCGATGTAATAAGAAACGGCAAGGATACACCACCAGATGATTATACTGACTTTAAATACACCACCAGATGATTATACTGACTTTAAATACACCACCAGATGATTATACTGACTTTAAATAACCACCAGATGATTATACTGACTTTAAATACACCACCAGATGATTATACTGACTTTAAATACATCACCAGATGATTATTCTGACTTTAAATACACCACCAGATGATTATACTGACTTTAAATACACCACCAGATGATTATACTGACTTTAAATACACCACCAGATGATTATACTGACTTTAAATACACCACCAGATGATTATACTGACTTTAAATTCTAATGACCAGATTTGTTTAGTAGATCCGATTATAATTAATCACTATAGGTTCAGTTTTCTGGTGAAATGATTTCTGATTTTTTTGTAGGTCTAATTATAGTTAATTATTACAGGTTACGTTTTCTGATGAACTGATTCAGATTGTTAAGTAGTTCCAATTATAGTTAATTATTACAGGTTACGTTTTCTGATGAACTGATTCAGATTGTTAAGTAGTTCCAATTATAGTTAATTATTACAGGTTACGTTTTCTGATGAACTGATTCAGATTGTTAAGTAGTTCCAATTATAATTTATCAGTATAATATGATTTTGAGTTTTCTGATGTTTAGTACTTTTAATTATAATTCATCATTATAGTTACAATTAATTATTAAAGGTTTTCTGATGAACTAGTTTCTAATGTTTAGTAGTTCTAATTTTAATTAATCATAATAGATTGAGTTTTCTGATGAACTAGTTTCTAATGTTTAGTAGTTCTAATTTTAATTAATCATAATAGATTGAGTTTTCTGATGAACTAGTTTCTAATGTTTAGTAGTTCTAATTTTAATTAATCACAATAGATTGAGTTTTCTGATGAACTAGTTTCTAATGTTTAGTAGTTCTAATTTTAATTAATCATAATAGATTGAGTTTTCTGATGAACTAGTTTCTAATGTTTAGTAGTTCTAATTTTAAGTAATCATAATAGATTGAGTTTTCTGATGAACTAGTTTCTAATGTTTAGTAGTTCTAATTTTAATTAATCACAATAGATTGAGTTTTCTGATGAACTAGTTTCTAATGTTTAGTAGTTCTAATTTTAATTAATCACAATAGATTGAGTTTTCTGATGAACTAGTTTCTAATGTTTAGTAGTTCTAATTTTAATTAATCATAATAGATTGAGTTTTCTGATGAACTAGTTTCTAATGTTTAGTAGTTCTAATTTTAAGTAATCATAATAGATTGAGTTTTCTGATGAACTAGTTTCTAATGTTTAGTAGTTCTAATTTTAATTAATCACAATAGATTGAGTTTTCTGATGAACTAGTTTCTAATGTTTAGTAGTTCTAATTTTAATTAATCATAATAGATTGAGTTTTCTGATGAACTAGTTTCTAATGTTTAGTAGTTCTAATTTTAAGTAATCATAATAGATTGAGTTTTCTGATGAACTAGTTTCTGATGTTTAGTAGTTCTAATTCGATTATTATAAAATTAGTTTCATTAACACGAATTAGCTTTTTTTAAATCAGAAGTTCTTAATAATGCATACGATAAATAAAATGATTTATTTCTTACATGTAACTTATTTATCCTGTTGGTACCCGCAGTTTGTAAGTTACGTCTTAACAATCGGCATATCTTTCGTTCCTTTGTGTATTATGCCCAAAATATTTTTAGCACTACTGTTGAGAAGCATTTCTTGGTCATTAAGCACAAAGCTACACACAATGGGTCATCTGTGTTTTTAACACGAGTCCTCGCGCTTATCGCTTAGTCACCAGAAAACATAAAGAAACGCGTTTTTTGTATCGTTTTTGGCATTGCGTTTGGAGGTGTGATTGTACGAACTTTGCTGTTACATGAAAGCAGACAGAGTAACTTTTAAGACTATAAGCTATTCCCATGTTCACATTCAGAAACATACTTCTAAATCATGTGCATCAATATATTAAAACCACACGTAAACAGGAGTAACCAGAGAAACTGAAAACTCTCGTCCGTCACTCCTCGAGATTGCACGTGGTTACGTTGGATTTCACCTTATAAAACTCGAATAATCCTTCTCAACGATCTGGATCATTCTTTGCAGCATGATGAGGGATCTCACACTTACTATTCCTATAAATTTTGGTACAAATCCGATCACATTTGACAGGGTTATTAACCCCAAACCGCCAAAATGTTCTATCTCCCCCATTATTAAAAAAAAAAAAAAGCTTCAAAAGGTGACCCAGAATCCACAGCAGGAATTGGATCCAGACCAAATTTGGAGAGGACTGTTCCATACTGATCTCCGATCTGGTGTAAAATTTTCTTGTACATCGGTCTATTAGTTTTCGAAAGATGTAGGCCTGGCATGGCCAAGCGTATTAAGACGTGCGACTCGTAATCCGAGGGTCGCGGGTTCGCATCCCCGTCGAGCCAAACATGCTCGCCCTTTCAGCCGTAGGGGCGTTATAATGTGACGGTCAATCCTACTATTCGTTGGTAAAAGAGTAGCCCAAGAGTTGGCGGTGGGTGGTGATGACTAGCTGCCTTCCCTCTAGTCTTACACTGCTAAATTAGGGACGGCTAGCACAGATAGCCCTCGAGTAGCTTTGTGCGAAATTCAAAAACAAAACAAACAAACAATCGAGAGACGCGCGCGGAAAAACAGACACACACACACACACATACAGAACCGTTTGCAATACCCCCGACACCTCCCCCCTTCCCCATCTGAGGGCACAATAAACACAAGGGAGCTACGTAATAAAAGATGTCTGACGAATAATGGAATATCTTTGTCTCACCGTATATAAAGTTCATCGTGCCATCAAAATATAAAGTAATCAACGTTATACTAATACAATATTCTTGACATATTTACACTGAAGTTATAACAGAAACCATACTTATAGTAGTAGCTCCAAAGTAAACTCTATGCCCTATTTCAACGTTCACCGTAGACCCATATTTACGGCGTCGAAGAACAAAATATGAAGGACTTGCGTTGTCTGCTTGTTTTCATTCATTTGGCAACAATCCACATCAGTTAGGCACGTGCACCTGTATAGATGAATATTTCCAACCAAACAAGGTGCAACGGAGTGATACGAATCATTATATGCTGGGGTTGATTTACTGTACTTTGATGGAAAGATACTAGATAAAAACTGCTAAAAAACAGATAAACAGATTTCTGACATGAAGTACCAATGAAATATAAGGTGGTTTTCATCAACTAGAAACTGTTGTACTCCCCCCATCCATTCCTGCGTGATTTTTGGATTCAATGGGCGGCACTTTTACTTTGATATTCCAACCCACAGGTATCATTACCAGGTCTAGCAATAATCTCTACCACCAACATAAAGTCCTTTGTTAACCACTGTAGTTCAACAGAACTATTGTAGTTAGGTTATTACCATGTTGGCCTTTGTTAACCATCACAGTTTAAAATAACTTTAATTCACTATAGTTAGATCACTAATATGAGGACCTTTGTTATCCATTACAGTTCAGCAGAACTAGAAGTCGCTATAATTAGATCATTAGCATTGGTTAACCACCATAGTTCAACAGTTTTAATGGTTATTTTTCAGAGTCTTGTACATGCATTTGAGAGAAAATGTAAATACGTTAGATGTTGGATACAATATAGAAAATATCAGTTGAACAACCACAGCAGTAGTTGTTTCAATGCAAACTTTGCACAATGGGCTATCTGCGCTAAGCTCGTAAATTTATTGCTGACCCACCATAACATTTGCTGAAACTAATGGCTGCCACTAGACGAGAATCTCTGGAGAATGTGAAATGTATTGCTGCATGTTCGCACTTTGGAACATGTCACGCATGAGAAAACATGAGCAACGGGCAGTTCAAAATGATATTAAAAATTAGTACCTATACTGTCATTAGCATAACTATGTAACAACCAGAATACGAATGTGTGTGTATGTATGATTAACCCTCAACTGATAGGGTCGGTCACAATGACCTTTCTTAGTTTTTCATGTGGATATTCTAACTCAGCTGGTGCTGCCCTGTTCTGGGTATTTTCTGTACTGAATCCACAGTCAGTTCTTGAGTGTTGAGCAGAGGGTATGTGGTGCTGTTGCAGTTCTAACTAATGTATTCATCTGTGGGTCATTCTGATTCCACTGCATTATAATATTTAAGTTTCTTGTACATGGGTCATTCTCATCCACTCTACCACTGATCATATAAAACATCCACTCTTACTGGTTGATGGTTAACTGAGAGAATAAAACTGAGAGTACACTAACAAGTAAGAAAGTCTTATCAACAATAATGTAATGACAACAATAAAACAGAGAGTACACTAACAAGTAAGAAAGTCTTATCAACAATAATGTAATGACAACAATAAAACAGAGAGTACACTAACAAGTAAGAAAGTCTTATCAACAATAATGTAATGACAACAATAAAACAGAGAGTACACTAACAAGTAAGAGAGTCTTATCAACAATAATGTAATGACAACAATAAAACAGAGAGTACACTAACAAGTAAGTCTTATCAACAATAATGTAATGACAACAATAAAACAGAGAGTACACTAACAAGTAAGAAAGTCTTATCAACAATAATGTAATGACAACAATAAAACAAGTACACTAACAAGTAAGAAAGTCTTATAAACAATAATGTAATGACAACAATAAAACAAGTACACTAACAAGTAAGAAAGTCTTATCAACAATAATGTAATGACAACAATAAAACAGAGATTACACTAACAAGTAAGAAAGTCTTATCAACAATAATGTAATGACAACAATAAAACAGAGAGTACACTAACAAGTAAGAGAGTCTTATCAACAATAATGTAATGACAACAATAAAACAGGGAGTACACTAACAAGTAAGTCTTATCAACAATAATGTAATGACAACAATAAAACAGAGAGTACACTAACAAGTAAGAAAGTCTTATCAACAATAATGTAATGACAACAATAAAACAGAGAGTACACTAACAAGTAAGAAAGTCTTATCAACAATAATGTAATGACAACAATAAAACAGAGAGTACACTAACAAGTAAGAAAGTCTTATCAACAATAATGTAATTACAACAATAAAACAGAGAGTACACTAACAAATAAGAAAGTCTTATCAACAATAATGTAATGACAACAATAAAACAAGTACACTAACAAGTAAGAAAGTCTTATCAACAATAATGTAATGACAACAATAAAACAGAGATTACACTAACAAGTAAGAAAGTCTTATCAACAATAATGTAATGACAACAATAAAACAGAGAGTACACTAACAAGTAAGAGAGTCTTATCAACAATAATGTAATGACAACAATAAAACAGGGAGTACACTAACAAGTAAGGCTTATCAACAATAATGTAATGACAACAATAAAACAGAGAGTACACTAACAAGTAAGAAAGTCTTATCAACAATAATGTAATGACAACAATAAAACAGAGAGTACACTAACAAGTAAGAAAGTCTTATCAACAATAATGTAATGACAACAATAATACAGAGAGTACACTAACAAATAAGAAAGTTTTATCAACAATAATGTAATGACAACAATAAAACAGAGAGTACACTAACAAGTAAGAGAGTCTTATCAACAATAATGTAATGACAACAATAAAACAGAGAGTACACTAACAAGTAAGAGAGTCTTATCAACAATAATGTAATGACAACAATAAAACAGAGAGTACACTAACAAGTAAGTCTTATCAACAATAATGTAATGACAACAATAAAACAGAGAGTACACTAACAAGTAAGAAAGTCTTATCAACAATAATGTAATGACAACAATAAAACAGAGAGTACACTAACAAGTAAGAGAGTCTTATCAACAATAATGTAATGACAACAATAAAACAAGTACACTAACAAGTAAGAAAGTCTTATCAACAATAATGTAATGACAACAATAAAACAGAGATTACACTAACAAGTAAGAAAGTCTTATCAACAATAATGTAATGACAACAATAAAACAGAGAGTACACTAACAAGTAAAAGAGTCTTATCAACAATAATGTAATGACAACAATAAAACAGGGAGTACACTAACAAGTAAGTCTTATCAACAATAATGTAATGACAACAATAAAACAGAGAGTACACTAACAAGTAAGAAAGTCTTATCAACAATAATGTAATGACAACAATAAAACAGAGAGTACACTAACAAGTAAGAGAGTCTTATCAACAATAATGTAATGACAACAATAAAACAGAGAGTACACTAACAAGTAAGTCTTATCAACAATAATGTAATGACAACAATAAAACAGAGTACACTAACAAGTAAGAAAGTCTTATCAACAATAATGTAATGAAAACAATAAAACAAAGTACACTAACAAGTAAGAAAGTCTTATCAACAATAATGTAATGACAACAATAAAACAAGTACACTAACAAGTAAGAAAGTCTTATAAACAATAATGTAATGACAACAATAAAACAAGTACACTAACAAGTAAGAAAGTCTTATCAACAATAATGTAATGACAACAATAAAACAAAGTACACTAACAAGTAAGAAAGTCTTATCAACAATAATGTAATGACAACAATAAAACAAAGTACACTAACAAGTAAGAAAGTCTTATCAACAATAATGTAATGACAACAATAAAACAAGTACACTAACAAGTAAGAAAGTCTTATCAACAATAATGTAATGACAACAATAAAACAGAGATTACACTAACAAGTAAGAAAGTCTTATCAACAATAATGTAATGACAACAATAAAACAGAGAGTACACTAACAAGTAAGAGAGTCTTATCAACAATAATGTAATGACAACAATAAAACAGGGAGTACACTAACAAGTAAGTCTTATCAACAATAATGTAATGACAACAATAAAACAGAGAGTACACTAACAAGTAAGAAAGTCTTATCAACAATAATGTAATGACAACAATAAAACAGAGAGTACACTAACAAATAAGAAAGTCTTATCAACAATAATGTAATGACAACAATAAAACAGAGAGTACACTAACAAGTAAGAGAGTCTTATCAACAATAATGTAATGACAACAATAAAACAGAGAGTACACTAACAAGTAAGTCTTATCAACAATAATGTAATGACAACAATAAAACAGAGAGTACACTAACAAGTAAGAAAGTCTTATCAACAATAATGTAATGACAACAATAAAACAAGTACACTAACAAGTAAGAAAGTCTTATCAACAATAATGTAATGACAACAATAAAACAGAGATTACACTAACAAGTAAGAAAGTCTTATCAACAATAATGTAATGACAACAATAAAACAGAGAGTACACTAACAAGTAAGAAAGTCTTATCAACAATAATGTAATGACAACAATAAAACAAGTACACTAACAAGTAAGAAAGTCTTATCAACAATAATGTAATGACAACAATAAAGGTACATAAACTAACAAGATAAACTATCAACAACAATGTAATGACAACAGTAAAACAGAGTAAACTGACAAGTAATAAAGTTCATCAACGATAATGTAAAGATGAGTAAACTAAAAAGTAAGAAAATCTATCAATAACGATGTAATGACAACAGTAGAGGTGAGTAAACTAACAAGAAAGTATATCAATAACAATGTAATGACAACAGTAGAGGTGAGTAAACTAACAAGAAAGTCTATCAATAACAATGTAATGACAACAGTAGTCGTGAGTAAACTAACAAAAAATCTATCAATAACAATGTAATGACAACAGTAGAGGTGAGTAAACTAACAAAAATCTATCAATAACAATGTAATGACAACAGTAGAGGTGAGTAAACTGACAAAAATCTATCAATAACAATGTAATGACAACAGTAGAGGTGAGTAAACTGACAAAAATCTATCAATAACAATGTAATGACAACAGTAGAGGTGAGTAAACTAACAAGAAAGTATATCAATAACAATGTAATAACAACAGTTGAGGTGAGAAAACTAACAAAAATGTATCAATAACGATGTAATGACAACAGTAGAGGTGAGTAAACTAATAAATATCTATCAATAACAATGTAATTTCAACAGTAGAGGCGAGTACACTAACAAGAAAGTCTATCAATAAGAATGTAATGACAACAGTAGTGGTGAGTAAACTAACAAGAAAATCTATCAATAAGAATGTAATGACAACAGTAGAGGTGAGTAAACTGACAAAAATCTATCAATAACAATGTAATGACAACAGTAGAGGTGAGTAAACTGACAAAAATCTATCAATAACAATGTAATGACAACAGTAGAGGTGAGTAAACTAACAAGAAAGTATATCAATAACAATGTAATAACAACAGTTGAGGTGAGAAAACTAACAAAAATGTATCAATAACGATGTAATGACAACAGTAGAGGTGAGTAAACTAATAAATATCTGTCAATAACAATGTAATTTCAACAGTAGAGGCGAGTACACTAACAAGAAAGTCTATCAATAACAATGTAATGACAACAGTAGTGGTGAGTAAACTAACAAGAAAATCTATCAATAACAATGTAATGACAACAGTAGAGGTGAGTAAACTAACAAGAAAGTATATCAATAACAATGTAATGACAACAGTAGAGGTGAGTAAACTAACAAGTAAGAAAGTCTATCAATAACAATGTAATGACAACAGTAGTGGTGAGTAAACTAACAAGAAAATCTATCAATAACAATGTAATGACGACAGTAGAGGTGAGTAAACTAACAAGAAAGTCTATCAATAACAATGTAATGACGACAGTAGTGGTGAGTAAACTAACAAGAAAATCTATCAATAACAATGTAATGACGACAGTAGAGGTGAGTAAACTGACAAAAATCTATCAATAACAATGTAATGACAACAGTAGAGGTGAGTAAACTGACAAAAATCTATCAATAACAATGTAATGACAACAGTAGAGGTGAGTAAATTAACAAGAAAGTATATCAATAACAATGTAATAACAACAGTTGAGGTGAGAAAACTAACAAAAATGTATCAATAACGATGTAATGACAACAGTAGAGGTGAGTAAACTAATAAATATCTATCAATAACAATGTAATTTCAACAGTAGAGGCGAGTACACTAACAAGAAAGTCTATCAATAAGAATGTAATGACAACAGTAGTGGTGAGTAAACTAACAAGAAAATCTATCAATAAGAATGTAATGACAACAGTAGAGGTGAGTAAACTGACAAAAATCTATCAATAACAATGTAATGACAACAGTAGAGGTGAGTAAACTGACAAAAATCTATCAATAACAATGTAATGACAACAGTAGAGGTGAGTAAACTAACAAGAAAGTATATCAATAACAATGTAATAACAACAGTTGAGGTGAGAAAACTAACAAAAATGTATCAATAACGATGTAATGACAACAGTAGAGGTGAGTAAACTAATAAATATCTGTCAATAACAATGTAATTTCAACAGTAGAGGCGAGTACACTAACAAGAAAGTCTATCAATAACAATGTAATGACAACAGTAGTGGTGAGTAAACTAACAAGAAAATCTATCAATAACAATGTAATGACAACAGTAGAGGTGAGTAAACTAACAAGAAAGTATATCAATAACAATGTAATGACAACAGTAGAGGTGAGTAAACTAACAAGTAAGAAAGTCTATCAATAACAATGTAATGACAACAGTAGTGGTGAGTAAACTAACAAGAAAATCTATCAATAACAATGTAATGACGACAGTAGAGGTGAGTAAACTAACAAGAAAGTCTATCAATAACAATGTAATGACGACAGTAGTGGTGAGTAAACTAACAAGAAAATCTATCAATAACAATGTAATGACGACAGTAGAGGTGAGTAAACTGACAAAAATCTATCAATAACAATGTAATGACAACAGTAGAGGTGAGTAAACTGACAAAAATCTATCAATAACAATGTAATGACAACAGTAGAGGTGAGTAAATTAACAAGAAAGTATATCAATAACAATGTAATAACAACAGTTGAGGTGAGAAAACTAACAAAAATGTATCAATAACGATGTAATGACAACAGTAGAGGTGAGTAAACTAATAAATATCTATCAATAACAATGTAATTTCAACAGTAGAGGCGAGTACACTAACAAGAAAGTCTATCAATAACAATGTAATGACAACAGTAGTGGTGAGTAAACTAACAAGAAAATCTATCAATAACAATGTAATGACAACAGTAGAGGTGAGTAAACTAACAAGAAAGTATATCAATAACAATGTAATGACAACAGTAGAGGTGAGTAAACTAACAAGTAAGAAAGTCTATCAATAACAATGTAATGACAACAGTAGAGACAAGTAGACTATCAAAGAAACCTATTACAATTATAAACACTCAATAAGCCATTCTTACCTCCACTCTGGATATGATTTACAGAACAGCGATATGTAATTTAAACTGCAAGTTTTATAAACTGGTGAATTTAGAAAAAAAACTTACAGAGGAGTTTTTAAACAGATATATAAACAACGTGATCACTGTTTAAGAGGTTTGAACTTACCTTATCAATCTTCCAGAATTATTCTGTAAACACATTTAGTTTTAATTGATACAAAAAACTAAAGAAAATCTTCCACTATTTACAAATGAAATAGCGCCCCCTAGCGAGTTTTGTTGCAACATTATTGGAATTTGCATTTATTTTTTTCTGCATTTCATAAATTATTAGAGACCCAGGAAATTCATGGAACCACACGTAATATGACCCTAAATACCCCTCTCAAAAAAGAATTTAAAAAGCCAAAATGGGCTCCATCAGTAGTTCAAAGATGGGTTAAAAGTAAAACATTATGTGGTAAGAAATCTAAAAACCAATAAAGCACGTCTGAATGAAACAACTTCCTTTTTTTTTCAGTACTTTGAATACACATACAGAAAAAAGGCAGTAAAAACCCTACCTAGTTTATACACCTGAAGTCCAACTCTAGGAGTCGTGGTTTGTTATGAATTTTGCACAAAGATACATGAGGATTATCCGTGCTAGCCGTCTCTAATTTAGCACTGAAAGGCAGCTAGTCATCAACATCCACTGCCAACTCTTGGGCTACTCTTTTACCAACGTCACATTATAAAACCTCCATGTTTGGTGAGACGGGGTTTCGAACCCGCAACCCTCAGATTGTGAGTAGAGCGCCCTATCCACCTTGCTGTGCCAGGCCACCAAACAGTAGTAGTTCTGACTCTGTACTTCCGTTATCCAAAAACACCACCATGTTTTTCATGTGTGTTATAGAATTATGCATGAAAAAGGTGTGTAAGTAAAATATGTTACAAAACAATGGATGAAATAGTTTTAGTCTATTCACTGCATACTGTTGCTTTATTTACTGTTGGAAATTCTGTTTGTATTACACTATTTTTCATAGTACTTTAAAGTCAGATATACCTTATTTTGAATCAAAAGATATTATTCTATTCAATGTTATGACCAACAGTCCCATTTTTAATGTTTCTTAATCCTAAAACTATAATTAAAAATATATGTTTTAAAAAACGTTTTTGGTTTGTTTGTTTTTTCTAATTAAATCAGATATACCAAGGGGCACAGCGGTACATCTGCAGAGTTACACTGCTAGAATCCGGATTTCGATACCCATTGTGCACAGATAGCTCTTTTTGTAGCTTTGTGCTTAATAACAAGCAAAGACAGGCAACATGCTAAGATATGGCTGCATTGTGCAAGAAATCTCTGTCTGTAAGAACGAAAACACGTGCTTTATATCTAATCCTTCTTCAAATTCTATTATGTGTCTCTGCCCCATTTTTTTTTTCTGCTTTCAATAACAAGCCAGAAGTATTTTCATGGATAGTGTGTCCATACGACCTGTTGCAGCAAAAAATACCTCACTTTGAGACTCTGGTTGCACGATAAGAATGACAGTTATGCACCATTATTCGATCAGACAAGTCACAAGAGTAGCCAATAAGTTGACCATTGATGCTGTCGACTAGGCCATCTTCCCTCTGGATTGCAAGTTCAAAAGTAGAGTGAAGAAATCCGTTCGGTAGCTTTACAAGAAATTCTTAAACAAACGTAAACAACAATTTGCAGTCATTTTCATGGATTTATTCTTTGGCAATACAATATTATCCACTTCTGCCTGAATCTTATCACAATTAAAAAACGAAATCAATAAGTGTGGCACATACTGTGTTGAAAAAGAAATGTAAGAATGTAGAGGTTGATATATATATATCTTAGTATTTCTACAGGTATATGTTGGATAGTGCTGTACTCCACACAGCAGTGAAACCTCTGTGAAATTCTCACTACTGGGAGATGATGAGGTAATATTTGAAACATGTTAGCCAGTAACTTTACAGCATTATCATCCAATTTTTAACATTGGATGACTTTACAATTCTTCTGTACGATCATGACGTTACGTCGTTTCCCTGACGTACACATTATTTCCTACTGTAGTTTGACCATCTGCGTAGCGGCAATATTTTCTATAGTTGCACCAGCCATTAGTCATTTCCTAGTTTGTTGTTGTCGTTTTTTTGTGTTTTTTTTATAGTACATGAATTTCACAAATGGTGTCCACCATCTTAAATCAAGGCCACGGAATATGGCAAGTAAAAGCTTTAGACATTATGATATACAAACCTAAACATGCAAACGTTGTTTATGATTTTTTAAAAGGGAAATATCTCTTCAAAAACAACAACACTTGAACTTATTTTCATGTACCTCATTTATTTCTGCTGTTGCATTCATCATTACGAAGGTAGTTTAAATTACAGGGTTAACCCTGGAGCGCTCAAGGCCGGTTCTAAGAAAGTCATTAGTGAAATTTTGTACTGGCTCGAAGACTTCCAGGAAGAAAAGCAGGAAATAACAAAACAGGTTTGTCACGCATGGAGTAGCTACGAATCAAGCGGTCTCATGATCGCGTACTCCAGACTGCATCAAGTGAGATCACCGGGGTGTCATCAACCCCTCTTTGTGTCCTTCTTCCTTTTCTGTCCGAAAGCTAGAAACACTTGAGTCGTTCTGAAGTGCTTTCTTCTCATACACGCAGGAGGGAGGAAGAAAGGAGCAGGGGGGGGGGGTGAAACAGACATACATTCATCTGTCTGCAAATAATCCTTTGATGACTCACTGATAAAAGACACCAATGAGGTTATTTACACCAACCCCCTTTTTTCACGTGCGGATAGGGAGTTTAAGACCCGAATATTTAACATAACGACAATTCTACGACAGGGTTAGATTTCCAAACTAGTATGGGTATAACACCATTTACATGACACAAAACTGTGGATCAAAGGTCAAGATGAACAAACACACCAGATAGAATCAAGAGTCAGACACCGAAACGAGTTCTCAGAGCTAAGTGTTTCTTTATCAAACTTAAGGTCAAAGCAAAGAGAAATGTATTTTGGCCAAGCGAGGTTACTCGTCCAAATGCGATCTCTTCATTGGACATACATACGCATATAATTTGACTGTAGTATATTCAATACGGTCCTAGTCTCTGGAACCTTTTTCATGTGATTGCTAATTAGACCTAACCATTTCATTATAAACGTGATTGTAGTATGCATCATAACACGATTTTTCTTTCTTTTTACACATTCCAGTTAATCATTTGGCTCAGTAGCCCTAAAATTTGGCCAATAGTACGGCTTAATATAGTACTGTTGAGAATATACATAGTGAAATGAAATAATTATATCTAAATGAAGTTAAATGAATAAACAAAATCATGAGGAAGGACTACGTTAAAAACGGCAAATCCCAACTTCTGATTAATTATATTATAACCATAAAATTTTCAAGCCATAAACCAAAACACATTAACATGAATTTTTAAAAATACGCTTCACGTTTTTTTTAAAAAAACGATCCCATAATACAAACTACAATGTGGAATTATAAAATGTATCTTAGGTTTCGGAGGTGTCTGCGGACACGGTACCCACACTGCGATGGGGATACACCGTCTACCAGTCTTAACCTCCAATTCGCTAGTCTCACATAAGAAAATTAGAAATTAGGAAAGCGAGATGTGGGTGCTCAAGCCCACAACGTCCCACATCTGTATCACCTTTCACTGCCTGCAGATAGTTGTGGGAAGGTGACTGCTCTCCCAAGTTAGAGTAAGAAAAAGATAAGCATAAAAATAAGAAAGATAAATAAAAAATGAAAATAAGGTACAACCATTTTTTTCAAAATATATATTTTTATAGTAATATAAATTTGTTACACAAGTTGAATAGTTAGCTCCCATTGGAACTCCT
The DNA here is from genome assembly GCF_004210375.1 of Tachypleus tridentatus. Taxonomy (NCBI): domain Eukaryota; kingdom Metazoa; phylum Arthropoda; class Merostomata; order Xiphosura; family Limulidae; genus Tachypleus; species Tachypleus tridentatus. The sequence goes on from NC_134830.1 coordinate 159,314,774, forward strand.
ATCACTTATTTAAAAAAACTTGTTTATTGAAAAATATAAAATTATTATAAATACAGAAACTTAATATATATTTTATATTTTTGGAATATCGGATACATTTTATAATCCCACGTTGTAGCTTGTACCCAAAGTCCGTTTTTTTTTAAATGTGCAGCGTATTTTCAAAAAATTCGTGTTAACGTGTTTTGGTTTATGGCTTTAATATTTTATGGTTATAATATATATATATTTATTTAAATATGTTTCATCCTAGTGTTAATCTGACTAGATGGTCTCATTATCTTAAAATGCTCGGGTGTCCTGGTAGCATTTCGAAGCATAAATAACAATGGCACAACAGCGCCCTCTCACTGATCTGGCTCACTATTTATTTCTTCTTTAAAAAACGTCTCATGCACCTCATTCGTCTCATTATTGCACATTAAATCTTTCGTATGTTATGTATGTAATTCACTTATCTCCTGTAAAAGCCCTGCGGATGTTAAAAAATACATCCATTTTTCAAGTCTCGGTAAAACTGCAGAGCACGCGAGAAAAATTTAATCGTCCTATTATGTGATCTCCGCTTCTTCTTTTTTTTTTCCATTTGTCTGTTTCGGTTCTTGGTTATTTCTAAAAGCACTTAATGATGTATAACATGAAAAATTTTAACATAATTGTCAGTAAACGCGTACTTTTCCAGTTAGACGAAAAAAAACAAATAATTCTATCAGACCCGTTTACTTACTATTACACGTTTTATAAAATTTATTGTCATCTTATTTTCTTCAACACAAAAATGTGACAAACCTTTTGTGGTAACAAGTCATTTTTCCCTTCATATTCTTGAACTACTAAAATTTGTTTGTTTTTTTTTAAAGAAAAAGCTAAAACAAGGGCAAATGTGCAAAGTTAAAAAACAATAACTTGTGATGTAAATCTGTTGTTATGCGCAAAGGTACATGGTAGACTGACTGACCGTGTTTCTCCGAAAATAAGACAGGGCTTATATTAATTTTCACTCCAAAATATGACACTAGGGCTTATTTTCGGGGGATGTCTTATTTTGATATATTAAAAAAATGAAGTTACAAAGTAAAACTATTAAACTAACCATTTAAAATAAACTATTAAACTAACTGATTAATACTTAAGCAAACTAATTAACTAACTATTAAACTAATTAATAAATTAATTTTTTTATTTCTTTCCTCTTCCTGCCACTCTTAACTAGGGCTTATTTTAAGGGTAGGGCTTATATTAAAACTATCCCCAAAAATCACACTAGGTCTTATTTTATGGGTAGGTCTTATTATCGGAGAAACACGGTATCTGTCCTTTGGCCACCGCGGATTTCAAAGCCCGATTTTTAGCGTTACAAGTTCGTAGCCTTGACGCTGAGCGAGAAAAAAAACAAAAAACCAAAAGGGGTGTGAAAACTTATAATGTGCTTCCAGTCATTATTAACAGGTGTATTCAGTTAAAACAGAAGTTGCCACCTGGTGGGCCAGCGGTAAGCTTTCGGACATACAACACTGAAGTTCGAGTGTTCGATGCCTCGCGATGAACAGAGCGCAAGTAGCCGAATGTATAGCTTTGAACTAAACCACACCAAAAGAGATGTTTACTGATTTGTTTGTGTGGAAATTGCACTTGTTTTGTTGGCTGATAAGTACCTGTTCACTCATGTAGTGGTGGCACAAAAATTTGTATCACAAATAAAAAAAACGGCACACACACATATATTGTTTTATATACTGTTATTGGCATTCTGCCAAAAAATCAATCTGAACACATAAAAGCCTACAATTTCGAGTAACAAAGTATACGATGAAGCCACGCCCTTTGTTAGCTTTGTCGAACCTAAATATTACATCATGAACTGTTTTGTTACTAAGCAATATGATTTAGTTAAGATAATTTTTGCAACATCTATTGAAAAAAAGGCATTTTCTGTCCTTTACGTCTGTATCAAAACCACGTTTGTCTGTTTTTTCCTGGTGAAAAATGAATAATACGCCACATACACACAAAAAAAAACTATTTATACCTATTCTGACCTATTTAGTAATAACGTTATCACACAAGCTCCAAAGTATTTTATTAACTAGCGACCTTACTGAAACAAAATAATATCAGAGAACTCCAATTTTGGGCCCGGCATGACTAGGTGGGTTAAGGCGTTCGACTCGTAATCTGAGGGTCGCGGGTTCGTATCCCGGTCGCACCAAACATGCTCGCCCTTTCAGCCGTGAGGGCGTTATAATGTTAGGGTCAATCCCACTGTTTGTTGGTAAAAGAGTAGCCCAAGAGTTGGCGGTGGGTGGTGATGACAAACTGTCTACCATTTAGTCTTACACTGCTAAATTAGGGACGGCTAGCGCAGATAACTCTCGAGTAGCTTTGCGCGAAATTCTAAAAACAAACAAACAAAAACTCCAATTTCAGGCACTTACCTACGAACCCTTGTAATATCTAAAAATCATGAGACCAATATTACAGCCCGTACTAAATATTAGTTAATAAAGTTCACTATTTCACTGTATACTATTAGATATTTTTGTTGTTGTTAACAAATATACGAAGGTAAAAACTAGACGTTTCAACTACACATATGCTTCGTTCTTATTCGACCATCAAGCATCTATAACGGCGGGAAATAGCTCACCTAGTGTCGGAACGAGGTCAGTATTTCCTGTATAACATGTTTCTATTTAAAGCGTCTAGAAAGTATTACTACTTTGTTTAAACCAACCAAGAATATTTGTTAAGGGAGTTAATAATTATACAGTGGCTCAGCGGTAAGCTGAAAGCTTATAACGCTAAACACCAGAGTTTAATACCTTTGCTCAAAACGACAAAGACAGTTCACCGTGCAGCTTTGCGCTTAACAACAACAACAAAAAAACGAATTGCAATACAAGTACACGCACGTTCGCATATAGGAAGAGTGAGGAATTCGGCCGAACACCCTTATCTTCTGATGTAAAATAACTATACTGGTATAGTTAATAGCGCAGACGTTTATGGTATCTAACATTCTCTGATGAATCATTGGCATTTGTTGTCTTGAAACAGTTGAATACTATGATTTCTGTTGATACTTTGTAATTGAAATCTGAAATCATACTGCTACTGTTAGGTTTTGTAGGTCAGATTCTTTACAGTAGGTGTCTGTGACTTTCTGGCGATAAATTTTAACAATAAACAAACAACATTACAGTCCAATTGTTTAAAAATAATATATTAAAACTTATTTCATGATGACGAGAAACCCACTTAAAGTAAAAGTGCATCTCAGGACGGCTGGTTTTGGTATTAACCTGAAAATGACCTAAGAAGATAGAAACGTTGTTCTCTGCTTTATTAGTAAAGGTGTTAATATCCATACGAGTCATTCTGAGATACAGTTTAAAAATATACTTCATGCAAAATTGCTTTAATATTTAATCTCACAGCACCTATTTTAAACCTTTTTGGAGAACATCTCCCCTTACTCCAGTATCATTAGCATGCTTCGCACAATATATGGCGGATATTGATTTCAGAAATTACAACTTCACTTTCAAACATTATGCGTATGGGCTTGAAGTGCGTTCCTATACGCGCAGATACTTAGACGTACACTTTTTCAGTCATCAAAAGAGTTTTGTCTTTAAAAACCAACATGATATTGGTGAGTTGTAATTTTATAGCACGTAACGAACGACTTTTTTTATGGAATCACTTATTCGCCCTGTAATATCTACATTCGTTCACAACCACAGAAACTTCTGTTTTTGAATTTCGCGCAAAAATACTCGAGGGTTATCAGGGCTAATCGTTTCTAATCCATTGGTAGTGACAGACTAGGAGGAAGGCAAGAAAACACTACCACCCACCGCCAATTTTGAGCTATTCTTTATCAACGAGTAGTGGGATTGACAGAAGAGGCTTCACTAGGTAATATAAAACATCCGGGGCCTGGGCTTATAGGCCTGAGAATGTTCGGAGTTTCAATGTAATATCGTTCATGGTTTCCAGTTGTGATTCAAGGCACCAACTGTCAATCCAAGTGCCAGTGTTTGGCTAGGCTTGTGATTGACAGTCTCACTGTAAAACTCCTGCACCTGAAAGGTGCGAACATGTTCAGTGATGGGGATTCGAACCTGCGACTCACATATTATGAGTTGAACGCCACAGCCACCAGGTTCCAGTGTTGAAACATTTATTGACATAATACTGACATACAGTTACACAACTTACGGTTCTAGGATAATAAACCATGCCTCCTACATGATATAACTAAACAGATAAAACATAAGGTATTTTAAAACTTACGCTGTTAAGACAACTGCAACCAGAGAAACGACGGACATAATGATGTAATATTTTGCAGTGACCTGTTCAAAGCTTCTTAAATACATACGACTTGGGACATTAGCCCTTACACACACATACCTTCCATGCAATATAACTGTGATAACATCAAACTACGCGACTGTGAACGTTGTCTTGGTCAGATTCGTTTCACAATATTCTCCCCATTGGTTTTCCTGAACGCAGTCGTTTGAATAGATAAAAATTAAATACCAAGACTATAATGTATAATTGAACTAATCACCATCTTTCAATTAATATAAAAAAAGCAGAATTTTTATTGTTTATTTGTTCGATTTCGCTCAAAGCTATACCACGGCTACATGCACTAGACGTACCTAATTTTGAGGTGATAAAGAGAAAACAGCTAGTCAACATAACCCACCGCCAACCTTTCGATTTCTCTTACCACACCGACTAATGAGACAATTCTATAACGCTTTCACGACCATAAGTGAAGAGCACGATTATGTTCTTATATTTTTGCGGCAACGAGACGCAAACCCTGAACCCTCAGAATCACAGTTTAATACGCTGACCACTGGACCTAACTCGGCCGCAAAATGGAACCAAATACTGGTAAATACAAAAGAACTTTTCCCAAAGACATGTAACAAGTACTGTATGAAGGTAACACCTGGCATCTGTATTCGCTGGAGTTTTAATCACCTTCAAATGATGTAAGAAATCTGATCAAGTTAACCGTGAATTTTCTAAACAAAAAGGGTTTTGATAACTTTGTATGAGAACCCTTTTCGTTTAGAAAATTCACGGTTAACTTGATCAGATTTCTTACATCATTTGAATTTAACGTGCATATTCTATATCACAGTTTTATTACTACTACCTGTTTTTGAACGACATATTGATTTTGTAAGTTTATATCAGAATGACACAGCTGTCGGAGATACTGGTAACAAATTCCAGACACGTTTGTACCTCTTCGCTTCTTCTTTGTAGGTATTTGGGTACGTTTAATTTTTGAATACCCAGGAGGGTCAGGTGCACAAGACCTCTTCCTCCAACGTTTGTAACACCAACAATACGATTAGTTTATTTTGAATTTCGTGCAAAGCTACATGAGGGCTATCTGCGCTAGCCGTCCCTAATTTAGTAGTGTAAGACTAGAGGGAAGGCAGCTAGTCATAGTCATCACCACCCACCGCCAACTCTTGGGCTACTCTTTTACCAACGAATAGTGGGATTGACCGTCACATTACAACGTTCACACGGCTGAAAAGGTGAGCATGTTTGGTGCGACGGGGATTCGAACCCGCAATCCTCGGATTACGAGTCGGGTGCCTTAACCACCAGGCCATGCCGGAGCCTGCATCAATACGAATCAGTGTGGTAGGAATAGATACATGTACATACAGGCATGGAAGTTTAAAAAAATGCTTAGATACTATCGAATGGTGGTATAAAAATTTGCTTCTATAGGAACCACAGAAAACTACTTGCAAAGAAATAATCGATTCGTTCAAACTATACAATCACCTCGTTTTATTAATATATCACCAACATACAATCTAATAATAATAACGTGTCGTCTAAAGAAACTCAATTACCACCGTCGTTTTAATAATAAGTTAATATTAACCTTTATTCCCATTTCTTAAATAAAAGTACTTCAAATAACGCCAAAAAAAACAACAAAACGAAATATTTTCGAAGTTGTCACATTAGTATAATCTGTTACCTTCACTAACACAGATATTATATAAATCTAATTCGTTATGAGTGTCATTTCCAAAAGGTGGTGTTTATTAGTGACGAGCGCACAAAGCAATACAAATGCTGTATATTCTATTCGTCCCTCAATTTGTACTGTTGGACTAGAGACAAAGGCAACTAACCGCAACGCCTACCGCTAACACTTTTTTGACTGAATAGTAGGATTTGACTTTCACCCTTATAACTCACTGTGGCCTCAAAGTGAGACGTGCTATCGATTTTGTGGTTACGGGATGCGAACCACTAGGCTGTGCTTAGATCATACATTTGTTTAGACCGAAAAGGTTTAAAAAAATGATATATACCACTGCTACTAGTAATAATAATACATTGTTGTTTCGTCACTTTACTCTAAATAATAGTGATAATAAAGAAACCTGATAACGGGATTTCTTCATTATGTGGTACATTTTAGGCAGTAGCCGCCTTTAAGGAGAGGTGGTGCTCACAACATCGTTTTCCCACATTTTAAAACCTCAACACACGTTACCACATATTATAAGGTCCCCCTAGCGGGAGAAAGCTAAGTTTACAGACTCACAAAACTCACCGAGGTGCAGACAGCAACAAACTTATCAATTTCGTACCAAAATACTCGAACATTTTTCATTAACAAACGGAACATCACATGATGTTGCCGTTAACAACACCACGTATACGTGTACATCATGCACAATGCTTTATATATTTAACGTAAAAAAAAATGTATGATACACGATAAAAAAGACCACAGACTCATTTCTCACATCTATCTAACGTGAAAAACAAATTCCTCTTATCAGGGCCTATCAAACAACCATGATACAGTAAAGTAAATTTGATAATAATATATATATACATATATTTGTTTCAACTTCTACCTGTTTCGTTAGAAAGTTAGAGAAGGCAACCCCTTCACATAGCTTATTTCACTCCCTTAAGACCTAAAGCGTCCGGGGGGTACAGAGCCAGTGAAATTGTACTAACCTACTTTGAAAATAGGTCAAACTGTATGTTTGTCAGTTCATGTCCTCGAATTTCAATTATGGTCAAAATAAGTAAGCAGGTTAAAGCCTTTATCACAGATCAATATTCTACTAGTGCACCAGTTCGTTAGTGTGGTTCCTGAAATAACAGTCTTTAATATTTGTTATAGTAGCCAAACAGAAGTCTTGTTACTTTAGTATAGCAAAACGTTTCTCTCTTATTCCAAACCTACGATAACGAGATTAGACAATAGTTAATTTTCTATTAAAAAAAAGGGTTGTTTTTTAACCAAACGTTTGTTTTCCCTTATATTCCTTAACGCGATGCGCACAGCTAAATGTATATAATATTATAAGCAGCTACACAATACTGACAAATTTATAAATTATTTATCACAATCTAAAATCTCGTCTCTGGAAATTTCAAACTTCTAACTTGAAAATTAATATATCTATTAAAAACTTGCTCGTTTCAAGTAACCGCATTCAAAAGTGTTAATCTGAACTTAGATTACGTTTCTTTCACCTTTTCAGGGTTTTCGAAACCATCTTAGGTCTGAAAGAAAATGACAATGAGAGAGACAGAGAAAAAAAAAATAAAAGCAGTTGTGTTTCGTGTTCTTGACGCTCAATCTGTTCAAGTACAGTTTATCCTAACGTTTCGTTGGGAATTCGTCCAGCGAATTCATTACAGTCAGGTTTGGTTTGGTTTTGAATTTGGTGCAAAGCTACACGAATGTGTGTTTTCTTTTGACAAAGCCACATCGGGCTATCTGCTGAGCCCACCGAGGTGAATTGAACCCCTGATTTTAGCGTTGTAAATCTGAAGACATACCGCTGTACAAGCGGGGGGCAAAGCTACACGAGGGCTATCTGCGCTAGCCGTCCCTAATTTAGCACTGTAAGACTAGAGGGAAGGCAGCTAGACATCACCACCCACCGCCGACTCTTGGGCTACTATTTTACCAACGAATAGTGGGATTGTCCGTTACAGTGTAACGCCCTCACGGCTGAAAGGGCAAGCATGTTCGGTGTGACGAGGATTCGAACCCGCGATCCTCGGATTAGGAGTCGAGTGCCTTAACCACCTGGCCATGCTAGGCCATTAGTCAGTATAGCTGTACTGTAATGATAAGTGACATACACAGACTTACCAATATACAACACCATCCCTAGCCAATGCTCGATAATTTTGTACTTAACTAGCTTGGTTGCGTCAACCTCGAAGGAAAACAAGAAAACAAGGACTTCAAGTAGAGAATTGTGCTTCATTATTCACAAATGTTTATAGCCAACTGGCTCGTGGCGAAAATTTACGAGATCATTATAAAGTACGACAGTGTTTCATGAATGTGTTTTCCACCAGTCACTCGTCCTTCAAATATGAACATTTAAAGTAATTATTAACCGTAGTTTGTCATTCACAAATAAAACCAGATTTTTTAAATAATATTTAAAAAACGATGTGGCCGTCAATATTCAACACAGAAATAAACAAGAAATGGTCAACAATATTCTACATAGAATGAAAATGCAAAGTTCTCAACACTTTAAAGAATGACGAAGTGGCTAATGACAAGAAAACTTTATCTCTTACCACCAAGCACTATAAAACGTACCGCTGTGATTCGTGGCCAAAAATGTCATGCACCCTTAAGATTCAGACATAGCCACTCATACGATCGTTAAGAAGCATAGTCACTAACTGTTTAGAACTGCTGACCAGATAGAAGGCATCCAGATAGCAGCACCTTCCGCCGTCAAATTTTACGCTCTTTTGGCATACGTTAAAAGTTTTTTCTTCTTAATGTTGAAAACCAGGAGAGTTAACACAAAGAAATATTGGACCAATTTGTCAACAAGAACATGTTTACCCTAAATCTATCAGTAATCATACGTTAACTACTGAATCACTTTCATTAAAAAGAATTAAAATGAAGAAATCTGAATAATATAAAACCTAATAATCGTGTCTCGTAATTTTAAAAACAGACTGTGGTTTTAATGACTGGTACCATGGATCAAGGTTTTTCAAACTATGCTCCGCGGAGGCCTTGGGCTCCGCGAGGAAATTTTAAGAATTGAATCAGAATACGCTGTATAAAAAAGTCAAATATATATTTAATGTAACACGTTTTTCACGTATTGGGCTTTTTAATATTTGTTTCTGAGTAACACCAGACGATTTTATTTAGCTTAGAAGAAGTTCTCGCGGTGAAAGCGTTAATACAATCACAATTAACTTCGACAGTGGCGTCACTGGTTTCTAGTAGATATAGCACCATGAAGATCGCATGCGTCATTGGAAATACAAGATAGCCTAGTAATTTTCGTATGAAACATTGGTCAAACCTGGGTGTTCATACAGACTATCTTTTAAAAGCCAGATCTGGATTAGCGGCTAAATTTCGAACGAAATGAAACATGACGTCACAGCTGAAACTTGTCCAAATTTGAAACATTGTAATGCAATTAAATGCAGTATCAAGTGTTTCAATTTCAAAGTATATTTATAAGTATAATTATATTTATGACAATTATAATTGGCAATTGTTAGGTTCAGTTAGATGCGTTGTATTTTAATTAGACAAACTCAGTACCAATGAGCTCTGTGACGTCATACACCCGCATGACGTCATGTTTTATTTTGTTTCATTTCGTTCGTGATTTAGACGCACGTCAGATCTGGCTTAATATTTTGTTATTTGGCTTTAAAATTTATGTTAAAAATTGTAAAAGGTTAACCTTTTTCTTTATAAAAATATATTATTTTAGCGGCCCAGCCTTTATTCCACAAATCTTTATTTTTGACTTCGTTATGACAACACTGATCTTAGGTCAACATGTCATTGCATGATAATAAAACTCAAGTGCTTGAACGAATTTTCATTAAGAAGCTATTTTACGCCCGTGAAAATACTTTTGAAGTGCCAAAGATATAAGAATACGTTTTTAGACAAATTAATAGTTAGTTGTCACCCTTATAATGGATAAGTGGCTGAATATCAGTAATAAATATGATACGAGTAAATATCTTCCTAGGCCTAGGCCTAATACGAATTCATCGGCGTTATCGTCGTGTGCAAGCACTTCAGTGCAAGATGATGCAAGTAGTGAAACAACAAAGAAAAGAAAGTATGATGAAAGTTTTATTTAATATGGTTTTACATGGACAGGTAATGAAGATGGACCTAGTGGGTTGTGTGTTGAATGTGGAACAGTGGTGAGTAACAGTAGTTTGTATCCAGCAAGGGTAAAACGGCATCTGGAAACCAAACACTCCCAATTAAAAAAATCCAATTTCCGAGTATTTCAAAAGAAAGTGTTTGCAATTAATTACAAGGAAAATTACATTTCGTTCGTTTCTTCACAAGGACAACAAAGATGTTCTTATTGATTCACATCGTGTTAGTTACCGTATTGCAAAAGCAGATAAAGTTCATACAATTGCAGAAGATTTGATAAAACTATGCGCAAAATATCTGGTAGAGTGCACAATTGATGAGAAATTTCTTAAAAACATCAACTCTGTGCTCCTTTCTGAAAACTCGGTTAAGGATATGTCAGCAAATTACTTAACGGAGTAAATGAGGCGAGTAAAAGCGAGTCCAACTTTTTCGCTTCAGATGGATGAATCGACAGATGTCGCAGGTTACGCGATGTTTCTTGTATTTGTTCGCTGCATTCACAAAGCTAATTTTGAAGAAGACAGGCTAATTTGCAAACCTTTTCCTACTCAAACAACAGGCGAAGAAATATTTAAACTGATCGATTTATTTATGGAAGAACATGAGAGCCAATGGTAACGTTTCTCAAGTATTTCCACTGAAGGGGCTGCAGCTATGACGGGAAATTTTCAGGTGCAGTGGCACGCATATAAAAGAAAAACCCGGACATCGAGAGTAATCACTGCTGTCTTCATCGTCATGTATTTGCAATGAAACGAGTGCCAGAAGAGTTAAAAGGAGGTATTGAGGTAAACTTTATCTGGTGCTAGTGACCGATTGTTTTTATTTCTAGTGTATTTTTTCAATTAAGGTTTCAGAATGTTTTTTCTTTATTATGTGAAGCTCTGTTGGTCTAAAATTTTTGGGAACCCCTGTAATAGATTACACACGTGATGTTCCTAACTGGTACTGTGGATTACACACGTGATGTTCCTAACTGGTACTGTGGATTACACACGTGATGTTCCTAACTGGTACTGTGGATTACACGTGATGTTACTAACTGGTACTGTGGATTACACATGTGATGTTACTAACTGGTACTGTGGATTACACATGTGATGTTACTAACTGGTACTGTGGATTACACGTAATGTTACTAACTGGTACTGTGGATTACACGTGAAGTTACTAACTGGTACTGTGGATTACACATGTAATGTTACTAACTGGTACTGTGGATTACACATGTAATGTTACTAACTGGTGTTATGGACTACATATGTGATTTTGGTAACTGGGAACAGGGATCACTTAAGTGAATTTACCCAGTACCACAGAGTACTTACGTGCTCTAACTGGGCACCACACATTACTTACGTGCTCTAACTGGACACCACACATTACTTACGTGCTCTAACTAGGTATCATAGATTATTTACGTGATTCATAGCAATGTTCAACTAGCAGAATACGGCAGCAACAAAATATTTAAAAACTATATCGTGTAACCTCTCATATTTCTATTTACAAACTAAAAGAAAAAAATAATTTAAAGAAATTTACGAGATCATTCACGAGTATTAATATTATTACGACCTACAAACCATACACCAAGGAGACTTGTAACTACAAAACATACACGGGTGAGGGTTAATAGTCCTGAGCAATATTTTCTAACACGTCGCAGGGAACTTTAATCCAAACCTACAACTGAGTACACGGCTCTTGCTGATTGTACGTACATCTTTATATCCATGCTGCACCCAACAGTAAAAGTAGCCTGTGGAAACAGCTTCAAGGATTTCACTCGGTACAGGGTGTATATGAATCCATTACATCCAGCGCTGCATCCAACAACATAAGCAGTTTGTGGAAAGATCTTCAACGTTTTCCCCGTAAGGAGGTCGAAGGCCGCCTGGAGGTGTTACGTGTTTTACCTACTCACACTCTATGCAGCAGTGTGATGTCTGTCAGTCAATTCATAGACACTAAAACGAAGTTACATAACGAACGCTCATCGTTACAATTTGTATTATCGTTATGTCAGTAAAACGTGTACATGCCATGAATCTCGAGAAGAATTATACATTCTATTTGACAAAAGTTCGCGACACATGAACATGGAAAGAACAAAATGAGACATTTGTTCCTTCTTGAGTTTGGTTTTATTTAGTTTTGAAACAGAACACTTTCGGGGACTCTAAGGAAGTACATTCAGTTGTATTTTATACATTGCATTTTGTGGACAAGTAATTACTTGTAATAAATTCACACGAAAATGAGCTTCAAAAAATGAACTTCAAAGTACAGAAATAGTACATTAACCGTTATCACAAATATAATTTGTTATAACTAAATACAATGAAATCTTTTTTTTTCTGTTACCAACAGAGAAATACAGAATCCCAAATGAACTTAATAAACTGGTAACAGAAGCATATTAATACATGGTCCAAAGAACGTGGTTATCTCCAAGTCAAAAAAATTCACCAGGCGTGCGCAAGAAAACAAGCAGCAGTGCGCGTGTAATTAATTAGTTTTAAATTAAACATTCCTGATGCATATTTGAAGGGTTGGTTCATTCTTGTTATAACATTTAATAACCTTCAAAATGAAGGACGCACAATAGCTTCAAACTATACGTGTTCGTTATAACATTTAATAACCTTCAAAATGAAGGACGTACAATAGCTTCAAACTATACGTGTTCGTTATAACATTTAATAACCTTCAAAATGAAGGACGTACAATAGCTTCAAACTATACGTGTTCGTTATAACATTTAATAACCTTCAAAATGAAGGACGCACAATAGCTTCAAACTATACGTGTTCGTTATAACATTTAATAACCTTCAAAATGAAGGACGCACAATAGCTTCAAACTATACGTGTTCGTTATAACATTTAATAACCTTCAAAATGAAAGACGTACAATAGCTTCAAACTATACGTGTTCGTTATAACATTTAATAACCTTCAAAATGAAAGACGTACAATAACTTCAAACTATACGTGTTCGTTATAACATTTAATAACCTTCAAAATGAAAGACGTACAATAGCTTCAAACTATACGTGTTCGTTATAACATGTAATAACCTTCAAAATGAAAGACGTACAATAGCTTCAAACTATACGTGTTCGTTATAACATTTAATAACCTTCAAAATGAAGGACGCACAATAGCTTCAAACTATACGTGTTCGTTATAACATTTAATAACCTTCAAAATGAAGGACGACAATAGCTTCAAACTATACGTGTTCGTTATAACATTTAATAACCTTCAAAATGAAGGACGCACAATAGCTTCAAACTATACGTGTTCGTTATAACATTTAATAACCTTCAAAATGAAAGACGTACAATAGCTTCAAATTATACGTGTTCGTTATAACATTTAATAACCTTCAAAATGAAAGACGTACAATAACTTCAAACTATACGTGTTCGTTATAACATTTAATAACCTTCAAAATGAAAGACGTACAATAGCTTCAAACTATACGTGTTCGTTATAACATGTAATAACCTTCAAAATGAAAGACGTACAATAGCTTCAAACTATACGTGTTCGTTATAACATTTAATAACCTTCAAAATGAAGGACGTACAATAGCTTCAAACTATACGTGTTCGTTATAACATTTAATAACCTTCAAAATGAAAGACGTTTGTTTGTTTGTTTTGAATTTCGCACAAAGCTACTCGAGGGCTATTTGTGCTAGCTATCCCTAATTTAGTAGTGTAAGACCAGAGGGAAGGCAGCTGGTCATCACCGCCAACTCTTGGGCTACTCTTTTATCAACGAATAGTGGGATTGACCGTAACATTATAACGCCCCCACGGCTGAAAGGGCGAGCATGTTTGGCGCGACGGGGAAGCGAACCCGCAACCCCTAGATTACGAGTCGCACGCCTTAACACGCTTGGCCACGAAAGACGTACAATAGCTTCAAACTATACGTGTACTTTTCATAGTCGATTTTTATTAACAGATGTCACAATAATATTCCTTCATTATCAAAAACTAATGACAAAAAAATTAGGCACGGTAATAGGCTTATGCAGCTAATATTATAATTTTGAAACCAGATGTAAGTACTGAACTTACCTCTTTTATTAAAACCTCTGCGAAAGGACAATATAAACAAACACAACAAAGATTTCCATAGAAATTATCACTAATTTTCCATAGATTGAAAGTCACTCCATGTTTTCTCTCATAAATAAAATTAGTTTGCTTTTTATTTTATGCGCTAAGAAGCCACATAGTGGGCTATCTGGACTGTGACAATCGCGAGGAATTGAACACCAAACTTTATTGTTATAAACCATCACAACTTACCGCTGAGCTACCACAGAACAGAATGTATTGACTGAAAATTAAGTTTTCTGTTATAAGTTCGATAAGTTATGCTGAGTTTTCTTCCATAGACTGTGTAGTAATTCATATCGACAACTTTATTTATGTTACTATGAAGTCAAAGTTTGGTTTCAGTTTCGCGCAAAAACTACTCGAGAGATTGATTATACACACTAGCCGACCCTAATTTATCAGTGTTTATCACCACCCGCCGCCAATACTTGAGTTACTCCATCAACAAACAGTGGGATTAACCGTTTCATTATAACGCCCACACGCCTGAATGGGCGAGCATGTTTGGTGAGACGATGATTCGAATTCGTGCCCTAACCAACCGGCTACGCCAGGCCCACGAATACTGAGGACTGACCATCAAATTATCATGCCTCCACGACCAAAAGGTCGTACATGTTCGGTGACAGGGCTTCGAGCCCTGAAACCTTAGATTAAGAGTCGAACGACCCACTAACCACCAACTCTAGAAACAACTCAAACACGAACATTCGAACTTGATGGTAAACAATAAAACGTTCCATTTGTGTTTATAAACGTATATTTTAATACAAACATTATCACCGGGTAGTTTTTAATATGTATAGCAACTAATCGTTAAATGACACGATTAGGACGCGTGGTTTATAAGTTTTGAGACAAAACAGAATAATTTCCTTGACTTCACGTTTTGACTTCATTTCCTTCAATTTGTCTTACCTTTTCTAGAAATACACTGATTTTTTATACATAACTTTTAAGTTTACACACTTTCTAAGTTCATGTTCATCCAGATAATATCTCCAACTAAATCATGAACCTAGGTTATAAATACTGGACTAGTAAATATGGCTGAATAGGCTTGCAGCGAAACGTGGAAAACACAAGTTTTCTACTGCGAAGAGTGAATTGATCCATGTATTTACGTTTTCGTATCTATACTAAATAACGCGCATATTGAATTACCTCGTGTAAGTTAATTTTTACGTTAGCGTAGTGCAGCTCGCGTGACTTTAAACCCGGGCCTACAACAACTTGCAAAATGTACAAGCCTGTAAGGTAACCTTAGCGAAATAAAACCAATCTGTTATTGTTACATGGACTGGACGTCGAATTGTAAGAACCAGATAAGTTACAGTAGCTCAGAAACAACACAAGGGACTGTCTGTGTTTATCCAACCACGATTACTGAACCCTTGTTTTAGCGTCGAAATAATTCACATTTAATACTGAGCGTTATTAGAAAAATACTTGTACTTGATCTTACAAACTTGATCTTGATTAAAATGTTTAGTAACATTTTCTTACCCTTAAATACTTATTACTAGGGGCATGTAATTTCTTTAAAACGTTTTTAAAGTGCAAGATAAACGTTTAATTTAAATGTTAAAGAAAAAAATACAGACATCTGAGCACGTGAGTCCGAATGTGGAGACCATTTGGTGACAGACAGCATGGCGACTTATATAAAAACAAATACAAATCGTAAGGCGTGCGACTTGTAATCCGAAGGTCGCGGGTTCGCGCCCGCGTCGCGCTAAACATGCTCGCCCTCCCAGCCGTGGGGGCGTATAATGTGACGGTCAATCCCACTATTCGTTGGTAAAAGAGTAGCCCAAGAGTTGGCGGTGGGTGGTGATGACTAGCTGCCTTCCCTCTAGTCTTACACTGCTAAATTAGGGACGGCTAGCACAGATAGCCCTCGAGTAGCTTTGTGCGAAATTCCAAAAACAACAACAACATCGTTCTTCACTCTCAACAACACAAGCTAATCTACGTCATCAAGGTACAACATACTTCCTGTCGCGCGATTTAACCCTAACATTAACCTTCACCCAATAGATGAAGAAAAAAAAAAAAGGAAAATGCTTTCCCAGATTTTACTGGTGCTTATAAACAATTTTAACGTATTTTTTTAATGTAATTCTATATAGGGAAAAAACAAAACAAAACAGTTCAGCTAACATCCGGGACTTCTCAAATAAATAAAAGGTTTGGTAACGTGTTCATACATAAGTCTTAATTGTTTTCGCAAAACAAATCTCTAGTCGTGTGGAATTCACTCCAGTTACGGAATAAAACCTCACGTAAAGGTTCTCACAACAGTTCAAAATGAACAATTCTTAATATGTGAATAGACGTTCTTTAAAACCACTAGGCTTAGAACTAAAATAGGATATTGATGTCTGAGCGAAATTTCATGAAATTATTTAATGGAAAAGAAAACGACTTTCGGCATAGTTTACCTGTTCTTTTGTGTACGCTTGTGAAACGCCGAACCTTCTTTTTACATCTTCAAGGTTTTCTTCAAGATGTTCGATTCCGTCCTGATCTTCACTCAGCAAAAGATAAACCCGCCAGTTGGCTGAATCGAACCCCCAGTGACACGTGCGATTCTCTCTGAAACGATGTACGTGTCTCACGAATTTCTGTGGGCTCAGCAGTCCGTGACATTCCACACACTCAATACATTTAGCGTATGGTGAAGTATATAAATCGGGGGTTAAAATTCCACTACACTTTCCGAAGCATTCGTGATAAACTTTGAAACTAAATAAACGTTTATCGCACAGCTTCGTTTCAGCTATTGGAACAGTTCCGACGGTTTGATTGTGGAAAAGCACCGCACAAAGTCTTTCGGCGTCACTCTTGGTAATCAGGCCGCAACTTGGAGCAGTTAAGGGCAACACTCCTCCCGCTTTTAGGATTTCAAGTTGTTCTTGCGTACAACTGGAAAAGTGAATGTTCAGCTCAGCAAAGACACTGTATATCTGTGGTAAACTAAAATCCCGAAGTACGGGGTTCAAAACTTGAGGAAAGCAGAGACGTTCTTCCCCCCCTACGATAAAGCACGAAATGACCTCACCTTCTAAAATTGTTTCAGATCTTTCGCAGCGACCCCTGTCTGGCGGCGTGAAAATTGGGGGCTGCTGAATTGGAAAAGGTGGAGGCGCGAGAAAAGGGTCATAGTCAACTCGTTGACCGGTTGGCGTGGCTGTTCTTTCCGCCTTGGTTGCAGCTGACCACGACAAGTCTTTGCTCGTCACTGCCGTAATTCCCATCTTATCCGTCGGTGACGACACTTCTAACGTTGCAGCCATTAAAGTGTTCGGTCCCTGTAAGCTTGTCGCCGCCGCAACCTGGTATCTCTTTAAAACCTTCTTCAGGTGTGGAGTACACACTTCAGACGACGGCTGTTCCATCACGTTCAACTACGGCGACGTGGTAACAGAAGAATCGGACAAAATGCAGTCATCTCGTCTGCAGTCCGCTTCTATCTGATCGCTCATGTCGTGTCTCTACCCAGCGGACGGGACAATCAGCGCTTAGACTATAGGCTGTTCTAGAATTGTACTCACTCCCTGGTTGATCATAAAAATCTAATAAAATAAAACTGGTATCGTTGAAATAAATATCGTTATTTTCTAAAATAAACATAAACACAATTTAAACATGAATTATACTTTTATGTCATTAAATACAAATCTGTTAAAAACACAGACAGCCGTTCTATTTGCACACGCCATTTTGTCTGTTTGCTGTTCCGAATCTTTCCGTGCCCCTGTCCTTACCGTTTCAGGTACCCTTCCCAGTCACGTGAGATAGACAAGTCAAATTAACACCACAAAATGTCATTGGTTTTATTATTATGAAAACATGTTGCATGAAAATATATTTAAAAAAAAGGTATTTTTTCCTTTCAGAATTAACACAGTTTTACATCTGTAATTGTCATCCACAAAGTTTAATCACGACCAGATTATTTCATCGACTACTGATCAAACTGATGTTTTCTCATTTCGCGTACATCGTTTTGAGATTTAGGACAGAAGTGCACGCTATACTATTTGATAAGAGTATAGATAATGGCAAAGTGGCTGCCCATGTGGAAAAGAATACGCCAGTCTCTGTTACATTTTCTCAGAAAATAACGCTCTCCACTCGTTCGTTGTTTGGTCGTAAAATTTTTTACGATCATGGGTTTATTGTATAGGAAATACATACGTCAGCATACACCAAGGGGACTTAATACTTAACAGAATCCAGCTGTTTAGGAAATCCCCATGTGAGCCAATAAAAGAAAAAAAAAAGAACAGTATATTGTAATGGGAGAGTGGTGAACCCGTTGATTTTAAGCTAGTCCCATGTGGATGACCTGGTTGTCTCCTCTTATTGGACCCAAACCTGTACGAACCAAGAAGCTCGCCTGGCTTATTTTGGTTGTAGCACACAATGCTTAATTCACAGCCAAGATTCAATCGTGCATAGTAAAGTGGAATAGGGTGATTTATAGTTCCACTTAGAAACACCTGTGTCTTTTATTTCTTTAGATTATTTTTCTCTCTGTACTTAATTCACGTATACCGATTCAGAATAATACCGCAAAGAATGCAGTTAGCCACTATTTCAAATACATAAACTACGTATGACAGATTTATTTTTATAAGCGACTAAGCCTACTCTAACCATGGTTATGATTATGGATATTTCCTTGATTAAATCCATGACTTCACAACTTAATCATCTCTTAAAATAATGCATGTGCACCAAATCAGCACTTAACTGGGGAATCCACGCATATAATTATTGCAGGAAATATAATTTTTATGAAATTAAACTCAAGAGAAGTGCTACAACAAGGTTAAGCCTATATATTCATAGGTACAAGTTTTGAACTCAGCCCAAATAGGGTTGAATTTTGAAGTAAAATTTTACTTCTTATTTTATTGTTATTTAATTTATTGCGTAACTATGTTAGTGGTAAAAACCAAAAACAGTTCCACAGATCTAACACATATGCTTCGGTATCTGTATCTAGTAGGCTTAACAAAAACTATACAGAACTTGATTTACTGTTATAATACTACGAACATTTTTAGAAACTTTCCCCAATGCTCTATATTCCACTGAACAGATAAAAATGACCGTGTGTTTTTTTTTTTTTTATAGTTAGGAGATGCACTTTAGCATATGGTTGTAAAAGTCTTAAGGAACGTGTTGGCCATTTGGTGGAGCTTTGAATTTCGGAGCTGGCGAGCAGGGTTCAAATTCAAACGATACTACAAAATGGTGAAAGGAGGTTACAGAATGATGCTGACTCGTTGTCTTCTATTCTATAGTTCAAAATTAGGTGCGTATATAACATTTCATCACACTCAGTTTCTGCCATGAATGCTAAATATAAACAACGACCTGTGCTTCATAATGACATAACTTGGTGTGTTCGCATGTATCATTGCAAGCCACTCCGCACTATCTACTGTTTCCGTCGAAAGGAATCGAACCCCTGAATTGTAGTGTTACAAAGCCGAAGACTTACCGCAGTCTCACTGAGTTACCGTGATTTGGTACTAGTTTAACCTGCAGCTAATGTGGCGTATGAGATGAACAGTCAATTCTGAGGCCTCAAAGTTTACATCACCTTTCCTACTTTAGAAGTGCTAATCAGAAGGGAAGTGGACAACCAGTAAGTAGCACCCACTACCTACACGGAGTTCACTTTTCAAATGAACCCACAATATGTGGAGCGCGTTTGTAAACTCGAACCATGTATCCCTACGATACTCAGCCCGATACATTAGCTGCTGTGCGTGCAGACAATACACAACTGTTACGTTCACCAGTCTGTTTTGTTTTGTTTTGTTTTTATAGCAAAGCCACATAAGGCTATCTGCTCAGCCCACCGAGGGGAATCGATCCCCTAATTTTAGCGTTGTAAATCCGGAGACATACCGCTGTACCAGCGGGGGGCACGTTCACCAGTCACAAAACCTTGTTCTATGTGTTTGAAGCAAACCCGGTTTCTAGCAGATCCGCAGATATGCCATATCGCTCTGCCACTTGGAGAGATATCACTGAAATAAATGACATCATAATAAATTACAAGACGTATGTGATAGAAAAAAAAAGTTGTTTTTTTTTCGAGAAAATTCAATTAAATCTAGTTTTTGAATCAATATTTATTTGTGAAATCCAACGTTATATTGCGACTGGATCATCCACAGGGCTCCCCGGATCCTGTCCTAAACCTACAAGTCTAAGAATGCGAGTACAATTTCACGCCTTGACCTCACCAAGAAATTATAATTTATACAGTTATCATGCTGTAATTAAGATTTATTACTTCATTAAATTTGCATCATTCTATAATAAATCGTTTTACCCTTTTATAAAAATGATTGTTTTGAATTTCGCGAAAAGCTACACCACAGCTATCTGTGCTAGCCGTCCATAATTTAGCAGTGTAAGACTAGAGGGAAGGTAGTCATCACCACCCACCGCCAACTCTTGGGCTACTCTTTTACCAACGAATAGTGGGATCGAACATAACATTATAAAACCCCAACGGCTGAAAGGGCGAGCATGTTTGATGTGACGGGATTCGAACTCGCAACCCTCGGATTACGATTCGAGTGCCGTAACCACCAGGCCTTTTTTAATGAAAAATTTAATCAAGTTTCTTCACGCTTAGGCGGAGAGATAAAGACAATATTTAGCGTTATAACCTATTTCAATATATTTTGTTATGAATTTAAGTCACAATTTAAGACGAGTGTGAAACAGTCGGGTAACTTTCTTCCTTCGGGCTTAGAGGTCTATGGTTTGTCAGTCTTACACTGCATCTTATATTTTTATACGTATAAATAAGTGTGTGTGTGTATAAAGACAATGTATTTCTGCGCGCGGCGAAATAGTTCAAAGATAGTTTTATCATTTCGTATTTGAGTTCCGTATGTTTTTCGCACGTGCTTAAAGACCCAAAACGAAAAGTTCACTTTCATGTTGTTGTTGTTTTGTTTTTTTTAATTTTCATAAACAATATTCATTGCTCTCTCTTAGCAGTATTTCCTCAAACATTTACAGCGTATATTATTTCTACGGATTTGCAACGCTAAAATGAGGGGTTTGATTTCCCTCGGTGGACACAGCAGATAGCCCGATGCGGCTTTGCTATAAGAAAACACACAAACATCATTTTTGTCCTGTCCATATCTAGATCCGTATTTGTCTGAAGCTTTAGTAAATGACGTTTCCCTTCCAAACGTACCAAGATGAAGTCGGCTGGATCATAAATAACAATGCATATCGCGTTCCTAAACTAACGAAACACGACCTTTTGATGTGTACGGTGGGTGTGACGTAACATTACAGTGAGACTGACAACAGTTTCAATTATATCTATTGTTGTTGTCTTTACAGAGATTTACCAAGGACTTCAACAACAATGCTTAGCATGTTTTTTGTGTTAGAAAATACACATAAAGCTATAAAAGAGGGATATTTACGCTATCTGTACAGTAGTTTTTTTTTATTTGTTTTTAAACTTCGCGCAAAGCGTTAGTCGTCCCTAATTTACAGTTTAAGACTAGAGGGAAGGCAGCTAGTTACCACTATCCACCGCCAACTCTTGGGCCACTCTTTTACCAACGAATAGTGGAATTGACCCTAACATTATAACGGACTCATGGCTGAAAGGACGAACATGTTTGGTATGATGAGGATTCGAACCCGCGACTCTCGGATTACGAGTCGAGTGCCTTAACCACGTGGTCATGCTGGACCCTACGTAAAGGGAAACCTATCATCCAAGGGTCGGATGAGAGTTGAATATAGCTGTTTTTGTTTTGTTTTTAATTTCGCGCAAAGCTTCACCAGGACTATCTGTGTAAGACTAGTGGGAAGATAGCTGTCTTCACCATCACCACCCACCGCCAACCCTTGGGCTATCCTTTTACTAACAAATAGTAGGGTTGGCAGTCACGTAAAACATCCCCATGGCTGAAAAGGCGAGCAGCATGTTTGGTGTGACGGGGATTCTAACCCGCAACCCTCAGATTACCAGTTGACCGCCCTAACCACTTGGCCATGCTGGGGCCTAAGAAAGTTGAAGATAAATCATGCAGTTAAGCGCAACAGAGCCTAGAGAAAGAGGCCTAGATAAGCATGACAGAGCTAGTGCAGACAACAGTGACAGGGGTTGTTACACGTGATTTTAATTACTTGTAACAGACACTGCGTCTTTTAACGGTTAAAAAAAAAGGCCTTAAAGTGAAACTGTAACCAACGTTAAGCAGAATCTTTACGAACAGAGGTTGTTGGTACCAGTTTAGAATTCTACGGAGTGGCACCTCAGGAGTTGTAATTCTGAAGAGGTGATGTGTGCATGTTATAATTATACATACTTTTCTTTGTTTTATTTACTAAATAATAAGATTTACCGATTTAAAAAAAAAAACTTTATTAAAAATTTAAATGTATTCAACGATACATCAATATAGCTTCTAAAATCTTGAATTCATTTGTTACGTTGACGAATCTTTAACCTTCATGGTTTAAGCCTATTTTTTTCACCATTGTTTTTGTTTTATTTAAACTAAAAAAAAAATTTTCGTGATACAATAAATCTTACTTAAAAGATGCATAATTTTAATTTATAACAAGAACAAAACAATAAGCTTTAGTTATTTGTTTTTTCTTGCCAAAATTAAAAAAGGGCATAATATGAACATTTTTTACATAATTTAATTATAATACCATTCGATATAATATGAATACTTAATACCTGATTCCAGTGTTTTTGTCGCTTCTATTCACACACACTAACTTATGTGCACTTTATCAGCATAGTGGTTATTGAACGTATGAAGAAGACAAGTATGTAATCATATAAAGTATTTACTTAGTATACTGAGGCTTAGTTTTAAAATATTTTAATGGAATTACTGTTATGATTATAATCCACATTTTTATTTGCCATTTTGTAGACTCTGATAACAGGAAATGAACTCGTGCGAAAACGTCCTCCAATTTGTTTCGCTAATGTTTAAAAAAAAAAAAAAAAAGCTTCACAACACAATCTTTCGTTTTACCACCGCGATTGGTCACTACTGTAGACAACGGAAGTGATGTCACAAGTATGTAGTCTTCCTGATTGCTCAATGCAATAACTTGTGAAAGTGGCTTCATACATACAAACCTGAGGTTCTACTTAATGAAAGGCAAAAAATTACATCAATGAAAGAGGATATTTTATTTCTTTAATTGAAAACTGTAGCCCTACTATTTCACCTGACACCTACCCTAAGATTCAGGATTTCCTGCTTGACTGTTTAATTTGCTAACTAGAAAAAAAAATTTAAAAAATTCCAAAATACAGGTGTTCATCAAGTCTAAACATTCTGGAATATTTGCCAGATACAAATAAGAAAGTTATTGGTCTATAATCATTTACACACGATTAGCTCCTCTGGAGACAGGTATTAAAACAAAAATGAGCACTCAATGAGTTATGTTGGCAACAGTAGATAAACATAAACAGGACAAACCGGGGGATTTCCCACATTCACACTTCAAGAAACCAGTTTTATAAAGGAGGATGTATGAAGGAAATAGCAGAAAGAAACCATCTAAAATGGTTCCTGGACAAATGGTTAATGTGGAGACAGAAGACAATAAGTTTACTTAGAGCAGAAGCTATGAATTTGTTGAATTACTTGGAGGTTCTATGAGTATTATTGTAAGTATGCAAAGCACAACAACAATTAGAATCCACCACAAAATGGTAAATAAAAATGCATTATAAACCTTAGTCCCACAGCTGAATATTTTTACTTTGATATTAATGATAAATCAAAATACAAAACTAAATAAAACATCTAAAATATCAAAGATTTCTCTAGTTATGATTATTAAATGTTTCTTTTTTTATATATTTTTCGAGCCTTTTATAAGACTTATTATTTTCCAACTACCTATTTATAACTGTTCCCGACTTATGTATGGAGGAATATTATGCTAATACAGTAATAGATTGACAAATAACAATTTATTACCATAATGTAACGATTTTTATTTTGGGGAACATACTACATTAAACTGTTATTATCTTTAAATCTTTTTCTCTCGATGTAAAACAAAGTTACTTTACTCTATTTTTCTTCAAATTTCAGTGCTATGTTTTCATTTGTTACCGATGTCTTCTACAGGTGATTCATTCTATATTCTTAATAAGTAACGTGATAAAGTTAGATTCTGTGGTTGGTCATAAGTAAATATCTCTGAACAATATTTTCCAATTATATGTAAAGGTCGTGGTGGGCCACATTTCATATAGTTTTTTTTTTTTTTTTAAAGAACCATAAAGTTATTTCTTCTGGATACTGATGAAATTTTAAAATAGATGATTTTGGATGCTTCATCTCATAGATTGACCAAATTAATAAATTTTAGTAAATAGCTGGCAGATACACAGATATAATGTTAGTGTTTTATATGTTCTAAGTCCTTTGAAAAACATTATTACATTTTATTCAAAAGATTCAACAACCACATAAAAATATGAGTTTAAAAATCAATTGTTATTTCCAAAACATATCAGTCAGAAACAATTAGTTTATTTTAGTATGATGTTTCATAAATGAAAAAATTAGCCTGGAATATTTGTTACAGTTTCATGTGCCATAAATGTATATAATATATACAAATTGAATGTATTATAATTGTTTCCAAAATAGCTCTTGCCAACAAAACCTTTTACTTTTCATCTTGTGGCTTCACTTCCAGACAACATTGTTTATTATAACCCGCTAACTACAGAAACTAGAATGATTCTACGAGACCTCCTGCACACTATCTAAGTCTTACAAGCTTAAAACGTATATAATTAACAGTCTTCAAATTCATTCGAGTTTTAAAATTTTAACCACAATGACAAAATTTCAGCATATTCACAATTTTTAAAATATTTTAAAACAGGTTTACTCTGGCAAGAGTTTTAAGACACATCCTGGCATGGGTGGCATCTAGCCAAGGAAATATGTTATACAACAAGAATTGGAGACAAGTTTCTTGTAAAAAACATGAGAAAGAATAATAAAAATAAAACTGTCATATGAAGAAAGAAATATATGCAAAGAAAATGTAAATGCTTGCCAAGAAAATCTTAGTGTTGTACAAATTACCATTGTTATTAAGGCCAACTGAATATTTTATTACTTACTATAACTTAACATCTCGTGATAACCAAGAAACAAAACTATACTACTATATCATAACTCAAAATTATCAAACAGGTGTTGCTGACACACGACATGACATATTGCCAAGTGAAAGTCTATGTTTAAATTTGACTGACTTGTTTACAAAAGGCAATTTATACAAAATTCTATTGTGACACCTTTTAAAAATAAATGTTAATATATAGTTGACCAAACTGATTAACAGGTGTTCTAGTTTGGCTTTTATTCCAAAGAAAAAATAGAAAATTATTAATCTGTAAGAAAAAGTGGTAAGGTGGTAATACAGGTTGGTCAAAACACTTAAACACAATTAGACTCTACAGTGAAGAGGCCAGACAAAACACTATATTGGACTCTTGCAGTGAAGAGGCCAGACAGAACACTATATTGGACTCTTGCAGTGAAGAGGCCAGACAAAACACTATATTGGACTCTTACAGTGAAGAGGCCAGACAAAACACTATATTGCAGTGAAGAGGCCAGACAAAACACTATATTGGACTCTTGCAGTGAAGAGGCCAGACAAAACACTATATTAGACTCTACAGTGAAGAGGCCAGACAAAACACTATATTGGACACTTGCAGTGAAGAGGCCAGACAAAACACTATATTGGACACTTGCAGTGAAGAGGCCAGACAAAACACTATATTGGACTCTTGCAGTGAAGAGGCCAGACAAAACACTATATTGGACTCTTGCAGTGAAGAGGCCAGACAAAACACTATATTGGACACTTGCAGTGAAGAGGCCAGACAAAACACTATATTGGACACTTGCAGTGAAGAGGCCAGACAAAACACTATATTGGACACTTGCAGTAAAGAGGCCAGACAAAACACTATATTGGACACTTGCAGTGAAGAGGCCAGACAAAACACTATATTGGACACTTGCAGTGAAGAGGCCAGACAAAACACTATATTGGACACTTGCAGTGAAGAGGCCAGACAAAACACTATATTGGACTCTTGCAGTGAAGAGGCCAGACAAAACACTGAAGAGGCCAGACAAAACACTATATTGGACACTTGCAGTGAAGAGGCCAGACAAAACACTATATTGGACACTTGCAGTGAAGAGGCCAGACAAAACACTATATTGGACACTTGCAGTGAAGAGGCCAGACAAAAACACTATATTGGACTCTTGCAGTGAAGAGGCCAGACAAAACACTATATTGGACTCTTGCAGTGAAGAGGCCAGACAAAACACTATATTGGACTCTTGCAGTGAAGAGGCCAGACAAAACACTATATTGGACTCTTGCAGTGAAGAGGCCAGACAAAACACTATATTGGACACTTGCAGTGAAGAGGCCAGACAAAACACTATATTGGACACTTGCAGTGAAGAGGCCAGACAAAACACTATATTGGACACTTGCAGTGAAGAGTGAAGAGGCCAGACAAAACACTATATTGGACACTTGCAGTGAAGAGGCCAGACAAAACACTATATTGGACACTTGCAGTGAAGAGGCCAGACAAAACACTATATTGGACACTTGCAGTGAAGAGGCCAGACAAAACACTATATTGGACTCTTGCAGTGAAGAGGCCAGACAAAACACTATATTGGACACTTGCAGTGAAGAGGCCAGACAAAACACTATATTGGACTCTTGCAGTGAAGAGGCCAGACAGAACAGCATATCGGACTCTTACAGTGAAGAGGCCAGACAGAACAGCATATCGGACTCTTACAGTGAAGAGGCCAGACAGAACAGCATATCGGACTCTTACAGTGAAGAGGCCAGACAGAACAGCATATCGGACTCTTACAGTGAAGAGGCCAGACAGAACAGCATATCGGACTCTTACAGTGAAGAGGCCAGACAGAACAGCATATCGGACTCTTACAGTGAAGAGGCCAGACAGAGCAGCATATCAGACTCTACGAGGAAGAGGCCAGACAGAACAGCATATCAGACTCTACGAGGAAGAGGCCAGACAGAACAGCATATCAGACTCTACGAGGAAGAGGCCAGACAGAACAGCATATCAGACTCTACGAGGAAGAGGCCAGACAGAACAGCATATCAGACTCTACGAGGAAGAGGCCAGACAGAACAGCATATCAGACTCTACGAGGAAGAGGCCAGACAGAACAGCATATCAGACTCTACGAGGAAGAGGCCAGACAGAACAGCATATCAGACTCTCTACGAGGAAGAGGCCAGACAGAACAGCATATCAGACTCTACGAGGAAGAGGCCAGACAGAACAGCATATCAGACTCTACGAGGAAGAGGCCAGACAGAACAGCATATCAGACTCTACGAGGAAGAGGCCAGACAGAACAGCATATCAGACTCTCTACGAGGAAGAGGCCAGACAGAACAGCATATCAGACTCTACGAGGAAGAGGCCAGACAGAACAGCATATCAGACTCTCAGGAGGAAGAGGCCAGACAGAACAGCATATCAGACTCTACGAGGAAGAGGCCAGACAGAACAGCATATCAGACTCTACGAGGAAGAGGCCAGACAGAACAGCATATCAGACTCTACGAGGAAGAGGCCAGACAGAACAGCATATCAGACTCTACGAGGAAGAGGCCAGACAGAACAGCATATCAGACTCTACGGGAAGAGGCCAGACAGAACAGCATATCAGACTCTACGAGGAAGAGGCCAGACAGAACAGCATATCAGACTCTACGAGGGAAGAGGCCAGACAGAACAGCATATCAGACTCTACGAGGAAGAGGCCAGACAGAACAGCATATCAGACTCTACAAGGAAGAGGCCAGACAGAACAGCATATTAGACTCTACAAGAAAGAGGCCAGACTGAACAGTATATTAGACTCTAGAGTGAAAATGCCAGAGAAAAACTGTATTAGACCCTGTAGTAAAAACCGAGAGAGAACAGTGTATCAGACTTTCCAGCAAAAATGCTAGAGAGAACAGTGTATCAAACTTTACAGTGAAAAGGTGAAACAAACCTTATATTATGATCACTGTTCAATAATTTATTGTTTGAAAATTTCAATGAACTTGAACTGCTTGTTGCAATAAACAGCAACAATGTTTTGGCTTCTATACTGGGGCGTAGTCTGGCCTTCATCAGGACCTGAAGCTAAAACATTGTAAGCTTCTATACTGAAGCCTTCATCAGAACCTGAAACTAAAACGTTGTCAGCTTTTATACTGAGGCCTTCATCAGAACCTGAAGCTAAACATTGTCAGCTTTTATACTGAGGCCTTCATCAGAACCTGAAGCTAAAACACTGTCAACTTCTATACTGAAGCCTTCATCAGAACCTGAAGCTAAAACACTGTCAACTTCTATACTGAGGTCCAGAACCTGAAGCTAAAACACTGTCAACTTCTATACTGAGGTCTTTGTCAGAACCTGAAGCTGAAACATTGTCTCCTTTTCTTTCAACATGCAGCTACACTTCATTAAAATCTTCCAAACCCACAACATGTACTCTGCCTAATGTTCCACTAGAGCAACATCTTGGAGTTGAACAATGTACCAGTACACCATCACACTCTAGGGTTAAACAATGTACCAGTACACCATCACACTCTAGGGTTAAACAATGTACCAGTACACCGTCACACTCTAGGGTTAAACAATGTACCAGTACACCGTCACACTCTAGGGTTAAACAACGTTCCAGTACACCGTCACACTCCAGGGTTAAACAACGTTCCAGTACACCGTCACACTCTAGGGTTAAACAACGTTCCAGTACACCGTCACACTCTAGGGTTAAACAACGTTCCAGTACACCGTCACACTCTCGAGCTAAACAACGTACCAGTACACCGTCACACTCTCGAGCTAAACAACGTACCAGTACACCGTCACACTCTCGAGCTAAACAACGTACCAGTACACCGTCACACTCTCGAGCTAAACAACGTACCAGTACACCGTCACACTCTCGAGCTAAACAACGTACCAGTACACCGTCACACTCTGGAGTTAAACAGTAAAGGAGAACATTACACTATGTAGAAGAATTAAACAACTAAACAGAAAAAGTTTTGGGTTTATAAAACTCTACAAAACATTGTGTCATACTTCAGGTTAAAATAGATAGAAATAACACTAGGCTTAATAATATTAAATGACTTGCCTGAAACGTGAACTTCACTGTTTATATGTAGTACATTAATGTAACATGTAAGCTAAAATGCATTATGTTTTTCAAGTTAATATTTTTTTCCACAACTCAAGACAAAGCAGTATAATACAATACATATTCAGAACTGTACAATATATATTTGACGATTAAACAATCATACAGAATACTGTGTGAGACTATACAGTGAAACAGGAGAAAAGAAAAACATACAAGAGATGAAGACACGTTTCTTGTAGAACATTACAGGGTTAAACAGCTAAACAATATGATTAGCTCTTGTTTTAAATGACAGAATATAGCTACAATCTAGGGTTAATCAGCTGTGCAGAAAAGAAACATTAAACAATAAGAGTGAATACTGTATCACAAACTAGGTTAAACCTCTTGATAAAACACTACTATGTATTCACTGTTTAAACAACTGGACAAATACTATATTACATACCAGGTTAAACCCCTTGATACAACACTACTATGTATTCAGTGTTTAAACAACTAGACATATACTGTATCACAAACTAGGTTAAACCCCTTGATACAACACTACTATGTATTCACTGTTTAAACAACTGGACAAATACTATATTACATACCAGGTTAAACCCCTTGATACAACACTACTATGTATTCACTGTTTAAATAGCTATATAGTCTAGAGTTAAACAGTTAGGCAAAGCATTTTTAAACATGAAACAAATTTCGAGGCAGCTTCGTTGTTCTATATGGTTAAACAACCAGACAGAATATTACATTACGTTACACTAATGGATTAAACAATTAATCAGACAGAACAACACATCACATTCAAAGAAAGATCAGAAAACTGAAAAGTAGCCAGTTACACCATTAAGAAAACAGCTAGATAGAACACTACATCACAATAATGGAGTAAACAATTAATAAGCCAGACCATTACATTATACTGATGGAGTAAACAAGTAATCAGACAGAACAACACTGCAGTAATGGATAAAAAAACTAATCTGACAGAACAGTTCATTCCACTAATGGATTAAACAACAAATAAGACAAAACACCACATCAAACTAATGAATCAAACAGATAAACAGACAGAACTCTACACTGATGAATTAAACAACAAATAAGACAGAACTCTGCACTGATGGATTAAACAACTAATTGGACAGAACTCTGCACTGATGGATTAAACAACTAATTGGACAGAACTCTGCACTGATGGATTAAACAACTAATTGGACAGAACTCTGCACTGATGGATTACACACCTAACTGGACAGAACTCTGCAATGATGGATTACACACCTAACTGGACAGAACTCTGCAATGATGGATTACACACCTAACTGGACAGAACTCTGCACTGATGGATTACACACCTAACTGGACAGAACTCTGCACTGATGGATTACACACCTAACTGGACAGAACTCTGCACTGATGGATTACACACCTAACTGGACAGAACTCTGCACTGATGGATTACACACCTAACTGGACAGAACTCTGCACTGATGGATTACACACCTAACTGAACAGAACTCTACACTGATGGATTACACACCTAACTGGACAGAACTCTACACTGATGGATTACACACCTAACTGGACAGAACTCTACACTGATGGATTACACACCTAACTGAACAGAACTCTACACTGATGGATTGCACACCTAATTGAACAGAACTCTACACTGATGGATTACCCACCTAATTGAACAGAACTCTACACTGATGGATTACCCACCTAATTGAACAGAACTCTACACTGATGGATTACCCACCTAATTAGACAGAACTCTACACTGATGGATTACACAACTAATTAGACAGAACTCTACACTGATGGATTACACAACTAATTAGACAGAACTCTACACTGATGGATTACAAAAATAATTAGACAGAACTCTACATTGATGGATTACACAACTAATTAGACAGAACTCTACACTGATGGATTACACAACTAATTAGACAGAACTCTACACTGATGGATTACACAACTAATTAGACAGAACTCTACACTGATGGATTACACAACTAATTAGACAGAACTCTACACTGATGAATTAAACAACTAATTAGACAGAACTCTACACTGATGAATTAAACAACTAATTAGACAGAACTCTACACTGATGGATTAAAGAACTAATTAGACAGAACTCCACATTGATGGATTAAAGAACTAATTAGACAGAACTCCACATTGATGGATTAAAGAACTAATTAGACAGAACTCTGCACTGATGGATTACACACCTAATTGGACAGAACTCTACACTGATGGATTACAGAAATAATTAGACAGAACTCTACATTGATGAATTAAACATTGCTCCTCCGTGTATATTATACCAAGCCCATTACAAAAGGAGTAAACAACCAATGAGACATAACATTACATTACACTCACAGACTAAACAACCAATCAGACAGAACATAACATTTCATTACACTCACAGATTAAACAACCAATCAGACAGAACATAACATTTCATTACACTCACAGATTAAACAACCAATCAGACAGAACATAACATTTCATTACACTCACAGATTAAACAACCAATCAGACAGAACATAACATTTCATTACACTCACAGATTAAACAACCAATCAGACAGAACATAACATTTCATTACACTCACAGATTAAACAACCAATCAGACAGAACATAACATTTCATTACACTCACAGATTAAACAACCAATCAGACAGAACAGAACATTACATTACACTCACAGATTAAACAACCAATCAGACAGAACAGAACATTACATTACACTCACAGATTAAACAACCAATCAGACAGAACAGAACATTACATTACACTCACAGATTAAACAACCAATCAGACAGAACAGAACATTACATTACACTCACAGATTAAACAACCAATCAGACAGAACATTACATTACATTACACTCACAGATTAAACAACCAATCAGACAGAACAGAACATTACATTACACTCACAGATTAAACAACCAATCAGACAGAACATTACATTACATTACACTCACAGATTAAACAACTAATCAAACAGAAAATTACACTAATGGATTAAACAACTGATTAGACAGAAAGACTACAATACACTCAATGTTAAACAACTAGTCAAAATATAATTACAACCAATGGAAATGGAAGGTCAGTCACCACATTCAAGTGTTTAATAGTAAAACAGAACAAAGTCACACCGAAGAGTTAAGTAATTTAATAGAACACTATAACATACTTAATATGGAGAACCAGTAAAACTAATACAATTCTGGATTAAAGAGTTAGAACACTGAATTACATTTGAAGATTAAATAGCTAAATAAAACACTGATAAACATCAAGTTTAAACAATTAGATAAAATGCTATTTAGCCAAGCCTTCATTTACAAAGGGGTAAAACATGAATGCCTGCCAAAATCAAACAGAACATTGCATCTATCTGATTACGTATGTTTCTTTCAACTCAATATTTAGGAAACCCACCTGATTTTCCCTACCAAATTTGATGAAATTTGTTCATTTAGTTTCTCACAATAGCTTATGACACCAGAAAGACAGACAATTCTAACTTAAATATTTGTATAAATGCAATCATAACAAGTTACATAAATAGTGATTTCAGTGTTTGTGTATTAAACTATTTTTGTTAAATGTACAAAAGAGCAAGTTATCCTTGTTACAAAATTAACTTATGATAAACTCCATATATACACAAAATAGAATCATAATAAAAAGATTTTGATGCAAACAGTTTTAAAATCAGGGTTGCCTAGACAGTGCATTATCAAATTTGCTCATATTACTATATGTAATATCACTACAGGAGAGAGTTTTGTTCTTTATACGAAAACAGGACTGTTCAATCAGCAGAGAGGAAAACATGACCATAATTAAAAAACAACAATTCTATTCCCTAAAATAGCAAGTGAGGGGTTATTCTAAAAAAATGCTTTTGGACAGTTTTTCTTTACCATCCAAAAGTTAATTTTCAAAATGACATTCTTAAAATTCATTTATACCATTATGTACCAGAATTGTACAAAATATGAATAACATACCCATGGTCATGAGATGGTGACATTCACTTTGAAAAGTGTTCCAAGCTCCTGCCTGTCTCTAACTTATTTCTCTGTGGAAATGTGACTTCACGAACTGCCAGCCAAGAACAAATGATCGTTCTTGTGTTGAGATGAAATTGAGATGCTTTCTTCTGAAAGGAAACTTTCAAACAGATAAATCTGAGAGACTTATTTTTATAAAACAAACTTTGAATACCCTTAGTAACGAAGTGGACTGTACATGCAATTGCCTATTCAAATGCTTGTTGCTTAATTGGTTTTAAATTCTAAGGTCTTCGTGGGAGAAGCTGTCTGATTATTGGTTGTTTATTTTAGAAACTTCATTCCAAATTTAAAATTATAGGCAAATTAATAAAATCTAAATGGTGTGGCACACTCCAAATAATAAAACTAAAGTTTCAGTGAGAACTCTTAAATATTTTATAATTTCTTCCTTTTTTTAATTACATTACTTTAAGAGTATAACTAACTTGTACTATGACAGCTATATTCTAGTGATACAACTAAAGGACATATTTAGATTGCTTTCAATGATAGGCAGTTTCAGAGCTAAGTTTCTGATAGTTTTATGAGAAATTCTTTTACACTCTTTACTTAACTGAGAAAAGTCTTCAGTTTACACATCTAACATGACGCTTCACACTAAACTCTGTTTTATATTTCCTATTAATCAGGAAAAAATAATGACATATTTAAAATTAGGGACTTAACTTTACGTCCACTTTACAGCAGTTGTAAATTATTAAAATTCAGAAATACCTAAATATATCTAAATGTGTAACACAACACCAAGGAAAGATAGCTAAATAACATACAATCTCTAGGGTTAAGCCTTATACACTGAATTGCATGGATGAACAGGCCAGTAGTTTTAGAGTAATGCATCAGTTACTACGGCGTACTCACTGTCAGTAGCGTAGTAATGCATCAATTACTACGGCGTACTCACTGTCAGTAGCGTAGTAATGCATCACTCACTGTCACGTACAGTTACTACTGTCAGTAGCGTAGTAATGTCAGTAATGCATCATTTACTACAGTATACTCACTGTCAGTAGTGTAGTAATGCATCAGTTACTACAGTGTACTTACCTGCTTGCATGTTAGTCTTCTACTTAAACAACACATGATATCAAGATTCTGTCTTGAATAAAAAATTATCATTTCAAAAACAAACAACTTCTGAAACTCTAGGATTCATATAATCCCTAAAAATTATTTAAACTGAATACATTTACATCATCTGAGGATTTATGTTATACATACATACACACTCTAGAAATATGGTATAGAAAAAATAAAAAAAATAGAAGATGGCAACATTTCTAGATCCTTATATAAAAGCTAAAAAGTCTGCTATCATTTAAATGACACAATAATGACTTGCAACTTCTATGTTAAAACAAATGATACTTCAAAACACCACCAGATTCACTATTCTAACTGTATATCTTATCAGATGGGGGCTGCCAACACCTGGAAAATGCTCACCTTGGCTCAAAGTATCTCACATTCAAGCAGCTGTTTTAGTTACCTGTATTAATTTCTTTTACAATCATTCAAATTAATGAAGTTCCATAACTTTTTATGACATTCAGGAAATTGTCCAAAAGATAACAATAATAAAAGGCTTTTCTATGGTTTTTTAATGAATTTTAAATGTTTTACCTTATGCCTATTCTGATATACAAAAGTTCTTCTAGGGTTTCTAGATGAATTTTAAATGTTTTACCTTATGCCTATTCTGATGTACAAAAGTTCTTCTAGGGTTTCTAGATGAATGTTAAATGTTTTACCTTATGTCCATTCTGATGTAGAGAGGTCAATTGTAATAACAAAGGAATTTTCTAGGGTTTATAGATGAGTTCTAATGTTTACCTTATGTCCATTCTGAAGTCCAGAGGTCAATTGTAATAAGAAAAGGTTTTTATGCAGTTGCTTGACAAGTTTTAGGTATCTAATTTATGTCCATTCTGATGTATAGAGGTCAGTTGTAATAACAAATGAACCTGAAACTAATTATTAGGTGTGAAATGTGAGACTACAAACTTTTATACAAACTGTAAAAACCCAATGTGTTTCTCTAACTGACAAAATATTTTGAAATTACTAATATGCTAACAAACTTGTCTATACTCCTGTAATAAGTGGATTTACATGATTTTATATATATGTTATACAAGTTTTGCAATGAGACAGCCACTACAGACTATAAAGAAATGAATAAAACTGAGAATTGTAAATGTAATCATTATATTCTCATTAGAGTATTACTGATTAAAATTGTAAGATGTAACAAATGCTCCATTTAATGTTCAACAAAGAAGGAAGTACTGATTCTAGAATTAAACGAGCAAGTTTCTACTGACTTGTATCAAAATGTGAAAACCTGTAAATAAAACAGTAAAGTGTCTTGAAAGCTAGGCTAGAAATAACTATAAAATTGTACACAACTTTTTCCTTCATTAAATACTACAAAATTGAATTGAATCAGCTAGTTAACATACATAGGGCCGATTTATAGTAAAATCAAAGAAAAACTAGGTCACGTATGCCTATTTTAATCAACTGGAAACAATAAATGTAATACACATATGAGAAATGTTACCAAACAATGGTTTCATAATCCTTCAAACAGAACAACTATCAAATGCAAATTAGGTTAAGAACAAACCCAGTCACTGTGACGTGAAGAGTTGTCTTCCCCAATCTATGCTACTTCCTCAGCAATCTGCTAACAAAAAGTAACAGTAGGTATTGTGCCAGAAAAACTCCTGAATATAGAGCTATCTGTTACCTGAAAAATATTTACAACTGGGTTTTTTTTATCATACCCTGAAAATGTTTCTAATTTTCATCATTTTATAGATACCTTATAAAGGTTTTTTTCTGAATATAAAATATTCCAAATAATTATGCTTGAATGTTTACAATGGTTTGTTCAACATTACAAGATTTCCTGAACACAACTTATCAACACACTCCAAGTTTCCAAAAAATAATAGTTCTATATTTTAAATACCAGATTTATTCCATCTTTCAATAAACATAATTTGTTTTGGTTACTAATTATAACTACTTCATAAACACCTTGCCTACATCTTAATTTCTCAGTCGCGCTTCATGTTAACAATGAATGCTGACAACTACCGTTGGTTTAAACACCCATAAATTTAATCTCTCTTTATTGTTAATGCAAACTGTGTAAGTTTCTGAAATATTGTAACTGCTATGGCACCAGATCATTGTAACAAATACACAAGTTTCTATTAAATATTGTAATTGTTATATTATCAGATAGTGTATTGTGCTTTTCAGGGGTCTAGAGAACAACTATGCTATAGTTCTGCTATAATGTAGTCCACGGGGTTCATGTATAAAGAGACCACATTATAAAGAGGTCCTTTCAGAAGTGCCAAGTCAGTTGCACAACTACAGACAAACTTATAAAAATGGCTTTGTGAACAAGAGATGTCTAAATGAAAATTTTATGATACAAAACAGACCCACATTATGAGTTCACTGGTGAAGTGTACCCAGTTTATGTAGTTATTACAGGTCTTGTAGGTTGTATTATTTCTTAATTATTAATTTTCTTAAAATTAATTATTAAACTGAAATATATGTGATTTAATTATGACTTCAATATTATTATTGTTATTATTATTAATCTGTTAATTTAGTATTTGGTTTTAGAACTAGCCTAAACCTTTTTAGTTAACACATCCATTTGAAAAAAATAAAGCTTTAGTTAAAGAACGTTTTAAAATGAACACTTTGAAGACTTATAAATGCTTACAGAATTAATTTATCTAATTATGTTAATGTTTTGTGTTCCATGGATAATATATACTTATTATTATTTCTGTTTATTTATTTTTAGTTAATAATACTGGTTGGAATGTTTAATATATGTATATGTTCATTCTTGTTATGATTAGTTTTGTCACTATAAAAATTGTTAGCTTAGTATACATACTTAGAAGTAATCTAAATTTCCTAATGTGGCTTAACCTCATGATATATTATTGGGGATACAGCTAAACATATCACTAACAGTTTGGAAATCATACAGTAGTAACAGTAGACAAATAAAATTAATCTTACCTTCCACATCATCCCTTTCCATTCAGAATGAACATCCCCTGGTAAGGTTGCAACCGTTTTCCATTTTCTTATATTGTTACACAGAACATCTTAAGATGTTTGTGGCTGAGCGTGAATAATCATCTCTTGGAACTAGATTGAAATATTACATTTTTAATTTTCGGGACTTTTTTTACAAGGCATTATTTTAAATTTAATTACATTGTATCAAATGTTTTATGGTGTAATTTAACTTGAGAATTATGGTAACAAAGAACAGATGATTATTTTAGTATAAAAATTATTCTTCATTTATTTTTGAGTCGTATGTTTTATTTCAAATCACCTTCTTAAAAACAAACAAAAAACTCACTTCAAAACATTCAACCATGAAGTTCAGGTGTGTTGCTTTTGTCATTGAAACATTTATGTTACCTACCAATAAATTTTATTTATATGGTTTAATTACCACATGATACTTTGTTAGAAACATTAAGCGGTAAATAATTCATATTAATTTGTGGAATTAAAACAATATACAGGTAATTTACCGTCACATATTTCATTTACAATAAAAAGTCCAGTGGTGTAGTTACGAGTATACAATGGGAACACAGTCTAACTGTATTAACCCATTTCTTGTTTATTGCCAATCATGCCACTTCTTGGCCGAGCTAAACCACACCCATGAAAAATATTAGTTTTCCCTAGTTACTTTTTACCACTACAACAATGGTGAAGCTCGATTTTGTTTTACAAAATTCCCATCAACCAATGCACGTGTATGACAAAAAATTATTGTTAAACTACTGCAAGAAACTTCATTTTCAAGCGATTCACATACATTTTTTTTTGTTTGGAATTTTGCACAAAGCTACTCGAGGGCTATCTGTGCTAGCCGTCCCTAATTTAGCAGTGTAAGACTAGAGGGAAGGCAGCTAGTCATCACCATCCACCACCAACTCTTGGGCTACTCTTTTACCAACGAATAGTGGGATTGACCGTCACATTATAACGTCCCCACGGCTGGGAGGGCGAGCATGTTTGGTGCGACCGAGATTCGAACCCGTGACCCTCGGATTACGAGTCGAACGCCTTAACACACTTGGCCATGCCGGGCCCTTCACATACATATTTAAATTAATAATGTGTATATGCTATTTTATCGAACGGTAAAAATCTTCCATATTATTTTAAAAGTCCTTATTATACATATAAATTAAATTTTCTAACAATGATATACATTAAATGTTAGAAGTTATTCGTACTACAATTAGTTATGACAATCATATTACGAGTAAAAAACTAAACCCTTATCATTAAACTGACAGCAACTAAATGGATTAAGCATATATTACTAACACTTCCATAAAGTTTAGCAAACTAAAAATTAAAAACAATTAAAATTTGAAAAAAAAAACTATTTACTAATTACTAATGATGCATTAATACATGTAACCTTTAAAATACATAAAACATGTTGAAAAATTAAAATGATTAAACCGAAGATACAGGCCTATGCGATAGGCTACGGTATACATAATTTGTAAATAATAAATACTCCAAAGTTAAACTTCATACTTCGCATTGATAGACAGTGTTTTTACCACATAATATAAACTAAATATTGCAGAAATAGTGGTTGACATGTTATTATACAGAACTCTCTTTTTCTTTTTTAATTTCACTCAAAATTTCTTACTAATAATTATAAATGTACTCTTTTCTGCATATTCATGGTGCCGTCTATTACACCAATCTGAAATCAAGAATAATACTACCGATGCACCGTACTAGTTCGTTATTTTTTGTGAATAACGAGAATAGTAATTCCTTAAAATAATCATTAACAACACATAGTACTATTTTTTATGTTTTGTGACGCAAATTAAACTGATTAAAAATTACTTATCACCAACTCAAACCAGGGTACACCGTAATAGCTGATATTAAGCAATTTACTACACCTCACTACTCCCGAAGAAGAAAAGTCCATCTTTCGAAAGCGTTCGGGTTATAATATAACGGTTTCTATTTCAGTTTTAACTGGCGTCTCAAATATCACAACATCCGTCGTACACAACAAGGTACCCAGTCGGCGTGAAGGGCCCTAGTATTTAACAAGAGGACGCTTCGAAATTAAATTTATTGGTTATCTTAACTACTTTCAATCAGAACTTATTATTGATAATTTGTTTGTTTATTTATGGCAAAGTTATAGAAAGTTAGCTGCCACTGTCTCTAGCTTTGGACTTCTGACCATAAAGCACCAATAAACACCTACTTGGGAAGTTCTTAATATTAATTTGATCGTCACAGTACAAAACCACACTGATAGGCAGTCTTGCCTACAGTGGCGGCGTCAGGGGGGGGGGGGCTTTGGGAGGAAGAGCCCTCCAAAATGAGCCAAAGTCCCTCTCAGCCCCCAATATTGTTACCTACATATGTTCATAAAATATGGAAAACACAATCGTCGTTGTTGCTTAACAATTAACATCAAAGAGACATAGATCTGTAGAACTCAACGTCTTCATTAAGATGGAAGATAGTTAGCCTGATAGTGACCTTACTTTTCCTCAGAGTGTATTAACTTCACATGGGATAATCGTTTCTGCTATGTAGACTATGTCTTTATGTCATATTTCTTTTGATTTGTAGCTTTACTCTTACTTTTCCGTAAATAATTTACGGTTTCAGTATTGACAACAGTGTCGTAATGATTACGTATTCAAACTAGAGCATTTGGTCTTTCTTTGGAGCCTTGCACGGTCAGATGGTTAAGGCACTTGACTCGTAATGCGGGAGTTGCGGATTCAAATCCCCGTCACAACAAATAGGCTCGTTATTTAACCCGTGGGGGCGTTATTATGTAACGGTCAATCCTACTATTCGTTGGTAAAAGAGCAGCTCAAAAGTTGGCGGTGGGTGGTGATGACTATTTGCCTTCTCTCTAGTCTTACACTGCTAAATTA
Organism: Tachypleus tridentatus; assembly: GCF_004210375.1. NCBI lineage: Eukaryota > Metazoa > Arthropoda > Merostomata > Xiphosura > Limulidae > Tachypleus > Tachypleus tridentatus. The sequence continues at coordinate 159,355,588 of NC_134830.1, forward strand.
GGGACGGCTAGCGCAAACAGCCCTCGTATAGCTTTGCGCGAAATTCAAAACAAACCAAACCAAGTCTTTCTTCGGTTTGTATTTACCTCAGATAATTAATTAAATGACAGACAGCAAATGCCGAACATTCAGATCAAATTTAATTTATGGCAGTGCGACAATAAAGTTTTAGTAATATAAAGATATGTGGCATACTGAAGTAGGCAGTCACCCAGGATCTAAGTCCTGTCCTCGGGAGGTATAGAAAGCCATTTTGTTTTTCACTGATGAAGTTGTTCATCAAAAATTGCCAAACTTCCTCTGTATATAACTTCTTGTCTATAGCCTGTTTAATATCAGAGACAAAAAACTCTTGGGTGAGTTTTGATGGCATAACTTTCTGAACTGATGCTACTTGTAAGTACATTAAATATTGTTTGTTTGTTTGTTTTTGAATTTCGCACAAAGATACTTGAGGGGTATCTGTGCTAGCCGTCCCTAATTTGGCAGTGTAAGACTAGAGGGAAGGCACCCACCGCCAACTCTTGGGCTACTCTTTTACCAACGAATAGTGGGATTGACCGAAACATTATAACGCCCCCACGGTTGAAAAGGCGAGCATGTTTGGTGCGACCGTGATTCGAACCCGTGACCCTCGGATTACGAGTCGAACACCTTAACGCGCTTGGCCACGCCGGGTCCATTAAATTTTGAAGAATGATTATCGATAATGTAGTCAAGGAAAGAAACAATTACTGTTTTCTTTTAGTAATCTTCCACAAAACAAAATTTTGTATTTTCACATTGAGCTTGTCGTTGGCTAATTAGTGGGATGCTGACATTAATATTACATTTGTTTTCACTGTTACTGCTGTGTTTGAAGATATGATGTGAATTAACATCTACGTTCATTCTTAGGGAAGTCAATTATTTACAGAATTATTTTATTAGGGTAACACGAGAAGCTTCTTTCAAGTATTAGAGGGAGCGTTGTATAGCTCTAAACAAAAAATTGAGTTTCAATACTTGTGGTAGGCATAACACAGACAGTCCGTTGTGTAGCAACCAACCAATCTGTCATGCGACGCTAGTATTAATACTACAATATTTTCTAACACCACATTTGTTTTTTATCTAGTCCCTCAGAAGAATGTAAAATAATAGTATTCCCACTTTTTCACACGGTATTGATAAATTATATGTATGTCCGTCATCGTGATTAAATTTATTACATGCAAGAATTTGAATGATATAGGGTGCAAAATGTGTCATAAAAACTGTACTAATCAAATGAAGTAAGTTACAACTAATTATTCTTCTAGTCATAGGCGTGCGGGAAATGTTTCAGAGGAAGGGCTGTATAGTTTTTACCTGAATGAAATTATGAGTAAGAAAGATAAACTTAAGGGAACAAGTATCCGATACAAGGGATAATAACCAGAAAACGGTTTAATTTGACCACTATAAAATATATATTACTCGAACTATCATATTTTCTTATTCTAATTTTGCCCTAGTTAAAACTGAGCCATTGCACACCTTTTCGTATGCTTAATCTTCATAGAGTAAGAAAAAAACCTAAATATTTTTTAAATGCGAGTTTAGTAAGAATTATGAATAGTGCTTTGATCAAGATTTTTTATATTACATGTGCAATCGACTCTGTGGTATTAAGTGAAAGATAATGACATTAGAAGTAAGCAGCTCCAAGAACACGAATATTACCAATTCAACATACCATTCTAACAAATACTGATTAAAATACATTGATCAGAACATGGTTTCCAGAATTTTAAAGGTTTATTCATATTGAATCTCAAGATAAATTTCGATTCTTCACAGGTAGCACCACTTTATCCCTGTTTCCATAGATAACAAATAAGCTTACACATCGTCAGCTACAAAATATTTTTTTAAAATTATGATATCGTATATCAAAAGCCCTACCTTACAGACACGAGAAAACTACAAAAGTACAGTTATTTATGTAAGTTTTCATCAGGAAAAGTTTTTTGCTTTAAATTATGACTTTTTTTTGGGGGAGGGGGTTGATTTATTGTTTGCTTGTTTGTTTTGAAAATACGCACAAAGCTACTCGAGGGCTATCTGTGCTAGCCGTCCTTAATTTAGCAGTGTAAGACTAGAAGGAAGGCAGATAGTCATCACCACCCACCGCCAACTCTTGGGCTGCTCTTTTACCAACGAATAGTGGGATTGACCGAACATTATAACGCCCCCACGGTTCAAAGGGCGAGCATGTTTGGTGCGACCGGGATTCGAACCCGTGACCCTCGGATTACGAGTCGAACGCCTTAACACACTTGGCCATGCCGGGCCCTTGATTTATTGATAGCTAGTTTTCATAAATTAGCTATAGCTAATTACCATAAAGCTCAGCATGGTTTCCAAATGACTTGTCTTCTGTTTGTAGAAATAATTTAAAGGTGGTATTACAGGACAGATTCAATTAAAAGTAGCTTAGAGGTCTCTATACTTCCAGTTTTTACATCTTTCACTTATACAGTAAGCAAACACACCCAAGTGTAGCATAAAGAAAAAGTGATTGATTATTATAACAATATAACTAAAAGTTAAAAAGACCCAAGTAAAATTAAACCTGTTACAATAATAGACACTAGGGCCAATCCGTCTCAGAACTACATCTGATTGGTGTGATTACAACTGACAGTTTCGAAAGCCCCCTCCAGTAGCCCGGTGGTAATGTTGCGGCTTTTACTGCTAGAAACTGGGTTTCGATACCCACGGTGGGCTCAGTACAGAATACCTTATGTGTAGCTTTGTGCTTAATAATAACAAACAAAAAGTTTCGAAAATCAAAAGAAAGATAAAATAAATGATTGCTTGTGAATATTTTTTTAAAAATTAAATGTAAGATTCACGGTTTGTTAAAGTTTTAGAGCAAAGGTGAACAAAAGTTTTATGAATAAAGATTGTTTGTTTGTTTTTTTATATTTCGAGCAAAACTACTTGAGGGCTATCTGCACAGGTTGTCCCTAATTTAACAGTGATAGGCAGCTAGTTTAACACCATCCACCTTTAGAGCTACGCTTTTACCAACGAATAGTGAAACTGGTTATTATATTACCAATACAGAAAAGGGTAAGCATGTTTTGTAACAGAGAGTCGAGTGCCCTAACTATCAGATTATGCAAGACTTAATATATATATGTTATATACATATATGTAGCAAAAACTGAAAATAATGCAGAATAACTTAAAATATAAATTTCTAAATTAAGCACAAGTTCTTTATAAATACTTGAACAATTTTTTTTATCAAATAATGAACTCTTAATATGTTTTGGTGAAACAAATCACCTGATGCGTATGCGTTTGTTCTCCATAATCTTAAAGGGTTGTTTGTATTACCTCACTGTCAAAATTTAAGACTTTTAAAAGCTATTCTGGTGAATTCGTTAAATAGACTGACATTATAACAGGGAAGAAATGCTCTAAAATAGAGACGAAAATGAAGATATGTAATTCTGAATGAACTAAGTGTTAAGCAAACGTTTATTACAAGCAAAGAGTTGATTGCATTATACAATAATAGCTTGTAGTGGTTAGTTGTGTCGCCTTGAAAGTAGGCTTGATAATTATATTTTGGGTTCTTGGCGAATGCACGACCATTTGATAGCTCAGTAATAAGCTAATTTAAAGTTTTATAACTCTTAAAAGTCGTTCTTATCACATAAAATATGGTTTTATATGCAATAACAAAATATGCTAACATGGATGCATTCCCAAGACAGTTGATAAGGGTAGTAGCGCTTCATTTAAATTAAAGTACAGAATATTTTGTGCATCGCTGGATATTTCAAAGTTTCGAGGGAAACACAGCGATATCGACATCTGTCTTACATTACGCTACATTACTTTTGATGACGTTCTCGAATGTTTTTGTTTACCTGTACTTTCGGCCACACCAGTAACTTTTCGAACTTTTTAGTTTCGTAGTGTATAAATACTTGTCGATTCTCCGTGTCCGTCAGTAATCGAAATAACTGAAGGGTGTTGTGATCAAGTATCTAGCGAAGTTCAGTGAATTATTTTGTTTATTTTTAGTCCTTGTGTATAAAAATGGAAAGATTTTTGAACATTAATAAGAAGTGTGGGAGTGAAGAAAAGGATGGCGAACCACAGACCAGTGGTAAACTTGTGAAGAAATGGAAATATGATGATAGTTATGTAGATTTTGGTTTTACTTCGGTAGATGTCAATCATGAAGATTGACTGCAGTGTGTACTGTGTCTAAAAGTGTCGGCTCCAGAACGCATGCTTCCAAGTAAACTAAAATGCCACTTAGAGACCAATCATTCTAACATGACTAGTAAATCTCGTGATTTTTTACCAGAAAGTTAAAATAATTGAAAGAACAAAAAGGTACATTTTTGAAACAAGCATTAATATCAAGCAATGCTTTACTAGCATCCTATAAGGTGGTATATAGAATCAGGAAATGTAAAAAAAAAAAAAAAAAAAAATCTTCACATCATCGTAGAAGAACTGATTTTACCGGCTGCAGTGGATATGGTGAACATTATGGTAGGTAAATCTGCCTTTATCTAACAATACTATCAGTTATAGAATTCAACACATGGCCAAACGCCTCAACAATCAGATAATTGAAAAAAAATAAAAGGGAAGGAATTCGGGTTACAGCTGGATGAGGTGACGGATAGTAATAAGGATGTTCATTTGATTTGTTACACTCGGTTCGTGGATGGTGACAAAATTGTGGAAAACTTCCTCTTTTGTAAAAGTATCACTGCAGGTACAAAGGCTCAAGATTTGTTTGAGATCCTTGACACTTTTATGTGTGAAAACAACTCAGACTGGGCTAAATGCGTTGGCAGGCATTCTTACGAATCAAAGCTCTCGATGCACTGTGGATTCACTGCATATTCCACAGGGATGCCTTGCGTCAAAGTGCCTGAGTCTTCCATAGAATCTAGTCCTGGAAAGTGGGTTAAAAGTGGTGAACTTTATAAAAACTCGGCCACAGAAGACGAGGTTTCTAACAAAAAACAAACTGTGTGAGGATATGGGATGTGAGCACACATTTTTGTTGTACTACTGTAGCTCGTGGTAGCTCTCTCGTGGGAATGTACTGTCCCGTGTGTTCGAATTACGACAGAAACTCTACTCTTATCTTAAAGAAAAAGAACACGAATGTGCTAAAAACGTCTTGGATAATGATTTTTTGGTCTTGTGTGATTTCTTCGAAAATCTAAATGCGTGAAATCTCTCTCTGCAGAGAAGCAACAAGCACATTCTAAAACTTGCAGGAAAAATGAAGGAAGATGGTGGCAAAGACTGTTTCCTCCTGTTGCAATAGCTTGTTATATCCAATGAAGTTGATTTGACCCACGAACTAAAATCTGTTTTTGAGAAGCACCTAACACAATGATTGGTTTGAAAATTACTCTCCAGAAGATATGAAGTTTGCATGGGTCCAAGACCCATTCAAGGCAAAGGCCCCACTGAATTTATCTCTGCAGAAGAACGTGTGTGTGTTTTCTTATAGCAAAGTCACATTGGGTTATCTGCTGGGTCAACAGAGGAGAATCGAACCTCTAATTTTAGAGTTGTAAATTTGTTGACTTATCGCTGTACCAGTGGGGATCTGCAGAAGAAGAAAACCTTATTAATCTGTCTTGTGACAAGACTTTAACAACAGTTTGAAATTAACTTTTTTTTTTTTTTACTTGCATCTCTGTGTTTATTTAAATGTACATTTTATAAATAGTTTATTTAACTCATTTATTTTTCATGTTGACATTTAAAGGCACTTTCATAAGTCATTTATTTGGCCTCCCAGTGGCACAGCAGTATGTCTGCAGACTCACAGTGCTAGAAACTGGGTTTCAATACCCGTGGTGAGCAGAGCAAAGATAGCCCATTGTGTAGCTATGTGCTGAATTTCAAACAAACAAATGTATCACTTACTTGATTGTAAATATACTCCCTTTTTCTTTACCATAGGTTTTTGTTTTGGAATTTTACACAGCTACTCTAGAGCTGAGCATCCATAATTTGTAAGCAACAGACTACACAGATGGCAACTAGTGAACACTATCCACAACCAGTTCTTGGACTACTCTTTTACGAAGAAAAAGTGGGATTGACTGTTATATTAAAAAACCTATATCATGGCCAGATTAAGGGCAACTGATGTCCTAAGCACAGCCCAACAATGGTGCCCCCATCTGCCCTTCCATTGCTTAACTGACAAGACATTAGCACAGTCAATAAGTGCTGAAAGAGAAATAAAAGTTTAAAAATTTATAACCCTTCTTCAGTTTTCTTCAAGATCAGGCCTCAAAACTATATTAAATAAAAACTTTATTTTATTTATTTAACAGATTGGGCATGGATCAAAATCAAACAATGACTGAGGCCTTTTATTTAGAAATGATGAGGGAAATCACTTCTTTGAATGATAATTATTTTTTACTCTATATTTGTTTTCACTCTGAGTAAACAATTATCACTTTGATATCAACAAAAATGAAAAATTTACTCAAAACCCTTTTATTAAAAAAAATTTCCACTTTGATGTTAATGATTTCTCACTTTGAACTCAAAACCCTGTAAGCACATTATTTACTTATACCTTAATATTTAGTTAAATTTTAAAAGAATTTTCTTCTATATTTTTTAATTGCAAAGTCTTTGATCAAGTCCTCAAAACTAATTTGGTGTAACAAATCTGCTACTATACTGAGCAGAGACAAGGCATCCAGCCTGTCTTGTTGCATAGTTGTTATGTTGGGATTTTTAATATGCTTGAGTTGAGAAAATGAATGCTTAGCTATGCAATTTGTGGCCATTAATGTTAAAAATATATGCAATTCAATGTTATGTTTGGAAAAACACAATCAATTTTGTCTTCTTAAATTATTTTATAAAGGTGAGCATGACTGAATCTGTTTTTTACAGTTTTTGTTGCACATATGAGTGAAACTGTTGAAGCTCGACAGGGAGATTAGTGTCCAAGTCCTCTGGGTAAGCATCAATTAACTTTTGGGAACACTGAGAGTACCTTTCAGTTTCAGCAGATGAAGAAACATCATTTGGCACATCACACAGGAAAGAAATTCTATTTGTTATTTCTTTGTACATCTCTCCTCTTCTTATCATCTGGGTTTCCAGTCTGTCAACAATTGTGTAGAAAGTGGTGATATGAAATTTATCTCTGGCATTCAGATCTACTTCTTGTGTATCTCTGCCAATGAATACCTTCTTTCTAATACGTTTGCAAGTTTGAGCTGCATTGTAATCAACATCTGGTAGTATTTCCTTCGCAACTGCTTCAAATATTTCAAAGTCATCCCTTAAAGTGCATAGCTGGTCAGCTAATGACCCGTACAGATCTGCACATTTTTACATTCACATCCTCATTTTGCAGACCCTGATTTAATTTATGAAACTTTTTCAAAATATTATCCCACATGATTAATATAAAAATAGATTCTAGCTCTTGCAACTTATTTGCAATATTGTCTGCTTCTTTTCTAGTGTCTCCCTTTTGTGACTGGTCTTCAACTAGACATTCTAAAGCTTCCAAAATCTTAAAGAAATACTTAAAAATTGCTGTTGTTGCCACAGTACGTGCCTCCCATCTGGTATTAGAGAGGGATTTTAACACACTTTCACTTCCAAGACAAGCTTAAGAATTTTCCATTGACTGAATAAAATGTACAGAACAAATGTGTTATAGAGAAAAAATTAACTGACACTTGACAGCAGTCAAAAGCAATTTGATCTACCAGATTTAGTGAATGGGTTACACAGGACACATACATGGCAAACTTACTTTCTTCTATAATCTTTTGCTTCATACCCTTATAACGCCCAGACCTGTTAGCAGCATTGTTGTAAGACTGACCCCTACATTTTGAAAAATTAAGTTTACAAACTTCACGTAAGTGAAGTTGAACTCTGATTTGTTTGATCTAGGCACCCTTGCCATTGACTCTCCATAAACATTTAGTTGGTGACCTTGGCCTTAACATGGCAGACGTTTGTGATGTCCTGGACCTAGTGGAGATAGCTGTGAAATTTCTGTCTGCTACTGGAGGAAATGCTGAAATTTCTTTAGAGAGATACTTGTTTGATGACTTACATTACCAAAGGAAGATTAGTCAAAAGGTCTGTATACACGTTTTTCAGACTCCCTCAAATTTTGAAAGGTGAAAGCTTCCATAGGTAGTATTTGAGAAATTTCAGTGTCATTCTGGTTCAATGTTAATCTAGATTAATGTGTTATAATTAAAGTGATTCTTTTTTAAATGAGATCTTAGTTTGTATGTATGTATTTAATATGTCTTAGAGTATACACGTTATTGTTAATTCATTTTTAATTTACATTGAAGAGAGCATTTGTTGGGAGATTTGTTATTAACAACTTGTCAGGGCTAGATTATCTTTGACATTGTACAACATTATGGTTATTCTTGAAAGCTTCAGGCTTTCAACCTTATACCTCAGATTTTTAAGAATACTATACTTGTGACATTGTATAGAACATAAAAATCTAAACCATACTGTAGAATTTTTGAAGTGTTTTGTGTTAATGTTTTTCTGATGAAATATTTCACATGCCAAGAACTTAGCAACCTGCTCAAACAGCTGCAATTATAATCTATTAAAACAAAGTTGTTGTTTTTCCTGTGAACTCAGTAATGTTGTCCAAAAACTTTTATCATCAACATCCTCAAGATTTTACAGTTTGTCCAATAATAAAATGAAAACCAGACACTTTTACCAAGGTAGCTAAACCTGGATGTGTGATAGAAGTGGCCCAAAGTTAGTGTAAGACAGTCTTGTAAAAGAAGGTTATAGGTTTTTTTTGTGATGAAAGAGATGATTGTGTGAAAAAAAATCTATCAATTGAGATTAAATATGGGCGTCAAAACGTTTTTTAATAAAAGATGAGTGTAAATCAGTTTTATAGCAAAAGGAATTTAAGTGTAGGTGTAAAATGAATGGAGTTAAAGTGTAGGTTTAAAGTAACACCTCATATGTGAGAAAAATTAGAGATGGCTGCAAAATGTAATTGTTCAACTAGATTTAGCTTCCTTTGTCAACTTACCACAATTTTATGATCTGATTTAAAAATCAGTTGCTTAAAGAGTTTTTCTACTCAACCATTCTGATTAAAAATTTTGTTTTCATCATGACTTCTTCACAGAGGTGTAGCTAGGGTTTTCAGTGCCTGGGGACAAAATCAGTTTTTGCACCCCCTCGTTACACAATTTTCCTAATTATGTAACATCAATTTGGCGCCCGGAGACAGATGTCCCCCCAGCTTCTTCAAATGATAAATATTTGATATTCTTTTACAAATACATTATTAATATAATATTAATTCTTGTAATACTTAGTCAACCTAGAACATTTCTCAGTTTTGTTTTGCTTCTTAATGACATTGCCAGTTATTATAGAGGTTCAGTAAATTGTATTAAAACAATTATCAAATCTCATCGTGTCATTTCTTCCACATGGATATTTCCATGCCTCATCATACTTTATTTAACACCTGAGCATCTTGAAAATAACTCTGTAGCATATTTTTAATTGCAAAAGAACTTATATTTCTCTGTCATTTCCAAAGCATATCGTTCTTTTCTGCAGACTTGCATAAGGCATTTAGTGTATGGAAATGTTGGTTTCTCAATGCTTGTTTTAAGAGTTCAATCACACAAAGCCACACTTTGCTTACTGTGTACGACTCTTTCTTGTAGGTCCTAGTTTCCTAAAATAATGAATAGTCCTTTGTCTTCCAATTTCATTAAATGCAAGGGATGTTTCATTAGTTGTAGGTCTTTCATCTGAACACATCTTTATTTCTTCAGTTTGAGTATTTTGAATCAGAAGGGGCTTTTACACACCCTATTCAAAAAAGGATAAACTTTTGGCAAAATCAGTTTTGTACAAAATTTGAAATAATGTCCAAACATAGTTTTTTTTTTTATATAAACATAATTTTGACACATTCTATTCCATTATAATATTACTTAACTATGGTTTACAAGACAATCCATCCATTTGTTGATTGTCATTTCTGGTCTGTTATGAATAACTTTATAACTAAACTTTTTTATTCATTTTCAGGAATGTTAATTAGTCCCTCACATATTCCCTGAATATAAATGTTTTTTTTACAATCTGTATTTAATGTCTGAGCCGGTGAACATTAATGGTTTGAAAAGAGCAGTGAAGTATTCTGTCATGAATATCATTGCTGTTTTTGTTTCTAGTTCATACAGAATATACAAGATTTAACTGTTAATTTTGTAGTTAATGTAACTTATTATACTGGTATCAGTTGTGATCATACAGTTGAAATAATCCTTTGTGATGACTTGGAGATTTGTATTTATAGTTTTATAAACAAATGTATAAATTGTGTCATTAATTCATCAAAAATTGTTTTATAATTCATGTAAACTTTATAATTTTTAAAACATTTTTATTTGTGTCACAGAAACTTCAATTCATCAAAAATGAACTGGTTTTTCATAATAACAAGTGCTGAAAAAATTTTCGACAGTTTAATATTGGTAACATAACCATGGAATATAGCTTAAGCCTTTGGTTACATAATTATAAAGAATAGTTTTCAAGTATAGTTCCCCTGAGACAGTTTATGAACAGCAACTACATAGCCCTCAGACTAAAAATCAAACTACTTTTAGGTGCAAAGATGTGTGATAATAAATATTGTTTATTTTAATAAAACTATATAAAGCAAGTTACAAAGTTACCAGTCTTTCTAAAACTTGTGCAAGTTTGTATTTTGAAAATTTACTCTTATTCCATGAGATTTTATGCTGTAAATTAAGACTTGTTGGAATGTCCCTCCTCCCAGAAAATATTCATAATGAATAAAATTGGAGTTAAAATATATATATATATATATATAATTTGTGTGGTGGTATACTTTGTATTGACTTCTACTTATATCATTTGGCATGAATAAAAATATCTTTCTACACCCCCAAAAGATATCAAGACTAAAAATGTTAACGTTTTGTGTGAATATTTTCTTACACTTAATTTTCAAACTGTATAAGAAGGGCATAGTTTCAGCACAAAGAAACAAACAAACTTCCTAATCTGTTTGTATTGTATCAGGATCCTTTTGAGTTAATTCCAGAAGAATTTAAAGAACCTATTGATCACAAAGTGAAAAACTACCTGTCAACGATATCCTGGAGAGAAAACTTGTGTTTATGTACCATTAGTTATCTATGTAAGAAGCCCATTAATGAAGAGACTGGGAAAGAGAATTGGCCGTGAGTAACATCCTTATAGTCGTTATATCACTAGAAGATAACTGATGTGGTATTAGGATGTAATTAAAACTGTTTTCATTTCCTTAAAATATCTTTGCTTAGAAATAAGAAAAACTTGTATCTTTATAAGTTTTATTTCAATCATATTAGGGCAAAACCTAAGTTGTTGTGTTTTTTTCATTCAAACTTACAATAGAAATATGGACATCTCTTCTAAGTTCAAATCAGGTATATTCTGTAATGTTTGTAAGACTAACAATATAGTTGTTGTATAGTGTTGGCTTCTAATTATATATGTATTATTTTTTAGATTAAAAGATACACTTATTGCCTATTTAGAGGCAGAAGAGGAGAACATAATCTATGGACCATTTACCACCATAACTCTTTCTTAAACATTCAGTACAAACATGGACTACTTTGACTGAGGTTAGAAAAGGCATTATGTCCTAAATTTAAAAAATGAGTATATTTCACAACTCCAGGAAATACACATCTCAGCAAGGAAACTTCCACATTATTACAAAGTTCATTTATAAATTGTCAGAAGTAATACTGTGTTAAACCTTTGTATCAACTAAGAATGGGGGGAAAAAAACAAACTATATTTTAGTTAACAATGGAAAGTTGGTGGTTTGCAGTTAATTTACAAAAAAACAAATTTATTTTAGGTACTTTTATGATAAAACTAAAGTTAAGAATTAGTGTAAAAATACTAAGTTCTTTAATTCTGTGTTTAGTATCTTGTTTGATTGGATAAAATTATGTAAATCTGTGTTTAAAAGGATCATGTTTATATATATTTCTCTTTCTGTGTAGTTTTTACTATAATTTTTACTTGTAGCATTAAAAAACTCATGACTTGCTCCTGTTTCATTTCATTTGAAATCCACAATATTTTTTTGTGTTACCGTGGAATGTTTTAAGGGTAATGATATTTACAACTATTTTAACAACCGGTGGTTTTTATAACAAAGTTTACGACTCTGTCTTTAACATTAGAAAGAGTATTAACAAGTAGATTATGCCAGGTTAATATTTTTATGACAATAAATGAGTTATATATCATTTTGTTTAAATTATAAATATGTTAATTAATGTGAAAAAGAATCAGTGTAGGAAGTACAAAATATTTTAAAACTTAGTTTAAAACAAGATGGCTGTAAGCCAGTAGTTCAACTGAAACATGTATTTATATGAAATTTAACATAGTTTAGTGATACTGGCTTATTTTCAGTTATAAAACTAAGGTTCCTTTCAATTTTTCATATTTGTTATTTATCTAAAATTATTAATTTTCAGTCATATTTTCATTTGTCAAGATAACGAATGTCACAATTACTAACGTGCCTCTATGTATATATTGCAATATATTTCTTCAAAATGTTTTCCGAATAATAATTTTATATTTCTATTTTATATAGAATAGAAACATATCAGGTAATTATATTGTAATGATTACTTTGATATTTAAGTCTAACATTCTCTGAACTGTTGAATGGATATCAGTATTAAAGTCTACTTTTTTGGTTTTAATTTTCATTTTTAATAAATTGTATTTGGTATTTTTATTACTCAAAATATAAACTGTCATGATGTATCTTGAGTATGTACCACTTTAAGTAAAACTGTTTTGAAGGTTTCAGATTATCAAACTTAATTTAAAGTCAAAATAAATAGTAAAGCTATGTCAAGTTTGGAAATACAATTATAAATTTTGTCATCTATTAGAATACTTGACAGGTTTCGAAAAGCTGTAATTAGATACCTGGTAAATAAAATCTTAACAACAAACTTCTTTCTACAGCCAGCATTGTACAATTATTTAATATCAAACAACAAATCTATTCTAACTTCATATTTACAACCTTAAGATTGATCTTAAAACCCAGGTTAAACCAAAACTGTTCTTAATACTCTAACTTTTGTATGAAAGATTTCTTATAACTTGAATAAAAGTTTTAATATTATTACTTAAGCACCACTTATGAAACTTTGAATTTGTAAATCTCCTGTACAATTTGTTAAAGTAATTTATACAGCAAGCTTCTTGCACTGAAATGGGATACCATAAGAGTTTATACAGTGTAAAAGTTGACCCCCATATTTTCAATAAAAAAGTTAGTATTTTCATACATGTTCTTTGTATGTTAACCCAGGTTTTATAATTATCCATTTGCACAGAACTCTGTCAAAGAATTCAGAAGAATCCACAGTTCCCATAGAAACAAGAATGAGCAATTGCCACCATGGTTGTTTATGACAAGTCATAATAACTCCCCACAAATAGAAATAGAAAATGACCAAACAACGTTGCGAGATAAATAGTATACTATTTAACACACTGAAAAAGATTTGTCAAATCTAGTTAAATTCTAGAAGGTTTCATCACCAAAGAACTGACAGTGTAAATTTAAAGATACATGTACATGTTGAAGTTACATTAATACAACCACATGAGATGATTCAAACCTATGCACTATTTTATTCACAAGTTATTTAGTTCTAGGTTCATGAATTGTATACATATACTTTTTATATATTTGAAAGGGCTTCTGTCAGTATATATATATTTATACAGAATCTTTTAATATTTTCAATAACTCTTGTATTATAGGTTAATTGCAACTGTCTCTTATATTAATCACAGAAACCAACAATTTTATTTTTGTCACTATAGAAGAGATAGCCTGATGTAAGAAATGACTCACAATGCATGTTTTTTAAACTGTCAACATCTAGTCTTATCTAGAAAAATTGAGGGTTCATTAGTAGAGCCCCTGTAGACTTTTTAGTTATTTTGTAAAACGTCTTCTCAATTCTTGTGATAAAATTCATATGCCACCCTGCCCCCCTTTTTGTTTTGCTACGAGACCCACATAATGCACTTGTTATACAGCCTTTAGTATTTTTGATATGAGCTATCTTATAAGTAAATACATAAAATTTTAACACGTCCTTCAAGGGCTAAGGAGTGTCTTTAATATTCAACAAACTGTAGGGTAAAAGTAAGTTCAATCCAGAGGGTGGTTTTTTGGATGAATCTTTGAGACAAGTTTTCATTTGTCAAATGATAAACAGTTACATGAAATACAACATCCTCAAGTCTCCATATTAGCTGGTACTGAGGTCAACCTACTGGTACTAAGTTCATTCTATAACAACAAAGCTACATTGTCAGCATAAGTAATTAACCAACTCCCAACCTATTTTGTTTTTTAACTTTCAGTTGAAACAGAAATGATTTCACTTGCAATTTGATAGGAAAGGTCAAACCATCACATAATCAGTAGTGAGATAAGCAAACAGGAACACTACAGCCATAATACTGTGCTTGTCTTGCTGCACAGTATCTATCAAGGTGGTTTTAACAGTTCCCAAATACCTCTGGTGTCATTTGGAGACTGATGCTTCAAAAATTCTATTACGAATTTAACTTGAGTTAAAATAATTATACCTAATAAACTCACATATACATTCTTGCTTCAATAATGTATTTAAATCACCAGAAACTGCTTAAAATTCACACGCACAAGTTTGCATGTTAAACATTTCTGTCGAGCACTCACTCCTGAAGAGTTAAAAGCATTTATCTGTTAATAAAAATAGGAAAATTATTATTATTATTATTTGTGGATACAGTGATGGCACTTCACATCTTTGATATTTTCATTTAACAACTAACACTGGCAGTTTACTGAGCTTTAGATTGAGTGAAAATATTAACATTTGTACATCATTTTACTCTATCTCTGTTATGTAAAGACATCATTTCAACTTATCTACTTTGTACAATAAAACCTTTTATTTACTTTTTTTTCCACTATTCCTGGAGATGAACTGTTTACCTATCAACAAATAAAACTTAACCAAGTTCTTTCAACAGTATTTTAATAAAGCCATCAAATTATGAAACAATCAAGTAAAAGGTACATAAACTAGATGACAAAATATATTAATGTTGTTGTGTAGGCTGGTTAACTAGTATGTACATATTTAGAATGTTTATAATACATATGCACTGTACATTTAATTACTTGGTACATTCCCTACTTTATAATTACTGCTAAGTTACATGCTAGTTATACATAGAGTTGCTACAAACATAGCTGTTTATGGCAGTGTTTACAATATAAAAATATGCAACTATATCAGTCACTGCTTCTGTATTTCCATAGGAGACTCTGTACGTGATGTTAGTTGTATAATAAACGTGCACGTACGAGCAGTACATAAATTAATGTACCCAAGAAAAGGTACATAACTTTTGTGCATAGAGAAATATTTCACTAATATATTACTGCCTGTTAGAGTGTTTGGTGCAATTACTGTACCTCAAACAGTCTATAAACAAAGTTCTTTCACAGGAGACGATAGCTAGAAAGTTACATTAACCTGTTACAGTTTTGTTGAAACTGTCTTTTTTTTTTCTGACAAAATGAAAACAAGAAAGAATAATGCTTTAACCTCTTACAGTTATGTCAGAAGTTAAGATGACAAGAGAGGTTTTGTAAAATCTCTTCTTTCATTACTGCTACCCAACTTTCACATCTGTGACGTTTCCAACATAAGCTGTACCCACAGTCTCTTAGTAATGATAATGATGGTTTCCGTTAGTTACAAATATTTAATAATGTTATATGAAATGTCTATACTAATCACAATTAATTTGTTGAGTTAATTGTGGGCTACTAATTTTCCAATGTAGTGAACGTTTAAAACCTTGATGTTTTTCAAGCACTTAATAAACACAATATGGAGAAACAGCAAGTGTGAGTGAGTCTGAAACAGTTCTCAAACGTCTCCTAATAAAACATAAAAAGTAGACGTTGTATTTACACACTGTACTCGATTTTCCCAGCAGCTGTTACTTTTGGAAAGCAATAACTGCCAGCTGTCTAATAAATACTCAAAAGTGAGACAAACTTTTGTTTGAAAAGTAAATTCTTACAATATCACTTGCTGTTGGGTGGTTAGTGAAAAACTGGGTGATCAGTTACATTCAACTAAATACACTCATTGGTTCATGGAAAACTGGAATAAATACTTGAGAGTAAGAGAAAATCAAAACACTAATTTTAATTATTCTCACAAGTCCTAACACTAACCAATTAAGCTGAATAAGTTTGAATTAATCAAAATTAATAATAGTAATATTTCAAATAATCAGACACTTATTTTTGATTGACCAATTATTTTTATGGTATAAAAGTTACACAATTTTATCATAGGTAATTAAGTTAATACGAGCTGAAATCAAATTGCTTATTTGGGGCACGACTATTTACAAGTAACAAAATTACACTGAATACAATAACAGTGCCAGATGACTGGTCAATAACTGTCTAATAGTGAGGTCACCATGGAATGAAGTAACATTCATCGTTCTTTTCTTATAAACAGTTAGAGGTTTGGTATTCTTTGTCACAACCAAACACTTGCAACAATATAATCCATTACTGACTAGTAGCATGTGCAAATTGTATATCTTAACATAAATGTACAAATATTGCTGTTGTAGACTGCTGACCATGTGTAATTCTAAAAGACAAACCACTAATAAAACACTTTACTACAACAGCCACAATGACTGCTGTTGTTTAAAGTACATACTAAATGCACTTTCAACTATAAATATTTACATTCTATTGCCACATTTATCACTTGTAACCAACGTAGTAGGTGTTGTGCTGACCATTACAGACGTGGACCTGACATTCACGCTACAGACTTGCTCGACCATTCTGTAAAGGTGGTTTAAATAACACTATGAAAGAACTATGTTCTAGCTAATGCTTCAGCATCTAATGCCTGTAATCTGAGAAGTTCCTTTCTGATCGTTGAAAGTTCTGTGGTCAGTCGCACCTCTGACTCATTCAACTTTTTCACATCACGTTGACTGGACTAAAAACAACAGAAATAACTTTACTTACATCAAACAAAATTCTTTAAAGTTTAAAACTATATACAGACAAATGCTGCAATTAGAAACAGGTTTCAGTTATTGGCCTGCTAGCTTATTGTTATACTGGAACACTTGGCGTGATAACCAACACCTTAAAAAAACAACAAAAAACTAGTCAATATATTAAAAAAGAAAGAAACAAAACTGACTCTTAAAAATTACTTTTTAAACATATTTCCACTGACTCCTAAACTTTTGAAAAGAGGTTTTACTAGCCATGCAGAGAATTTCATAGTTTTTTTCTGTGTACAAATGTATGAATTTAAAACAGATGTTTCAGTAGGGTCACAGGCTTTTCTAGTGAACATGCAGGTTTCTAAAACATGATATATGTTATTAAACACTAGGTGTGAACTAAAATAGCAAGAACACCTTGCAACCGTAGAAAGTTGGAGATTTACATGTTTCAGAATGACAGTTGTGGAATGGTAAAGCCATAAATATTTTGACAGTATAATACAACTAGGGATTGAGGTATGAACAAGTTACTATAGAAAGGAAATACAGTTTGGGTATTGAAACTAAAATAGTTTTTTTTACAAAACAAATTATAAAAAAAGGCTATATTTTTTTTTTTCCATAATTGGAGCTTCAAAAACTGGTAACACTCACCATTTTTTGTTTCAAAAGTTCGAGCCTTTCTGTTTTAAGTTTTAGAACTTCGAGTCTGAGGTTGTCGATCTGCCTTTGAACAGCTGGAATTAAAACTATTTTATTTGACTGAAAAAATAATTGTAATTTAATAACTAGAAAATAAAGTGAACTTTTATGTACAAAAAGTTAAATATTACAAATTCTACAAGTAAAAGAAACTGATTAGAGATTCTGAATGTGGAAATAATGTTAATAAAATTATAATGGCAGGCTAATTTTACGTTTAGTGTTTACAACAGAACATGAGTACATTCATAAGATATGTTGCAGGCCAAATCAATATCGAATATATATTCCAGCAGGCTTGTAAATTGATTCATGAAATACTTCTTAAATAAACTTAAGTTGATGAAACAGTTGAAAATTTAAAGTAAAATAAAAGTACTGGTCTTTCTGTAGACATCCTGCTATTCATAAGTTAATTCTTTCTCAACAGTTTAAACACCTTGCCCTTGAGTAAAGTAAGCACTTTTCCTAGGTTTGTTTCTCAAAGATTTCTGTTTTTTTTTTTAATAGAGATTTGAACTCCCCAACCAATGTCAGGTTCACGTTGTCACCTGACGATGACCGAAGAAGGTCGAAACGTTGTTCGCTCCTCTACGTAAAACATTTTCTCAACCCAAATGAGCCATTTTTACATGTATATTTTTTTCTACAAGTGGATTTTCTCGACATCACTGAACTCACACTAGACTCCAGGTTATGAAGGAATAAAACCCACAATTCAACATCTCACACAATGCATTATACATTACACAATGAGATTCCTCAGTTCTATAAAGCTGCTTTGTAAATATGGATGGCTGAGAAATACATGCACCATCAACGTGTGCAAAGCAGCATTGTGGGACATCCAGCCATCTTTGTCTTTCTTGTGGTTGTTTCTACTCAGAATCTTAGATGAAGTTGTCACGAGGTTGACTGCAGGAATTAGTCTGGAGTGCTACAAACAAGACAGTAACTGTAACACAGAAGAAGCAGTGGCACCAGAGGAACATTAATAAACACCTTCTATCTCATTGACTGTGGTAAACCAACAAGAATACTTTCAATATTTTGTACAAGAGGAACAGTCCAACCAATTCCTTTCACTCTCCACCTCTATGGTTACACATTAATGAGAGTTCTTTTGACAGTACAGTTTTTCTTTATTGTTTTTAGGTTAACACATCAATCCTTTTATTAAAGAACTTTTTTTTGGTGTAACTTGAATACTAGAAGCAGTGACACCCCTCTGTAACCCACCCAGTCCCCTGAAATTGGTTTCATTGACTCAAAGACTGGGTGTTAAATGAGTAAAGTATAGTTAGAATAATGCATTTAACAAAATTACATACAGATCATGAAATGGACCACATACAGTCCACTGATACTTCAACATGCACAGGGAACGTAAATCCTAATCATATATTACCTACTCACCGTTATAATTATCCTGAACTAGAAGCTGAAAGAGAATAAGGTAATACCACTTTTGATGATTCTTATAAGAACAATATTTCTAATAATCTTCTGCTGAAATGTGCCAGAAAATTTAAAACCTAATGTACTCTGATGTACTCTATTTGCAAAACAGTTAATATGCCAGGTAACTAAAACGTACAACAGGTTCAGATTTCAACACATGCGTGTTTATAAAAACACTCAAATCTTTTGTCTTCAAGTTTTCCGATTATTGTATTTTAATACTAATTTCCATGAAACATTTACTTTGATATCCAATTATAAAACTTCAGACTAAACAAATTCAAGAACTTAGTTTTTGAATAGATTAGAACATAACAAAATGTCTTTTTTTTTTCTCGTAAGTTCATATAAAGTTTCTAATTTTTGTTGGTTTGATAACATTTAATGACCATCATCAATATGTTTAGGGTGAAGAGTTAATAATAAAAAAATATCATTAAACAACCTTATTGGATTTTATCAAACCTTTGTATTTTGATTGAAATCTTTAAAATCATCCAAACACGTGCTACAGCTAGAAACCAACCTGTATTTTTGGGTACAAATTAAGGGAAATACTTTTATTTCCAGCAACATACAATTTACAGTGAAAGACTAATATATAATGTAATATATACACATCTATCTTGAAAAAGTGTTTTTTTAGAAATGTATATGTACATACCATCACAATTAGGCCTATGTAACCTACAGCTCTCTGTGCATAAAGAACAAGGCTGGATGTTGTTTAGGCTTCCACTATTACCACATTTACCAAAGTCCTCTGAAGCCATTGTGGTACGTTCCAATTCCAAGCTGTTTAAGCTCGAGGTATCTGATTCATAATTAACGTGTTGCATCATTGGTGGGGTTTCTGGGCCGGAAATTGGTGTATTAGGTCCACTAACTGAATATTCATGAAACCCTCCACCTAAGCTGTCATTGTTTCGACTTCAAATAATTTGCAGAGAAAAACACATTAAGAAGTCACCAAAGATTTCATACTTACTTATGATATATGTCTGTCTTAAACTTTTATGCTCTAAGATCTCAATATTCATTTAAAGGTATTGGAAGTAAATACGGAAATACAAAAGCGATACAAGCCACAAACAATGAGTAAACATTTCAAGTAGATGGTCAATTTATTATTAGTATACATTGCCAAACACATTCCATTTAGGCACCATCATGTTGTATTTCTGACATGGGAGTGATGGATTCACTGACCACATTATTGACAGAAATAACATTTGCATATCTGCAAATAACAAATCCAGATATATTTAAAAATAAAAAAAGGAATTTCCAAGTTTAGAAATACAGGTTTATGACACTGAAGACCATCTAAACAACGTATTACATTTGTTAGAAACTAAATGCCGAGCTATATATATTGGTACGAGCAGATAAGAAAATGTTGACATAACGTAACATAAAAAATGAAAATTGATTTCCTACCTGTGAGTGGATCCCTGAGAAGGTGACCTCTGATACAAATGTTTTACTGAATTTTTTGTACTCTGCAAAAATTCAAAGACATTCCAAATTACTGTGGTTCATAAAGAGTTTTCAATATAGAAGGTTCCAAATAATCTTCACTGTTAATGTTATATATCAGTATTAATACAAAAATATTTCGGTTTAATACTAGGTTTGTCTAATTTCAAATCACATCACGTTCAACTTCAATGACATAAAAGTTTCATTGAATTTATAGAAGCAATCTGTGGTTCACTGGTGCACGTCTTATAACTATTTAATCGATTATTCTACCAGTAGCTTTATCAAAACTTTGGCATAGTATAATTATTTATATAGATTGTATTAATTTAAAAAGAAAAAGTAATTAGAGAAAGTAAAAGGTTCTTCTGTATATGTAAAAACTACTAGAAATTAATATTGTACGTAGAATTTGGTTAAACTTTATAGCATAGCAAGTCCAGCTGACCCTTACGTTTAGTTCACAAAATTAAGATTAAAAATTAGTTTAATCAGTTGCATTTGATTAAAGACGTTATATAAGCTTGAACAAATTAATTTTAAAAAACTTAAAAGTTCCCCTATACCATTTGTTTATATCTTGAAAGAATCCAAAAAACATAAACAATCAGTTAAAGTATATTTATTTAAACACATGATCAGATAAAAACCAAAATCCTTACAGAAGGAGTGGAATCTCCCATGGTTATTACATTGACACCACTACTACTAGTGCTAGCTGCAGACCGTTTCTGAGAGATGTTGGACAAGTTAGACTCTATGGATTGACTGCGATTTCTACCTGTCAACGCTCTCCGAAAGGAGTCTAAAAACCGGGAACTTGTGTCGTTCATTTCTGTCCTGCTATTTTCGTAACACAGCCCTGCACCACAGAAATCCTGCGTTTTTTGAACAAGGCCATCATGTAGGGAATGCAGTAAAGAAGCTTGTGTGCGTTCCTAGAAAAGCACTGGTCTCGTTCATTAGTAATCTTACACAACACTCATAAAATCATATTTAAAATTACTATTATTATTATTATTATAAAGTGTAGCTTGAACTCAAAATCGAACTGAAAAATTCTGTAATATACGTTTTATATGTACTTTCATATTGCTTCTTTACTAACATAGTAAATAGTACAAAATTAACAGTTATAAAACAATGTTAAACAAGAGAAAAAAAAATAGGACTAGCTAATAATATTACTAACTGAAGTTGTAATTCGTTTTGTAACAGCAAATCTTATCAATAAATTGATTTATTTTTGCAAGTATGAGTGTAATTCTCCAGAAAGTAATTAGGGTAGAACACAAGTGAAATTCATATCAGTATATTGTTCGTTACATTAACAGTTGTGTTTTGAAATCCAGTATAAAAACAGAAACCTCACCTTCAACTTTGCAAATTTTTCTGCTTTATAACAAGCATGTTCAGCATTGATGAGCTTGGCTAGGAGAAATTCTCGGAACTTATTTCCTTTGTCAAATATAGCCGGTTGTGGTAAGGGCGGGCCAAAGTGTGGAACATCCTCTCGTGCTGTAACTGAAACTTTGTACCTGAAAATAATACAAAGACTAAGCAAGTCACGTATCACCTCCCATATCAATTTATTTGTTTATGTTTTTTTCTATTAGTAGAGTCTCATATTGTATGATACTGAATAATTTTGTTTCTTCACTGTTAGAACAGTCACCGTGGAAGACAGGACCAAAAATTTAGATTGGAATTGCTCATATCGTATGTTGGGTTTAATTGTAATATGAATAGTATTTTGGTATGCCATATAATAGTTTAGTGTAAAATGGTAGTGAATAAACATCTTAGAAAAATGTTTCACAATCTGATGAGCTGGACTCCACTGTTAGTTTTAAGGTTTAGTGATTTTCTCATATTTAATATTTGGCTTGAGCTTTTATTCATATTTTTCACATTATATGATCACTTGCTACTATATAGACTAGTAATCAATAGTCACATTTTCTGATGAAGCTAACAGAATTATAGTACCACCAGATTACAATTTAAAAGACGCCCCCTATTGGCTTTTTGCTCAACATTTCAGCTTTAATATCTTAACTGTCAATCCAATGATTCACATAATATATGTATGCTGCAACTTAACATCAGTAAAGCTTGGAAGAATCTGTAAATAAAGTTATTCAATTGCTGGCCATATTACCCATCAATATCACCTCAGTTCTTCAGTGAGTACAAAGAGCTTTGAGAACTAATAAAAAAATCCACGTTTTTTTTTATTCAATTCTTGTAATACCTTAAACTCTTTAGGAAATAATGGAAATTGAGTGATTTTTGTAATACTAAGTAAACATTTACGTATAAAATCCCATATGGACTAAAACGGAAAACTCTGAATTTAAAGTCATTTCAGAGCATATATTTTATGTATTTTGATAAAACATGCTACTAACTATATGTTATCACAAATAGTACTTGACTGTCCCTGAAATATAACTGTTAAGCACAACACACAAATTGCAAAGACTTGAGAGCTGTCATCATACAATGACAATGCTACATGTTCAGTAATTCAGTGTCAGGCACCTAGTACAGCCGTTTGAATACAAAGAATAGATACATTTGTGAACAATCAGTGACCTAAGTAGCTTAGGAATCGTAATATATCTAAATATAAGGTTACTTATAAAATCATCCATTTTTAATCTGGGGGAACCATAGGCTCATGAAGTCAGTGCAACCTCTTTTTACAATCAGGGTAATGCTGAGAGGATTTTTTCAAAAAATCTCACCATGTCTTTTGAATAGTATTGTTGATGAAGTTCAGAGGATAACTTTTTTTTGCAGGATATGTGGAATGTCTTAGACTTCTTCTCAAGTAAAGATGAATTGTTGGCAAGGTGAGATGTTAATATATGAGTTAAGTCATAACCTCACACATATGAAATGAATGTGTTGCTTCTGTCCACAAAAAGTTTTTGCCTGAATGAAACTTGTGTATTATAGAGTTCTTTGTAACAACATATATTATATAGTCTAGTTACAAAAATACAAAAGTTACTTCTGTTGTATTTTACTAAGACTAAATTCTTCTGAATGTAATGCATTTCCAATGTAACCAAGAGTTTTTTATTTAACAATAAAAGCACACACACAAATATATTCACTATAGCTTTTTCAGAATGTCATGATGTTATTTTTTGTAATGTAAAACTAAAATATAACTCATAAATAAAACAATAATGATAATAAATTAGAATTATATGTTGGAAAGATGTAGTCCTGTTTGAGAAATTTAGATAAATCAATGATATATTTCAACATTATGATGCAAGTCGTCCAATTTAAAATGTTTACATCTAGCTAAATTTCCATACAAGTAAATACATGCTGTTATTGTATATGTTTGCAGTCATGATACAGTCTAAACCTAACAGTTTGTCATAGTATAGATCTTCTGAAAGTAACAAAGACACTTTTACAATGGAATAATAAGAAAATCTAACAACAATTCATCAATATGCAGAATATACATAATGTAGAATGCACCAACCTTGTTTCAGGTGTCTGAGGGTTAACAACTTCAACAATAATGTAAGCATGAATGAAATTGGATGTTATTATTGTAGGAGAGAAAGGTGTGTTGCCTTCTTGGAACACGATGGCTACAATGTCGTTTCCTATGTGACGTTTCCGTTGAAGCTGAGAAAATAAAAGCGGTTATCAGATTAACATTAAATGGTTATGAGCAAGAATGAACTTACAAATCATGAAAATGATTTCTAATCCTTATCCGTGCACCACGAAAAAAACAAACTGTATTTGATTACTCAAAACTGTCATTGTAAAAACATTTTGTTCTTTAACTTCAGAATAGTTTAACGAACTGAAGATCTTAAAATACACGAGGTTTTGGAAATGTTTTGACCATTTTTTAACATTTAACAGATTATAATAATGTTTTTTCTCTCATAAACTGGAAAATAAATGAAAATTTACTTCAGTACATAAATAAATAACTGATATTTGGGGAAAAAAGGAATCAATTTCAGAAAATAAATTTATAAAAAAAAAACATAATTATGTTTCACCGAAGTTTTCGTTAAGTCAAATACTCCACAATTTTAACTACAACACCACCCTGCATAGTTTTTGCCAACTTGAAAGTAACTGTTGTTCATATAGTAAAAAAGTACACTAAATCTGAAAATGACTTCAGTTTTTCAGTGTCAGGTCAGGTTTTCCCACAAAAGCCAGAAAACAAAATTACATATTTATTTTTTTATAATTAATTATAATATATTCATACTTTCAATATGTTAACTGTATTTTTAATATTAATTATACTTTTAGTAATAACTAATTTGTTCTGTTTTGTTTTTTTTCAGATTGAGTTTGAAACTTAACTGCAATAAGTATACTGGTATTATGGATCACAGAAAGTGCAAGTGTAGTTCATACATATTTTGCTATATCTGTGGCAGTTTTGCAACTGAAGTGCAAACAAAATTAATGACTATAAAAAGCACTTACTAAGTGTATTTTGGAATTAAATTTTGCAATCAAGACAAGTATTGGGCTCCCATATTGTTTGCCATTCTTGTATTGAAAATTTGAGACATTGGACAAAAGGTTCAAGAAAAAAAGCCAAGTTTTGGAATCCTTATGATCTGGAGAGAACCCCAAAATCATATCAATGATTGCTACTTTTGTATGGTCAACATAAGTGAAGTCAAAGGCAAAACAAAATCCTTAAGTGAGTACCAAATATACTGTTAGCCATAGGACCTGTTCCTCATTCAGATTCAATACCACTTCTTGAATTTAAAGGTTTACATGCACCCTGACTCTGACCCAGATGACTCAGGAAGGGATCCTGACTTTTGCACTAGATGTTTCAGCTGATCCCAAGTTATTTTCACAAGTAGAACTGAATGATCTTGTTTGTGACTTAGACTTACTAAAAGTATCTGCAGAATTTCTGGGATCTAGACTAACTGAAAAATAGTTACTGGGTCCAGGTACAAGATTTTCGTTTTACAGGTGCAGAGAATGTTCTTTGTTGAAATACTCTGAAATGCACGACGAATATGTATTTTGCACATACCTCCTGGGTTTGATTAAGCATGTGGGTTGTACATATAAGCAAAATGAGACTATTTATTGATAGCTCAAAAACTAGTTTGAAATGCATTTTGCTTCATAATAGTAACAAACTAGACTTATTCTCATCGGACATTCTGTTCATCTACACTAAAGTTACGAAAATCTAAAAATTGATTCTAAATAAAATAAGCTATACAGAAGGCATGTGGACAAGATGTGGAGATTTAAAAGGTTATTTCTATGCTGCTGGGTCAACAGTCTGGATACACCAAATTCCCATGTTTCTTGTGCTTATAGAACAGTCAGGCCAGGAGTGTACATTGGACAAGAGAAAACTGGCTAGTAAGAGAGAAATTTGTTATTGAAGAAAGAAATGTCACAAACAAACCACTAATACAACATTCTAGAATATTGCTTCTGCCACTTCACATAAAGTTAGGTTTGATGAAGTGGTATGTGAAGGTCTTATCTATAGATAGCGCATGCTCTCAATGTGTCTGCAGTAAAAGTTACAAGACTGAGCAACGAGAAACTTAAAGTTGGTATATTTGATGGTCCTCAAATAAGAAAGCATTTTAAGGATGAAAAATTTATTGAATCAATTAATCTTATTCAAAAGAGCATGGTTAGCATTTGTCAATGTCATGAAGAACCTTTCAGGAAACGTCAAATCTGACGACTACAGAGGTCTAGTTAAGGAATTATATGACACTTTTAAGCAACTAGGCTACAACACAAGTGTTTAAAGTTCATTTTCTGCATGGTCATATGGAATACTTTCCAGAAACTCTCTGTGCCTTCTCAGAGGAACAGGGTGAAAGATTCCATCAAGACATAAAAATGATGGAGAAGAGATACCAAGGGCAGTGGAACATCGTGATGGCAGATTACTGCTGGTGTCTACAAAGAGATAATCCAAAAGTACTTCTTACATGTATATTTAAGAAAAGAATATTCACATCCTAATTATCTCAGTGTTCATCTATGAACAAAATAATATAATTTTTGTTATTAATATGAAATTCAACTTTAGTTTTCTTGAAAATTTTCAGTATTTCAAAAGTTCTTTTTATTTTATCACACATTTTTAAAATTGTCAATATGTTTCTTTGTACATGATTTCATTTAAAAACATGCACCTTTATTTCTTATCTTCTAATTATATATTCTAACTAGTTTGTAGCAAAGGTAATCAGTCATCATGCATTCAGGTATGACAGAAAGTTACTACACTAGTAGATTTTTTAAATGTAATTTGTGAAATACTCAGCCCTGATAAAGAAACAAAGAGGTCATTTCCAAATTCATTGCCATGGAATTAACTGTAATTGGGTCTTAAAACTCAATCAGCAGGAAAAAAAGTTTCAGATGCAGGCTAGTGTAATTTTTAAGAACTCGCAAGTGTTGTATGTCATTGTTATTCAATAGAAGTCATTTAAGTTACACCTTTATTACTTCCATTTTTCAAGTAATTAAAAGTCAACACATTTTCAAACAAAGGTCTTAGTTATTAATTATATGTATAATATTTTTCTGTATTAAAAAACCTAGTACAAAATTATTATGTTAATTTTGAATTTGGATGCATCGAAGCTACGAAAAAACAACCCACCTACCTGCTGAGGGTCTCCATTAATATATGGAAGGAGTGTAGAAACATGAAACATGATTTCACACCCTCTGAACTGAGTGTACACAGACTCATCACCAGTCTGGCCATAGTGGGTGTCTAGACCACCTCGAAATCTGTAATAAGAAAAATAAAACAATTGCAGTTACATGAACTGTTGATTAGTAAAACCCAATTTAAAAAAACGTACACTTTAATGTAATTAATGTTTTTTTTTTTTTTTTTTTTGTAAAATGATAACAATACAAAACCTTCAGAATTAAGTCTAGCTTTTGAAGGATGGCAAAAAAGTGAATTATTTTCCCACACATCAAGAATAATTATGACGGAACTTACTACAGTTCACCAAAAGTTGTAAACAAATTATGTTTAACAGTTGTAACAATTTTTTTTTATCTTATGGCAAGTTACATTCTTTAATATTAAGCATTTATTTTTAGAATTTGCAATTCCATTAAAGAAGTACTTTGTGCAAATTCATTAAAAAACAGTAATAATTTGTCAGTACATTAATGGAGAGAGGTTAAAAAAATTACTCACCAATGCAAAACAAACCAGGGTGTACTCGTATGTTTTTCATACGTTAAAAAACAAGAGACGTGCAAAATTTAACAAGTAACTCCAAGTTGGTGCTCAACCAATCCAGGAAGGAAGTTTGGTTTAAAAAAAACTGGTTCCACATGTTAAGGTTACATAAAATTAGTGTAAAAATACACTGTGAACTTTCAAATTAACTAAGAAGATATCTAAACTCAGCGTATTACAGAAATACTTCTCCGAGTACCTTAATTATAAATATATAATGTTTGAATTTCAATATTACACGAGGTTTCTTGATATGTGGAAACAGCTGTGTGCAGCTATTAATATTAAAGACTATGCTTGTATAAGGGAAAGTCCTGCAATGCAAAAACAGGTACGAATATTTGAAATTTAACATTCTCTGCACTTTTCTAAAGAAAGGTTAAAAAACTTCAAGTGTTATCCTTCAGCTTTATAGAAAAAGTGAAAAACCAGTTAACTGGTAAACATTTTAAATTTTTAAACCTCGTTAATTCAACTTAAGATGTTATATAATAAACATAACTAGGTTTTAATAAGCAAAGAAGTTTTTAAATTTTGAATAATTACAAAAATAATGCTAGTAATAACTTTTTAACAACAAGAAAACACTTCAGACAATTAAAAACTTCACAAATTTTATCTTACCCTCTAAAGTCCTTTAGCTTGATCTTCTGACCTATCATTTTTAGAAACTCTTCCATTGCACTACTGTGAGTTATATTCCCAAACAATTCTTCCTCTGTTGTCTAAATAAACGTAAAAATGTTGCTTTTAGATGTTAATGCAGTTAAATATTACTTTGTCTTCAAGAAGTTAAAAACAAAGCAAATTATACAAGAGTCATGTCACTTGAACTTGTTTTAGGCAGGATTAAAGCTAATGAAACTATAAGACCTCTCCCCCATTCTTCTATTAGATATATTTTTATGCACCAGCAATACCAAGCGTGGGATGTGCATATACCAAATTCCATTTTACAACTCATCAAGATCTCTATCAACATACCCCCAAATTGAAATTTGTCCTGGCAGAGTTAGAGCAAATTAATGTACAAGACCTTGGGTGTGGGTCAAATACATCAATCAGAAGGGTATGACCTTCCAAATCCAAAACTGTAATTAGATCTCAAACTGGTCAGAAGATAAGAACTATAAGCTAACAGTTTGTACTTGAAAATAATTCAGAGCCATTCTTGTTAGTTACAATGCTGTAGCTGAAAAGCAAGTGCTGCGAAACAAACATATCATCTATATATATATAACCATCTTGTATATCACGTTAATTTCATGCTTTCAAGTTGCTTTAATTCCTCGCATGAATTTTATGAAACATAAACTATATACATTAATTTTTAGGCTCTCACTGTGAATCTCTTCATTGTATTTTATTACATTTTACATGCAGGTAAATATACAATAAAACAGGCTTGAAAATTTAAACTTCATTAACACTCCTACGAAAAGACGTTTCAAGTCCTGATTTCTCCAAGCCCGTTCCTCTGGCTGTGGTTTCGCTAGATAGTAGATAGGGACAGTGGGAATCTCGTTAATCCATTCATTAATGGATTTAAATGGCAATTTCATTTAAATACAAAATTATTAGCCTAATATTAATAACCTTTCAAGTTGCTCTAGGGCCTATTAGGCCCCACTTTTAGTAGGAGTGTTAAAGTTATTTTAGTTTTAATAACAGATTTTCCATAATTCAGATACACAGATTTTAAAAATAATTAGTTTTTTTTTCAATTGTGTAAAGTTGTTTTTTTATACAAATTAGGGAGGAAAAGATTTACTTTAACCAAATTATTATTTTATTTAACACAATGGACCTTTTTTGATTATTATGTTTGGGCTCTAGAAGAATCGATAACACTCATGTTGTTACTGGTCTAGAGAAATCTATAACCAGTAATTCTCAACATTTAAGGATTACAAAATGTGACCCAATTTCAATGATTCAGTTGTGTAAATGTACATACAACATTTTGTGAAATATCTGTATACTTTGGAGAAAAACGGATATGACTTTCAGATACTGTGTACAGGAAATACTGCAGAATATGTAAAAATATCAAGACATTAAATCCATCTGTGCAATTAGTTAAGACATTTCTCCAATGGCATTTATAAAGAAAAAAATGCACTTTTGAATTAATACAAAAATTTTAATTTACAAGTATCTTTTATAATTAATATATTTATGATTTGTCTGTATAAAATTTCGGCACAAAATATTTCGCAAATATTTTTTTAGAAATGTGTCAAATTCTTTTGCATGTAATTTCATTAGTTAAAAATATCTTTTGAAATCACAATATCTTTAAATTCTAGTTGATTAGGTACAAGCCTTCAGTAACACTACTAGTGTTTGTATAGAGGCTTTTTTATTCTATCTGTAGCAGTTTTCCAAACGTTTTAAATGTATCAACTATAACTGAATAAATATTCTGTTCAATAAAAGAAATAATCTATTCCACAAAAAAACTGTACTTTTTTTTACTACAGATAAATGATAAATAAGATATGAATAATTCTAATAATACTTCTAATTAATAAGAAAAACTACCTTGTTTTTAAAGATTCAGTTAACAAAACAAAGGCCAACCCAAAATTTATTATATATTCCAAGCTGGTTAGTAATTTGCTAAAATCTTTATTAAAAAACAGAGTACTCAAAACTACCAAGCTAACAAAAAATATTGAATGAATATACACTAACCTGAGCAACTCTTTGATATATAATACCAAACTTGTACGTGTTGACTAGAACATGCTCGTCATAAGCAAGCAACATTTCAGAGGCCTAAAGACAGAAGTACAAAACTTAAATTGTACATATTATCTACATGAAATTACGAAATACTTTTCAAGACTCATTTATATTTTTTGTACTCTAGCATCATTTATAACATAAGCAACATTTTGTTTACAGTTGAAATATATTTTCTAAGACAATGGTTTTCAACCTGTGGTATGATTCCTTTTATACTGGTATGCAATAACTTTTGAAAAACATTAAAAAGAAAATATGAATCATGTCCTAAAACTAGAGAACAAATTTTGCAAGTTAACCAGCATTTAATTCACTCATTGTTAACTCAACATTAAATTATTCCTTTCCATTACCATTTTATTAATATAAACCACTATTATGCTGTTGATTGTTTTGACAAGTCATATGCATCAGGGGTACGTCACAGGTTCACAAGTGTAGGACAGGGAACCTCTATTCTACGGTAACAAAAATATAAGCAGCAATTTACAAAGCTTGTATGATTAAAAAAAATAAAGAAATATTTTTGTTTGAATTATTCCATACAAAGGAAACAAAACCTCAGTACTGTAGGTTATTTATTACTCTACAACAGTGTTCGAAAATAGCATTTAGCAATTAGAATCAGCTACTAAACATTATCTTTAATACACATGTACAGCATTGTTTTAATATTATTTTA
Organism: Tachypleus tridentatus; assembly: GCF_004210375.1. NCBI lineage: Eukaryota > Metazoa > Arthropoda > Merostomata > Xiphosura > Limulidae > Tachypleus > Tachypleus tridentatus. Next base: position 159,387,171 of record NC_134830.1, read on the forward strand.
GGCACATAACATGGATTCATTTACATTACTGATTGTTTACACTACAATTGCTCTCATGTTTAAAAAGAAATTAAAATATTTAAAGATGGTGCACTGATTTGTCCCTTTGTTACTAGCTATGTTACTTAACTCTTAACAAATGCATTAGGATTTATTCTTTAATTAAGAAATTCCTTCAGTTTGAATCACACTGTGAACTGTAGATTAAACATGTGTATTTTTTATTTAGTTTTATTAGTTAGATCTTATTCAAGTTTCAACAAAAATAAAAAACACTGGACAAATATTCAGTAACATAATATCCAACTTACTACTGATTACCTCAGGTAATTAGTTACATTACTACAATTTTATAATAATAATTTACAATTGAAGGACAACACTACATTCACCTTTTTCTCACAATGTAAAAAAATATATATTGAAAGGAAACAAGGGCTACAATGATAGTAACACCAAAGCCCAATGTTTAGACTAGCCTTTTCGATGAAACCAGTACTGGATTAAGATAATCAAAGTGTCTAGATGCCTTCTGTTCATAGATACTACCAGCTGTACAAGTTAAACCAAAGGGTAACATTTAAGGAAAATTTCATGGACCCATAGTTTTTAAGGATTCTAGGCACTGTGCTTATTGTATGTAATAAATAAACTTGCCCTGGATGAAACCCTTGTTGAATGGTTTTCCTTAAAACAGCAAATTTCACAAACACTAAAGAAGCCAGTGTGATATATTCAGGTAAAAGTGAGTTAACTTGACAGTAAAAGGATAAGTCTACTTAACAATAGAAGAATCAGTAACATTCTCTGAATAATAGAGTTACAATACTGAATGACAAAGAGGCTGAACATAAGGTGAAACACAAAATGCACAAATGCAAGCACAAAACACAATGTGTGTACTTGATTTTATGGAGTGACAGACAGACTGTAACTCCTAATGGATTCTGTTTTTCAAGTTGCTTACTCCTCAAAAGTATGTTAGAGACTGATCAAATCTAACATTCTTTAACTCACAAGAAAAAGGTATATTTACTAATAACAACTAGTAATACCCCTGTGACTGGTCATTCTCATTACAATAAAAGTGAGACCATAACTTAAGGATATCATCTAAATGACCAGTGAAGAACACTGCTTTCAAAACCTTTGTACAATTTACAGTTATGCAGCATTGTCTCCTATGAACAGAACAGGTATTCTATACTAAAAACAACAATGGAAGAAAGGCACCTAAAAATGGCTTTCTGATTCATGTGACAAATAAAACCTGCATGTCTGCAGAGTAAGTTATAAATTCAGAATAAAGATTATAACAATACAATCTCGAAATACATGTTATATTCATGTGTAGTGCACCAAAACTAACCAACTCACTCACTCACACAAAAAGATGAAACTCTTGCAAAAATATACATCTACCTTTCTTTAATAAATTACGGTAAGATGAAATTTAGTTTAACTATCAACTAAACAACAAAAAATGAGCAAAACAAACACTGGGACATTCTTCATTCCATAATGTGATATTTATAATAGTACACAATATCATGTTCAGCAGTTAGTGGAAAACTATAATCAGTTACTATTTATTTCCTTCTTTGTTTCAAAGCAAAACTATACTGGGTTATCTGTTATGTCAACTGTAAGGAATCAAACCCCAGATTTTAGCATTGTTAAGTCCTTTAAGTTACTGCTATTCCACCAATGGACACCACAATTAAATTGAAGATGATGCACATGTGTGTCAAAGCAAGGTCCACTAACTTTCAACATTGTTCTGTATATTGTAGTTTTCACTAATGTGCAACATCTTGTTGAGTGGGCATTCAAAGCCTAGAAATACTAAAGTCAGTAATGAAATAAACACAAACGTACACATTCAATGAATGCTATTAATTCAGAACATTTTTCTCTTTCTACAGTGTCCAAAAAATCTAGAATCACAAGGAGTCTGCAGATTTTCTTAATTGTAGATATGTGAATGATCACGACTCTGTTCAAATTAATTCTGCCCTTCATTCAAACCTGTTTTGATGTTTTCAAATCATAAGGACAGCATGTGGAATGTGCCATTTAAAAGTTACTGAAGTGTCAATGGTTTGAGACTTCTCAGACATCCTGCATATTCGAGTTCAGGGACAAACATGATATGGAATAAAAGTTGTGATCACCAATGCAAACAAACAACAACACAGAAGTTGTTTATGGTTGACCATACACATATAAAAATACTTCCACTTGAAGAAAAGGTTTAGTTCCTCAACACTTGCTGTATCTTAAAATATAGAGTTCACACACAGACACATGTTCTTAGAAGTTCTATCAATAGACCCCAGATTGTATTTATAGGCTGAACAGGATAAATTAGAAAGACTGGAATGAGTTGAAGAATAAACAGAGGTTAGTGAAATTTTAATACAATTCTTGTATAGTTTCACAATACTATTAAATAACTAACACTTCTCCCTTCAAGCCACATCAATGACACTGCTACGTTATTGTCAACACTTCTCCCTTGAGACCATATCAGTAACACTACTCCACCAGCTGATAAATATAGCCAAATATTTACACTTATAGTTAAAAAATAATTACAAAATAACAAAAATTGTCCATGTAACACAATATTACTTATAGTACTATGCTAAGTTTTAAAAAAGTAGACACAACTAGTAGAACTGAATTTCGTTTTTACTGTTTTAACATCGATCTCCTGGTAGTTATGGTCTACACAAACATACTTAAGAAATAATCAAATGCTTTTAGTTAGAAGTAACATTAAATAATTATAGTTCAATCTATTTAATATGAAACCTGTGAAAGTCTCTCAAGTTTTTAAAATAAAGTAGAATTTTTTAATCTAATTACATACCTTTGGAAAAACCACTGGTTGAAAGGTTTCTGTTATTATTTGATCACACAAAATCTGAAATTAAAGAAAGTTAAATATTTTTTAGTTGTGATATTTTTACTATGACTTGTATTTCTAAATTCACAACATTAAACACATTTTGTCATGTAAATCAAGTAACTTTCAAACGCAAATTGTTTGTATGCCTTAAAAAACAAACAGTACAAACATTAGAAGAGCAATATAATACCCTGAAGGAATAATTAGAGGATCACTGATTAGTTTCAACTCCTCACCATTGACACTTAGTTATGATTTGGTAAACTGTTACAAAATCTCATATTTTTTAAAATTAATGGTTTAAGTTACATAAGTAGTCCAAATATTAACAGTAGAACAGCTGCCTTTCCTCTAATCTTAATAGTTCAAAATAGGGACGTCCATGTAACCCTCACTTTGTTCAAAACCCAACAAACAAAAAAAAAACCCTAATTCAACATTTGCTTCTCTGATGAACAACAGAAAAAGGAATGTTGTTACATAAATATTACTGAGATGTCTGTTATATTGTAAGTAATAAATTTAAAAACTGTACATATATCTGCAAGGTTGGGAGCTTTTCAAGCACACTTTATACTGAGACACTGACGAACAATTTTAAGTATCAGCCAGTCGTAATGAAATGTATCAATCAGTTCTTTACTTAAATAAAAATATTTTCCATTATAACAGTGTGATTACATACATCAAGCTGTGTCAACATTTGTACCAGTGCATCTAAACCTTCATAAAATATAGTGTATTTTATACTGAATTTAGAATGTGAACATTGCACACACACACCTTCAGAATGTTTATTTAAATGTTTACTGTATTAAAATAAGTTAACATCAGTGCACTTTTTCACAATAAATTTGCTTCATGTTACAACTATAATAAAACACTAGAGATGTTCATCAGAAAAAGTAGTATTCATTTACAATGTTACAACTATAATAAAACACTAGAGATGTTCATCAGAGAAAGTAGTATTCATTTACAATGTTACAACTATAATAAAACACTAGAGATGTTCATCAGAGAAAGTAGTATTCATTTACAAGGCATTTTAAGGAAGGAAACATGATTTAACTTTAAATTATGACCAAACCTGTACTTATGTTCAAGAACAATTTTGTTTTCAGATAAAACCCCCACAAAAACAGATGATGAAAACAATAAAACTTTGTTTGATGCTTAAGATCAAACTATAAGTAACTCTGCATGGCCTAATCACATTTTATGACTTGAATATATATAAATGGTTCTTGAGAAATACAACAGGCTTCATCCACTTTTGTTTGTGACTAAATGAAACATCTGAAGATACTATCAAAAATTGCATTAGGCTTAACAATGACCTGTACTAAACAAGTACATCTTAACCCTAAAACAACAAAACAGATAGATGAAGCCTCTTAATTACATCTTCCATAACAATCATATGACATGTAATTACGGACAGTTTTTAAACACATTGTGATCAATTACCTTGGCAAGTTGGCTAATACTGAAGTTTTCTCCTAACAAACCGTACAACAAAACATCATGTAGTAAACATTTACTTGTCCTAAGAAATAAAACAAAACGTTGAAGTTCAACTACAAATACAACAGTTTTCATTTCACTACAAATTTAAGAACCATATATCAATACCTACAAAACAACTCATTTTTCTTTACTGTGTAGTTTATGTACTAAAGGTTGATTACACTTTTCAAAGCATTCCTGTGTTGTCCACAGAACTACTTCTTCATTGTCAGAGGGAGCTAAGACTAAAGGCTTTGATTATGCAAGGTTAATAATCCTAAACCACAGATCTAGAACAACTTTCCACAGATCCTTCTCTATGTAAATATATTAGCTTTGAAGATCACATTCTAGGTAGACCCAAGGTAAAAAGTTCATGAGATTCAACTTCAGGGAACTCGACAAGTACGAGATCAAATCTAATTACCATGATTCCAGGTTTCTTGGCTATCCTTTTAATATAAAAACAGATGTTGATTTTGATGTGTAAAAAGAAGCATTCAACAGCTGATCACCCTTGTTTACTAGCTTGTTACTAATATAAGGAGATATTCTCAGTTACGTCACAACAACTTCAAGCATTGGCAGTTTCTCCATCTTCAGAGAAAATATTAAAGGATCTATTATTTACAATGTTGTGTTATATAACTATAAATCATTTAACAACCTCACCGTAAAACCAATCTTCCCAAAAAGGGATGAAACATCTCCATCTAGCCATAAAATAATCTGGTGCCATTACATTGTCAAGTATACAAGAATTTGCCATGAAGCAAACAATGGGTGTTGAGGATGTCACAGTTCACACCTATGGTGCCACATTATAACACATGTAAATCATTCTTATAAAGTGAGATTATTTCCCTGTACAGTAACTTCTAATTACACTTTGTACTGAAATTATTATATTTTTACACAAAATTGTCAAGTACCAGGATGTATCAAAACATTTCTAACACTGTGATGGTTAATACGCTTTCAAATATGGTGCGACACATGTAACTGATTTTGCGTATTTTATATTACAATAAAGAGTATCTAACTTGTTATTTTTTGTAAACTGGATACATTAGATTAAAAAGATCTGTGACATAAGTCATGGAACTTAATCACCTTTCAATAACAGTTAAAATTACAAAAAAGCTTATGGACATTTTAATGTTAAATCTTAAAACAATTGAAAGCTTTTCCTTCTTAATGGGTATCAATGCCGAACTGCAACTTAATTTTAAATTTATGTTTTATAGTAATACATGAAACAAATCTCTCACAATCTGTAACAGTATGTTTTCTTTATAAATTGGCAACACAAAATTGAAGAAAAAAAAAGTCATTGATAAAATGATAGAGAAAGTTAAGGAAATATATATAATATATATACTAGTTAATCATTCTATTTTAGGTTTAATCTAAGTGATCATTTATGAAAATCATGTACTTGAATTAAAATTTATCTACTTGTACAAAACTGTTAAGATGTAAAAATAATAAAATCAACAGTCGAAGCAATTATAGGCACGTTTAGGGTTAGGATTTATGTGGACCATTGTATGTTTTACATTTTTACCCTCTGAAGAAACCATTTAAAATTTGTCTCATTATTTTTAATTTCTCAGACCCCTACCAATACTATCAGCCTCTCGAAGTTTGTCCCCTGAAGAAGAAAGGTCCACCTTCAGAAAATGCTTGGGCTATATATATATATTTTTATTGTTTTACAGTCTGTACGATAAGTACTTACCTAAGGAGGATCCATACCCAATCATGGTCAGCAACATTTTCTATTTTAACAGACATCACTAGGTGACCTGCATTAGGATCAATAGCAGTGAAATTGAAGTGATCCTGATGTGAGAAATGAAACATTAGATATTCATGGAGGGTCAAAACTTTTTTCTTTACTTAGGTTATAAATATTAAAATCTTATAATAAATTATCCTATTGATGCAACTAGATTTAGTAGTTCCATCAAAATGTTCTCACATGCTGTGAGGATTTGAAAAACCAGTGTGTATCAAATGTAATTACTAATTAAGAAATTTTTGGAGAAACGTTCAGTCAATAGTTCTACGATTATTATCCTACACGCTTGTAGTTAACGTTTTATTTATTATCCTACACGCTTTTAGTTAACGTTTTATTTATCATCCTACACACTTGTAGTTAATGTTTTATTTATCATCCTACACACTTGTAGTTAACGTTTTATTTATCATCCTACACGCTTTTAGTTAACGTTTTATTTATCATCCTACACGCTTTTAGTTAACGTTTTATTTATCATCCTACACGCTTTTAGTTAACGTTTTATTTATCATCCTACACGCTTTTAGTTAACGTTTTATTTATCATCCTACACGCTTTTAGTTAACGTTTTATTTATCATCCTACACGCTTTTAGTTAACGTTTTATTTATCATCCTACACGCTTGTAGTTAACGTTTTATTTATCATCCTACACGCTTGTAGTTAACGTTTTATTTATCATCCTACACGCTTGTAGTTAGCGTTTTATTTATCATCCTACACGCTTGTAGTTAACGTTTTATTTATCATCCTACACGCTTGTAGTTAACGTTTTATTTATCATCCTACACGCTTGTAGTTAACGTTTTATTTATCATCCTACACGCTTGTAGTTAACGTTTTATTTATCATCCTACACGCTTGTAGTTAACGTTTTATTTATCATCCTACACGCTTGTAGTTAACGTTTTATTTATCATCCTACACACTTGTAGTTAACGTTTTATTTATTATCCTACACGCTTTTAGTTAACGTTTTATTTATTATCCTACACGCTTTTAGATAACGTTTTATTTATTATCCTACACGCTTTTAGATAATGTTTTATTTATTATCCTACACTCTTGTAGTTAACGTTTTATTTATCATCCTACACTCTTGTAGTTAACGTTTTATTTATCATCCTACACTCTTGTAGTTAACGTTTTATTTATCATCCTACACACTTGTAGTTAACGTTTTATTTATCATCCTACACACTTGTAGTTAACGTTTTATTTATCATCCTACACACTTGTAGTTAACGTTTTATTTATCATCCTACACACTTGTAGTTAACGTTTTATTTATCATCCTACACACTTGTAGTTAACGTTTTATTTATTATCCTACACACTTGTAGTTAACGTTTTATTTATTATCCTACACACTTGTAGTTAACGTTTTATTTATCATCCTACACACTTGTAGTTAACGTTTTATTTATTATCCTACACGCATTTAGTTAACGTTTTATTTATTATCCTACACGCTTTTAGTTAACGTTTTATTTATTATCCTACACGCTTTTAGTTAACGTTTTATTTATTATCCTACACGCTTGTAGTTAATGTTTTATTTATCATCCTACACGCTTGTAGTTAACGTTTTATTTATCATCCTACACACTTGTAGTTAACGTTTTATTTATTATCCTACACACTTTTAATTGACGTTTTATTTCAAAAACGTTTGAATCATGTACTTACATACAGTTTTGAATGATTTGTCTTTTGGTTTCAATAAAGATTGTCTATGAACAAACCAATCCTGAAACACATAAAATTCTGCCACTCACCGAGCCCACAAAAATTTTACGATAGAGAGTTGGGGTGTCATCAAGCTCAAGTTGAATGAGCGACGTGTACTCTGGCACATCAGAGTTTCCTTCTAAGTCCAACCTGTATTCGTGGTCTGTTCCATCAACCCAGTAGCCACCAGATGGAGGAATCACTATCATGGGATATGGCTGGAGTTGATGAAGTACCTACAACACAACTGAAAATCATGCAACTATTCACAAACAGAAATAGACAAGCATATAAAGATTGAATAAGAAAATTACAAAACACAAAATCCTTGTAACACTTTCACTTTTATTTTCCTGGAACAATCTTAAGCTTTAATTTAATAACATTCTATTCATATATATAATATAAAACAATTTAATGTTACTATCTATTATGTATCTTTAATTTATGTTAAGTGTGTGAGCTCTCTGTAAAATATACTGAAATAACTGTACCTCTTTCAACAGGTTTTGATCTTTTTTCCTTCTTTGCGAGGATCTATTCTGAAAGAAAGTAAAGGCAAGAAGATACAAAATAGAGAGATTTTCACACTAGTTTCTTCATATGTTCGTACATATTAGAAAAAAATCTTACCATTTGTTGAGCTAAAAACTATTTCATTACATTATTTCACTACAATTCTTCAAATTTTTATTCATTTTCTGCTGATGACTTGTGTGACCCACCTTACATTTGGTAACATTAATATTAAATCTAATTTATCCATTAAATTGATTAAAAATTTGTTTTCATGCTAGCACTACTAGTGGTATCAACATATTGTATTAGGCTGAGTCAGTTTACCATTCCATCTATTACAACACCATGTATTGAAACAATTAAATAACAACATTGACACGAAACATCTACTTTCTAAATAAAATACGTAAACATTTACACAGTAATTAGTAAAATTAATTACAATATTAATGGTATCTTTGTTATTAGGGATTCTATAACCAAAGCTATGGACCCATTAACAAGTTGGTGAACTTTTTGCATTTAAAAAGCTGATGAAGTTCATTTCCATTGGAAAATCTAAAAGGTAATGAAAGTACAACGAACATACCTGATATAAATACTACTTTAAGAAAACATGGTAAGAATGGTTTAAAGCTTATTATGCAATTAATTCATATAAGTGCATTTTTTCCCTACAAACAGTTATGTAATACACTTAATGCACAGATACTTAATACACTTAATGCACAGATACTTAATACACTTAATGCACAGATACTTAATACACTACAGTATCCAGATGAAAGAGAAAACAAATGCTACCTAGCACGATCTCAATGGAAAAAAATTCAGAAAATTATGAAAGCATGACTGAAAAAATGCAAGTCTAACTTATACAACAGTCAGTCTTAATTCAAATATAAATAGGACTGAATACTTAGAACATTCATAAGACAGATATCGTAAGATCATGCAGGTTGTAGATACACAATACATACACATACCTGTTACTTCAGCCAGCACAAAAAATGAAAAGACATGTATAAATATGATTAGCCACTGAATGAAAATGAATGGTGACACTGTGAAGAGATAAACAGAACAACAGCCAAGTATTTCATAGAGGTGTGAATATCTTGTTTTGTTTGTATGTTTTTTTCACAATCAGAAACTTTAAGCAGTTTGTAAGACAAACATAATTCAATTATCTTCCTGCCACACTTACAGATAAACAAGAAAAAGTTTTGACATTTTGTTACTTACCTGAAACTGACAATTCTAAAAATAAGCTTCATTCATGGTGATATAAAATTAGGCACATTAGCATTATACCTTAAGTTTAAAACAAAGGTTATATACAGCAACCATATGTGTGTCCATGGCAGTGCTCTAGGGACAGAGTGTTTGTACACAATAATGAGAGTTAATGAAACACAAGCAAAACTAAGGTTCAATCAATTATTATACATTTAATCTTGTTTCCTACTGTGTACTTTTAAAGCATTTTTGCCTGAAACACAAAATCCTACTCGCTGGAACTCACAACAAACTCATAACTACAACTGGACAAAATTTTGTTTCCAGTATGCCAATATATGTAGTAAGTTCAGAACAATTTACTGGAACCAGTAGAAACAACAATTGGGCAAAGCTATGTCAAGAATATGCCAATAGGAATAATTACATTCACAACTCTACTTACTGGAGCAGGTGGCAAAACACATCTCTGGTCGTCCAGCCGGCTAGCCGACAGTTTCTCAAGAAGTTCAAAAAGATCTTGTGGTCCCTGTTTCAGAGAACATATTTGTCATATTTAGTTTCTTGTATCTGATACTATAAGAAAAACATAGTAAAAACAGATATTCTAGAGTTGGAAAGATTTTAGACCTATCAAGTTTCATTATCAACCTTTAACATAAACAATAATATAACAGTGAAAGCTTTGAATTTTCTTTTCATGATCACAGTTAATATTACATAGCAAGTATAATACTCTTTATTTACATAAAGATCTTAGGAAACCAGTAATAGTTAAAAGACAGTTTGTTTGTTTGCTTTTTTGAATTTCATGTAGAGCTAAGTAGGGGCTATCTGTACTAGCCATCCCTAATTTAGCAGTGTAAGACAAGAGGGAAGGTAGCTAGTCATCAGCACCCACCACCAATTATTGGGCAATTCTTTTACTAACAAACACTGGGATTGACCATAACAATATAATACCTCAGTGGCTGAAAGAGTGAACATGTTTAAAAGAAAGATCAAGTGGGATAAAAAAAAAGTCCTAAGGTTTCAATAAGACACTATATTTCATTCTGTGTAATAATTATTCTGTAAATACTATTTATAAAAATAAAGTAAAATAATATTATAAAACTAAAAATTACCTTATTATATTTCAGTAGTTCGCTTTCAACTAACAAAAACAAAACATCAAATAAATAAACACAATATCAAAATTAACTGATCTGTATGTAACTACCTTTAATATATCTACACAATTAAATATTTATTGGTGTATTTTGCATCAACAGCAATCTAGGCAGTTTTAATATAAAATAGGATCACCCTTCAAAAACAACTCATTTCAAAGTTTTGCACTTGAAATTAATAAGTGGCTGAAACAAAGGTATTCATGTTCATATGAATGACGAATAATAAGGTACATTCATGCTATACCTTCCACCATGTTTCTATGTTATAGAAGCACACATGAAAATAACTGTTGAATCTATCTTCAGCTTGCATATTATAAGTTATATTTAAAATCAAACTTACATAAAAACCAGCATGTGTCACACATTATTCCACACTTGATTTCTCAATATAGGAGTAGTAATGAAAGCCAGATAAATTAGTTTAGTTATCATCTGCCTCTCATGATTTTAGTGACAAAGATGCAAATGGACCACGAGGAAGTGGTCACAGTGCATGAATCCTTATGAGTGTAGTGGGTGTTGGTATAATAAGCCTAGAGTAAACACATAGTATGGGATCACCTAGCTTAAAGCCTAATACATAAAATTTAACACTAAAGTAAAAATATCAAATCAACTTAAACATAGATCATTTTAGAGTTAAGCTATTTTCTATTATATCACCAACATTTTAATAAGAAAAAATGAACCTCTTTTAATCAATGGACTAAATTAAGAAATGAACAAATAAATACTTTTCCTCTTTTGTTGTTTGTACAATTCATTTTATACTTTCAGTACACAGATTAACAATAATATTAGATTATACTTTTGTTGCTAAGCAACATGACAAAAAAGCCATTTTGGAATGTAGATACTGTTAGTCTAACTCATCTTTACCAATGAGTATTCTATGAATATAATCAGTGATGACGAGAAACCCACTTGTTGAGAAATTTATATGCAAAACGGCTCGTTTGGGCTGAGAAAACACTTTTACATAGAAGAGCGAACAACGTTTCGACCTTCTTCGGTCATCGTCAGGTTCACAAAGAAAGAGGTAACTGACCGGAAGCTGACCACGTGTTTGAAAGGGGTTGTGTAACTGTGTGTCGAAATGTAGAGGGCGGTATTAATGTTTGAATATATAATTTTATTTATTTTATTAATATAGGTATAGAGGCGTTCCTTTATATTGGTTTATTTTGGGTTTAAGTTGTTGAATTCATTTCATGAATTACTTTAATTTTGATTAATTCACAAAGAAACTTGCAGGGGCATTTGACTGCACTTTTCTGCCTCTTCAATGAAGAAGCTTGATTTTGCAAAATGTATTTATTTCAGTTAGCTATGAAATATTAGGTTAGGGTATACTATTGATAGAATTTGCCCTGTCAGTTTTAATAGACTATACACTAGTTACAAATATAATAAACATAAACTGTTTTTAAAAATTAGTTACTGTTACCTATCTTTAAAAGAAACAAAAAACACTATTTTCACATTATATTATAGCCCTATTTCTCTAGATAAAATAATTTCTTACACATTAAATATATCTGTATTTCAACTACTTTGTCTTAGTTCTGTTTTGTTACATTATATTTTGATCATAAGTGTCCATTTTAACGTGATTTTGTACAACTTGCATTTATTAATTTTTAAATGTTTAATCATTGAGAAAACAGTTAAAGCAAACTGGCCTATTTCATTTTGGAAGAGCTAATACACAACAAACATGAAAATTACTCAAAATTATATCATTGTTGTATGTTCAACAATAACAAAATTAATTAATAATATGGATAAATTATTTTCAGTATATGTTTTTGTTCGTTTTTTAATTTCACGCAAGGCTACTCGGGGGGCTATCTGTGCTTATTTTTAGTATAAGAAAGAACCTAATTCTAGTGCTTAAACTACATACAACTTTAAGTATTAACAGGATGTAATAATTTAAAAAGAGTAAAGTTTAGCATCTTCTTTATCAGAGATACCAAAATGGGTTCTGACAAGCAATAGTGTTTATCAAATTACTGGTATATTAGTCCAAAGCTGATGAGAAACCAAAGCCTACAAAACGTGAATTGTCCAGTTTGCATTTGCAACTCTGCTACCCATAAACAGATGTAAAAAATATAAATGGATTTCCAGCTATGGGAAACCAAATCCTATCACAGGCAACTTCTCCTTTACCTAAAGAGTCTCTTCCCTTCCCAGCATGCACTGAACACATTTATTGTAAATATTCCACCATTATTAATAAATTTCTCTTCATAACAAACAGTGAATTCACTTCATTCTGTGTTAAATAAATCCTTGGTATAAATACTCTCTCCTTGATAAGCTTGATAGTAGGAAAAGCATAACAAATTGAGATATTTAAACCTTTATTAGCAATTGAAATCCACTAAAATGGGAACAGGCAATCAAGGAAGGAAGTATTATGGGGGTGGGGGTGGGGTGGAACTGGAATTGGACTGGTATAACTCCTGAAATTCAGAGAAACTGAGCATGACTGTCTAACTGATTGGACCAACTGATTTTTATATTTATGATCATACACCTCACAACTGCATTTGCCAAAAGATATTGACTGCTTTGTTTATAACACATTGAGTACATTCTTGTTTGAAAAAGCCTTGAACTTTAAACAAGATTATCACAATGTTTTTAAGAGTGTTTTTTCCTGGTGTATAACCATCTCTCTCAATCTCTGAAGCATTACAAATATACAGTCATTTCAATTGTCTTCAAAATATTTTCATGAGTACCAACCATGTAGTAAGTTTTCTCCCACCATGTAAAGCAAAAATAAAACAACTGATACACTTTTATTAAAACCTGGTACCGATGTAAGCTGGCCTAATGAGCCCTGGTACTAGGCAAAAGGATTCTTCAGCACTGGCAGATATAGTGTGGTTGACAAGTTATACACTAGGTGAACAGAAGTTATGTAAATTCATGATCATTAAAAGGTTATATTAGGGCATGAAAAGTTGTTTCCTTTATATATATAAATTAAAAAAGAAACCAAAATGTCCATAGAAAAAAGCAAAACCCAGAATGTGAAACTGTAAGTTTGCACACGTCTTCTCTGGACCCAACATACTTTCATGCCAAATTTAATAAAGATCCACCAACAGGGGCGAAATAGTGGTAAAAACACTTGTATTTACAGGGGCATGCAACATATAATTCTATTATGTTTATACAGATAGCGCTAGTGCATTACATCTGCATGAGACTTTCTCGTGACGGTATATCTGCACCCTGAGAAAAATAGAAAAATGTAGAAAAATAAAATTATCCTTGACAAAAAACGAAGGTGATGCGGGAAGCGGGAAAATCGTGGCCCCTATTGCAAATCCACGTATACACAGGAAAAACAATTTTTAAGTTTGTGGTTGTACATCATGTAATAAAAACGTTTTTCCAATATCATGTAAGCAAGAGTTCCATTACATTATTACACCTCAAACTTTTAAAAACACGTATTCAATTGAATTACGTTTATGTAATATCAAATAGTGGAACGACCATTATAAGAATGTTTATTGTTGTTGTTTCTAATATTAAATGCAAACACTCAGTAACAAATACCAAATTCTGAATTAGAACGACAATTGCAACAAAATTTATTTTCGTTGTTTGTAACATTATATAAGTCCACAATAAATGAAGCGAAAGTTTATTTCTTCCACTACTGCTATTACTATTAGAAGGTGAACCTGTCTTCCTTGATTAATTGTTCACAATACTTGGCACAGTTACTGATATTATATTTGATTTAAAACACAACCGACTGCGTACGGAACTTCGATCAAAACGAAAACGGACTGTATTGGTTCTTAATTTTTTGTTGATTTTTGGACGGCCCTCTTAACCCCAAATACACACACACACACCTCAGTATTCCATGACGTATCACTGTTCTTGTCAGGCTGGGATTCCTGCCAGCGCTGGTCCATGACGTTCTCTCTGAAAAACAAAACCAGACAACAACATAAAAACTCCGACTTTTATTTTTGTTGCACTAAATAATGAAACATTCACAGGCAAAATATGAAACTGTTTGTTTTTAAATTTCGCGCAAAGCTACTCGAGGGCTATCTGCGCTAGCCGTCCCTAATTTAGCAAAGACTAGAGGGAGGGCAGCTGGTCATCACCACCCACCGCCAACTCTTGGGTTACTTTTCTACCAACGAACAGTGGGATTGACCGTAAGATTATAATGCCCAAACGACTGAAAGGCGAGCATATCTGGTGTGACTGGGATTCGAATCCGCGACCCTCGGATTACGAGTCGAGTGCCTTGACCACCTGAGCATACCAGTTCACAGATGAAACTGACAATTACATTCAAAATAATCGTGTTTATTTCTCCTTTAACAGAAAGTTATCCACATGAATGAAATACAAGAAAAAAGCTAAACCAAATCTGTCAAAAATAAACAAACAAAACTATTAAGAATTCACTGTTCTGTCTAAACCATGTCGCTGTTATACATTATTACAAAAGGATATTGGCAGAAAATGGCTAAACTAATGGACTCTTACATTAAAAATATGAAAAAGTACAAATATATATCCGCGCCTGACGTCTTAGAACGTTACGAAAGGATAACTCACAGAAGTACATGTCAAAACCAATTAGAATACCCTAATAAACACGTCACATTAATTTTCCCTCATTTATGCCTTACACACGGTAATGCGACAGGAAAAACATCCATTGAAACGACATAAAGTTTATTGGGTATTCCAGAAAACAAACGGCGTTGATATTGCGTTCGTTTGTATTTGCGTCACGTTTGCTTTTATATACAGTGGAGCGCCGTTAAGCCGCGGTATTTGGGGGGTCAACCTGCTTAACCGCGGCTTAAGTCTTTGTGACTGAAAAGCCGAAGTCGCCAACAGCTCCGCCGAGGAGCCTCATCCGGGCCATTGCGTGATCATTATATCGGATTATCGAATTAAAAATAATACTTTAATTATTGATCACTTTTTTCACGGATATACCGCGGATTAACTTTAATGTAAGGAGAGGTGTGATTCGGTAACAATGGCGGCCTCCATAAAGCTGACATAGAGAGCGGATAAGGTAGATTAACGGTCGATTTCTATTGTAATGTATTTTATTTATTTCCCAAATTAAAGCAAATCCTTTTTAAATATCCCCTTGAAATTATAAAGCCAGGATTAAATTCGTAAGCCGCGTTTTTACATGTTCTTAAATTAGTGGTGAGCCGCGATAATCCTCTCTCACATCGCTCACAAGACTTGCTACAGCGGCTTAAGCGATTTCGCGGTTTACTGGTCCGCGGCTTAATGGCGCTCCACTGTATACAGGTTTTATTATCTACAGAAAATGGATCGCGTATACTCAGTTTATTATTTAATATGCTAAAGATTTCGCTACGGTTTGTCTTGGATATTCGTGTAAAGATACCTAAGAGCTATCTTCGCTAGCTGTCTTCGATTTTGAACTGACAGAACGGATGGAAGGCAGCTATTCAAGAGCCTTGACATTTTGGCGGCACTAACTGAATAATTGGGTTTCACTGTAACTCTTATTACGCAACCACAATCCCAAAGAGCGAAGAACGACTTTTTTTGTGGTAACCCAACTACGAAATCCTTAGATCTTACAGTCCACATGCCAAACACTAGACCAAGAGATCTTTATGTTAAGTGCAGTAAAGTTTCAACTAGAGAGCTCCGAGACAGACATCCGATTCTTAGTTATTCGCGGATCTATGTTATACATTTTCTTTCCTCTGACGTTCTCAGAAATAACACGAGTGATTTATTAGTTATACTGAATAGAAATCCAGATATGAATACATAAATCACCAATACAAATAAAACAGTAGGTAAGGGTTTTTCACGGTCAGGAATCTTATACAAGGCCCCACCCAGTTCCTACAGGTGTGTTACGCCACACAAATTAGAAAACAAAATCATGTTTTCTTTGTAACCCACGTTCATGAGTAAACTCCCATCGAGTTCAGGTGCGTTGTGTTGTCTGTAGATAAAGCGTATCACATTTCACACACGGTGTATTTCTGCAGCCAAAGATAAGTATTCATTAGTCGTAACCGTAGGTCAGCAGTAGTATGTAGAACTGTCAAAAGCACGTGGTAGTATGTTTAGGATTTCTGATTATCAGACACTTTTCGATGTTTACATAGGTGACAGGCAGAACCATCTTTCGTTAAATTTATGATAACATTAAATAAATAACTTAGTACCTCCAGAATGCAACTAAAATAATTGTTCATGTTAAGAATAAAGCTAAGCAATGGATTATATTTATTGTCCATCGCGGGAATCGAGCCTCAAGTTCGAGAATTTAAGCTCTAAAGCTTGTTGCTGAGCTAAGAGTGAGGACTAATTTATTATTTAAATCTGTTTCTAAATGAAATGTATAAACGAAATTTAAGTTAAAAATCAGATATTAAAGATAGTTAAATTGATTAAATATTTTAAATGGTTAATATATATAAACTTAAGGATAAATTGTTGATGTCTTAGAAATACATGAAAAGATAACCAGAGGTTACGAAATATTTGTATAGAAGTTTGTTTTTTTTAATCAAGAGCTGTTCATATTAAAGGAACAGTAATAGCAAATATTGTTTAATGTTTATTACACTGATGAGATAACTTTTAGGCTTAGAACTGTTACGTCGAAATACAGTTACAAAACTGGTAACTAGTAACTGTGGTTGTTAGACAACGCAAATGAATGTTCGAATCGGCATCTAATAGTCGACGCACGTGGATGTTTGGGTCGGTTAAATACTATTATATAACAATTTTGTCGCCTCACCACATTGTTACAGTCCATTTGTCCACGTCCGTCACACTCCGTCTCATAGCATTGTATCTTTTCAATAACTTTCAGCATAGTTTTCGCTATAAAGGATACGACTTGTTACAGGTCTCTTCCTAGATGGTTCTTGTTCCCCAGTTTATACACATACCTTTGTTTTTCGGTGTCATTTAGGTATAAGAAATGTCTCCATTTTAAATTCTCGATCAGAATACATCTATATCCTGTGTAGAGAAAGAACTATTAAATGCTCTGCATAAAAGCGAGTCATTTATGGTGGCATCAGGCTACCTATCACGTACTTTCACACTGTAGTTATGATATACACTCATTCACAATGGATTGTATCATAACTACAATCTGGCATTACTTCGCGTGCCAGAAAAAAAAATCACTTTAATCCAAACTAAAATGTGATCCTATGTCTATTTAACTTAACACTAGAAATGAAATATATAAACAGGGTCACTATGGAAACAACCAGGATAATAAACACCAATAACTAACTTTAATAACGAGAACAATGTAGTTTGTTTGTTTTTTAAACGATAACAGACATAATTCTTTCTAGAGAGTGACGTTTGTAAATTATATTAAAAGAAGACACAAACGTTTAACAGCATCAGTTCATGATGGTCACTGTTTCAAGGTTAAGCGACACACATACGCATGCACACACATTAACAACATTGTGATATTTCAGAATTATACAGACATATTTGTTTTGTATTAAAGGTTTGGTTTGTTTGGAGTTTCGCGCAAAGCTACACGAGGGCTATCTGCGCTAGCAGTCCTTAATTTAGCAGTGTAAGACTAGAGGGAAGGATGTTAGTCATCATCACCAACTGCCAACTCTTAGACTACTCTTTTACCAACGAACAGTGGGATTGACCGTCACTTATAAACACCCCCACGTCTGAAAGGGCGAGAATGATTGGTGTGATGGGGATTCGAACCCGCGACCTTGGAATTACGAGTCGAGTGCCTTAACCACCTGGCCATACCAGCCCTCTTTTTGTAGTAGAGCTAATTAAACCTCTTAACAATATATTATATATTAGATGAATACACACACACACACACACACTTGAACCATCTAACACACCTAGCTTCTACTATTAGCTAGTGATATTAAACAATGCACTGGTGCACATTACAAGTACATCTATATAATGCAGTTTGTAATTTAAATGTTCCTCAACTGGAAGCAAACAACTAATTACTTTTTACACGTATGAAAACCACGACGCCCCTACAACAACATTTACACGTTTCTCTCGTTTATAGGATTGAATTCAGAATTTCTCAGGAGCTCAGGCGAGAAATTCATCAACTGAGCAAAAGAAATAACCAGCTATTAAATGTTGGTAATTTTAACAGCACAAACTACCACACGTTTCTTTTACAAACAAGAACTGTCCACTGGACTTGTCTTAGGGCTGTGCGATGACCACTACATGGGAGTCAGTTTTCTTGAGATAATTTCAATTTTCTTATCTCACGCATGCAGGATTCGAACGCGAGGCCGCTCACGAGTGTTTTACTAATTGAAGTTGACAATTAACCCCTTAACAATTCCCAGTAAAGTATTACTTAAACAATTGAAATTTCCACAATTAACGAAACTTGTTTACTGTAAAACGTTAAACAACAGTGTGAAAGCAGCAAACTGGGAGAGAGGGTAGATAGATCCAAATAAATCGTGATAATACAACACACTGGAACCACAACATCCGTCTTGGTCTAGCATGTAGCTAACATTCGTTTAGCTATTGCCTTAGGGTTATACATTACGTAACTGATAAATAGCGTATCCCGCTAGCTATGCCGAAGTTATTAAAAAGAGACCTCAAGTTTTATGAAACGTACCATACGTGATGCTACGTAAACGTGTGTTGACGAGTTCTCGTTTAGAACAGCCAAACAACGCTGAAATCTGAATTTTGGTGGAAATATATTGCACACCTAGTAATAGTATTTACGACGAAATTGCTGGAAAGCGGATAGTGAGGATTAAACCCCAAAACACGTCATCTTATTGAATAAGCGACAGATAGTGTGTCACGTGGAAGTTTCACTGTTTCCTCTGTAACGTCCAGTACACGTACGAAATAAGGAAGTAAACGCAACACAAGGGTTATTATAAACACACACATGTAAAACAATGTTCCAACATGACTTTAAAAGGAAGCCACGTACCACTACAAATGAAAACGTATTACTATAACTTCTTTTAACCTTTACAATATATATTTAACACCAAGTGTCTCCAATAGCGAACGAATTGGGCCTACAAAAGAAAGGAAACTGAATATAATAAAGTGTAAGCTGTATTGGTAGTCTCACATCTACCGCGATTTTAATTATTTCACGTGTCAGTCACTAATTATATTAAAATTAAAATCTGACAGTAGCTTTGCATAAATAAAACGTCGAAACAAAACTGAAACCAAGTCTACCGATGGTTCCTGTGTATAATACTAGCGCGAGGAGAACCAACATGACTGTAAGATTAACACGTGTCTACATTAAAACTGTATAGATATGAGGCAGACACAGTGTCATGTTACCTGTACAAAATCCTGCCATTAGAGAAGTGAGGAATACTCCCACACTGTATTATATACACAGCCAAGGCAGGCTACCTTGTTATACCGTAAACTTTATATACCACGGCCAAGACAAGTATATCATTGCAGGTATGTAGAGAAAAAATGTTATGCACATATAATAAAAACAAAAGGGGATCCTCAATAGCCGCGGCTAAATACCGTACTTTTAAAGATTAAGTGGCACACAGCCAGTAATCTGTAAATATTCAGTTATTTACCTTACAACGTTATTTATAAACATCTCTTCAAGTACATGAACGCCAATCTGAAAATTGTATAAAGAACATCAACATTACCCACCCCCCACCCACAAAAGGAAAAGAGGATGGAAGGATTTGGGGCATAGCAATATATGCCTGACGTGTTTATAATTTGCCTACACAGAACTTTAATAACTGTCCTTATAATAATACCTAATGTATTGATTTACGATTAACTTGTATTTCGTAGCTATCTAAACTAAGCGGTGGATTAACCGGTTTACCACAGAAAATAATTATCTATGACAGTGGTTTCCAATCTTTTTTATGCCCCGCACCCACCTAAAAATTTTAATGTGTTCTCGCATCCCTCACAGTAATTATTTATTTAAGAATAAAGGTGAAGGTGGCCAAAAAAATGTTATCTCGCACCCACTGGAACGCTATCTCGCACCCCTGGTTGGGAACCACTGATCTATGATGTTCGTCAAACGAAATTTATATGTAATAATATAATCGTCGTTTCAGTTTTGTTTTGCTTTTAAATGTTCTTAATATAAAGCACATCTAGTTAATACGTTATTACACAACTTGCTTTTAGGTACAAAGCTACACAATGGATTACTTGCTCTGTGATTACCAGTGGGACCGAGACCTGAATTTCAGTGTTATAAGCCTCTCAAAGCTTACCGCTACGCCATGAGAAGAAAGCACGCTTAGTGTCTTAATTAACTCGTAAGTCACTTTAACGTTCTGATTTGTATTTAGGTCTGCAGTTAGTCTATTTTTAACTGAAGTTTATAACGAAGATAATTAAACTTATGCACGCTAGGTGATAAAACTGCTGCCTCGTCGTTTGAAAAAATAAACGCACCTGTGCTTAACTCAAAAAACGTAATAAAAAAACAAAGAAAAGCTCAAACCGAAGTAATCTATGACACCTGACTTTAATACCAACGAAAAAGTATATACTGTTTACTTAACTTCATTAGCATTAATTTTCTCCAATATATATTCAATGTATGTGATTTGTTGCTGACTGCCACAATTTTCCATTACATTTTTCAATCTATCAAGTTACATGTAATAGCATTATAAGAAACTAATACACACACACACACCGTTTTGAAAAATGTTACAACTAAGTTACATATTTCAGTAATTCTCAACTGCATTTTTTACAGTTACTAAGAATTTATACCAATACTAAAATAGATAAAATCCAACACCAGGCATAGCAAACATAAAAACTAACAACGAAAAATTATGCCATTTTAAATTTGTCTTCCATCTAACAGTTTTACCGTTTTCCGATGGCCCTTCAGTACGTATTGTCACTATACCTTTAGCGTTTCTATAAAACATGCCTTAAGAAAGTTGTGAGAATCCTTATTATATGAATAATAATAGATCTATAATACCTGCTATAATACAAGTCAGCATATATTGTAAAGGCTCCTTTTCTCTTCGTATGTGCCATCATTACTCGGCGGAACCAGAGCAGCGACTACTATAAAACGTTGCTAACACGTGTAGCACAGATGTTCACACTAGTTGCCGTTCTGCAGTAAATATCTTCGCACCAGCCACAAACTACGTAAACTTATGTTACAGATAACATTAGCTTACGTTTAGAAGTCGTGTACGATTGAACGATCACAAAATGAATTGATGATAAACAACCTTGAGGGATAGTCACATGGTAAAACTCACACACTGTTATCGTATACATTCCCAATATAAAACTGTATTCACACAAATACCACACAGAGAAGATAACTGTCCTTTATGAACCGGAGATACATAACAAAAAATCATCAAACGTCTTTTTCGTTTTTTGACACAAGTCCTAACATATATCTTAAATCCACAGTACCAGAACAATGCCGTGATAGACTACAGCTAATTGCCATCTGCTGCTGGCTCTTGAGCTACTCCTTTACTAATAAATAGTGGGATTGACTGGACATGTAACATCCCAACAGCTTAAAGTGCGAGCGTGTTTGGTGACGGTGATTCGACGAACTCGTAACTTTTGTCTTAGATTGCAAGTCAAGCGCCCACTAACTACCAGGTTATGCCAGGTCTCGTCAATATGAATTTTAACGTTATTCTATATTACTTTACATAAAATATATTTGCACAAAATATTTTAGTTAATCAGAAACAATTTCCGAGAGTATTGCGTCAGATTTTGTTATATATTTTGATACATTACTTACAGAAACATTAAGCAAGTGAAACTTACTTGTCGTATACAGACTTTTTAATATGTCTAATCAAGCCTTACAGACGATATCCTCTCCTAGCGTCGATTTTTATAATCAACTTCTTTGGGCCATTGCGTGATCATTATATCGGATTATCGAATTAAAAATAATACTTTAATTATTGATCACTTTTTTCACGGATATACCGCGGATTAACTTTAATGTAAGGAGAGGTGTGATTCGGTAACAATGGCGGCCTCCATAAAGCTGACATAGAGAGCGGATAAGGTAGATTAACGGTCGATTTCTATTGTAATGTATTTTATTTATTTCCCAAATTAAAGCAAATCCTTTTTAAATATCCCCTTGAAATTATAAAGCCAGGATTAAATTCGTAAGCCGCGTTTTTACATGTTCTTAAATTAGTGGTGAGCCGCGATAATCCTCTCTCACATCGCTCACAAGACTTGCTACAGCGGCTTAAGCGATTTCGCGGTTTACTGGTCCGCGGCTTAATGGCGCTCCACTGTATACAGGTTTTATTATCTACAGAAAATGGATCGCGTATACTCAGTTTATTATTTAATATGCTAAAGATTTCGCTACGGTTTGTCTTGGATATTCGTGTAAAGATACCTAAGAGCTATCTTCGCTAGCTGTCTTCGATTTTGAACTGACAGAACGGATGGAAGGCAGCTATTCAAGAGCCTTGACATTTTGGCGGCACTAACTGAATAATTGGGTTTCACTGTAACTCTTATTACGCAACCACAATCCCAAAGAGCGAAGAACGACTTTTTTTTGTGGTAACCCAACTACGAAATCCTTAGATCTTACAGTCCACATGCCAAACACTAGACCAAGAGATCTTTATGTTAAGTGCAGTAAAGTTTCAACTAGAGGGCTCCGAGACAGACATCCGATTCTTAGTTATTCGCGGATCTATGTTATACATTTTTCTTTCCTCTGACGTTCTCAGAAATAACACGAGTGATTTATTAGTTATACTGAATAGAAATCCAGATATGAATACATAAATCACCAATACAAATAAAACAGTAGGTAAGGGTTTTTCACGGTCAGGAATCTTATACAAGGCCCCACCCAGTTCCTACAGGTGTGTTACGCCACACAAATTAGAAAACAAAATCATGTTTTCTTTGTAACCCACGTTCATGAGTAAACTCCCATCGAGTTCAGGTGCGTTGTGTTGTCTGTAGATAAAGCGTATCACATTTCACACACGGTGTATTTCTGCAGCCAAAGATAAGTATTCATTAGTCGTAACCGTAGGTCAGCAGTAGTATGTAGAACTGTCAAAAGCACGTGGTAGTATGTTTAGGATTTCTGATTATCAGACACTTTTCGATGTTTACATAGGTGACAGGCAGAACCATCTTTCGTTAAATTTATGATAACATTAAATAAATAACTTAGTACCTCCAGAATGCAACTAAAATAATTGTTCATGTTAAGAATAAAGCTAAGCAATGGATTATATTTATTGTCCATCGCGGGAATCGAGCCTCAAGTTCGAGAATTTAAGCTCTAAAGCTTGTTGCTGAGCTAAGAGTGAGGACTAATTTATTATTTAAATCTGTTTCTAAATGAAATGTATAAACGAAATTTAAGTTAAAAATCAGATATTAAAGATAGTTAAATTGATTAAATATTTTAAATGGTTAATATATATAAACTTAAGGATAAATTGTTGATGTCTTAGAAATACATGAAAAGATAACCAGAGGTTACGAAATATTTGTATAGAAGTTTGTTTTTTTTTAATCAAGAGCTGTTCATATTAAAGGAACAGTAATAGCAAATATTGTTTAATGTTTATTACACTGATGAGATAACTTTTAGGCTTAGAACTGTTACGTCGAAATACAGTTACAAAACTGGTAACTAGTAACTGTGGTTGTTAGACAACGCAAATGAATGTTCGAATCGGCATCTAATAGTCGACGCACGTGGATGTTTGGGTCGGTTAAATACTATTATATAACAATTTTGTCGCCTCACCACATTGTTACAGTCCATTTGTCCACGTCCGTCACACTCCGTCTCATAGCATTGTATCTTTTCAATAACTTTCAGCATAGTTTTCGCTATAAAGGATACGACTTGTTACAGGTCTCTTCCTAGATGGTTCTTGTTCCCCAGTTTATACACATACCTTTGTTTTCGGTGTCATTTAGGTATAAGAAATGTCTCCATTTTAAATTCTCGATCAGAATACATCTATATCCTGTGTAGAGAAAGAACTATTAAATGCTCTGCATAAAAGCGAGTCATTTATGGTGGCATCAGGCTACCTATCACGTACTTTCACACTGTAGTTATGATATACACTCATTCACAATGGATTGTATCATAACTACAATCTGGCATTACTTCGTGTGCCAGAAAAAAAATCACTTTAATCAAACTAAAATGTGATCCTATGTCTATTTAACTTAACACTAGAAATGAAATATATAAACAGGGTCACTATGGAAACAACCAGGATAATAAACACCAATAACTAACTTTAATAACGAGAACAATGTAGTTTGTTTGTTTTTTAAACGATAAGAGACATAATTCTTTCTAGAGAGTGACGTTTGTAAATTATATTAAAAGAAGACACAAACGTTTAACAGCATCAGTTCATGATGGTCACTGTTTCAAGGTTAAGCGACACACATACGCATGCACACACATTAACAACATTGTGATATTTCAGAATTATACAGACATATTTGTTTTGTATTAAAGGTTTGGTTTGTTTGGAGTTTCGCGCAAAGCTACACGAGGGCTATCTGCGCTAGCAGTCCTTAATTTAGCAGT